>NC_135784.1:74933666-75236166 GCF_051106095.1 Pogona vitticeps | reverse complement strand
GATAGGATTTAGCAGTTTGGGGCATGCTAGGGTTACTGTATTAGATTGTATTTCTTCAGAACCTCTCTGCAAAAACTTCAGAATTTCACCATTCCATCTGTCAGAACTTAAATTATCCACATGCATTTTTCAGACACTAGAGAAAAGTGTAGATGTCCATGTTCACCTATACTGCAAATCAAATATTTTCTGGTAATTGTATATTCTAGAATCCTGGCCAGGGGTTTGGTGTACCAAAAGCAAGAACTGTTTGGCTACACTGTGCATCTCCTTTCCTACATGGGTTCATTCCTATTGACTTTTACAAACACTATGAATTTAATCCTCTTTGTATTTAAATAGGAAATATCTATAAGTAAGCATATATAGACTTTACACATCTACACACACCTAGATCTACTCGGATCACTCGCTATAGCCAGGAAAGACAGCTGAGGGGCCTAACACTGAGAGAGGCCCGGAAGGAAAGAACAAGAAACTGGGCCTTCTCAGCAGTGGCCCCTCAACTTTGGAACAGCTTGCTGTCAGATATCTGCCTGGCAGCCTCGCTGAGTCTTTTTAAGAGCCAATTAAAGACTTGGCTCTTTAGGCAGGCCTTTCCTACTGTCAATACTTGACTTTTACTTTTCACTTAATCTTTTGTTTCATATTCTCCATCTTGATTAATATTAATATTGTCAATGTAAGTTGTTGTTTAATTGTTTTTATGAATAATGTGAGCTGCCCTGAGTAGACATATGTCTAGAAGGGCGTGATAAAAATCAAATAAATAAATAAATATTTTAAAACAAAAATACTTGTGTATAAAGAAGCGTGTGTCGTAATTTATGAAATTCTGAGGCATGTGTCAGAATTTGTGACCCATATATTGCTTGGCTCTCCCTTCCCTCCTCTTCCTATGTCTGAGTGGCGATAGTTAGAGGAGCGAAGCCTGATCTAAGGGTTCCCCCACCCCCCCGCTGTCTTTGCAAAGACAGCGGGGGGGGGGTTGCTTGGGTCCCCTTTCCCTCCTCTTCCTATACCCAAGTGGGCATAGGAAGAGGAGTGTAGTTGACATGGAGAGGATGTCTGTTTTGCTGCTGCTCCACCAGTTCTTCTGCTTCAGACTGGGCCTGGGAAGGTGGTGAGTCTGGTGTACAACCTTGTGGGGGAACCCGTCATTCATTCATTAGAAAATTTCCCCCCCTTCAGCCCTCGAAAATATGTGAAATATATGACATGGCCCTTATACTGAAAAGTTGGAGACCTCTGGTCTAGATCTTAATCTCATTATTTGACAGAATTATAACAGTTCAAGTGTTACTAATTCCTTACTGAGAACTGTTGGTGACCAAATATCAGGGTGAATAAAAATAAATCATTTTTTAAAATCAAATTAGTTATATTGGAAGTAGGTGGTATGTACAGAAGATTGATCTCTCAAACTTTGATCTAGTATACATGTAGTTCTTCCCAGTTACCGAAATTTTCTCCATATCAGCTTTCATGTGTTTTCATATTAGTTTTGGATCCAACTCTGGCCAGTACACAACAAATGGAAGCTTTGTACCACGCTTAAAAGTAACTGCTTTATTGCCAGGTAGTCAGCATTACTTTCGGTAATGAGGTGATGCTAACCATAGTTTGTTCCAGAACAAATACAGGAAGGATATCTGCATGGCAGAGGAGGCATGTATGACCCACAGTAGGGCAATATACTGTACACTACTCCTTAAAAGAGGAAATGACTTTCCTAAATAAGGGGCAGAGCAGTGTATAATATATAATGGATCATACCCCCACTTTTAAAAAAATCTAGACATCTTTCTCATTTCTGCATGGTCAAATGTTAATGGTATTCACTATGAACAAGCAGGTTAGTTACTTTCTTCCAAGTACGTAAAAAGAGTATTGCCATGTCATTGTCATGTTGTCTAGGAACTGCTGGATAGGTATCTGGTTGTGAACCCCACTATGCCTCCTTCACATTGACTGGACTCAATGATCCAGCTCTACAGTTTTAAGACGATTTATTTATTTATTTATTTAATTTTAGTATATTCTGCTAAGCTGTAGTTTGCTGTGATTTGTTGCTTTAGCCATAAATTGTTCATCAAACCACTGAAGAGATCTTAGCTTGTTCCCCCCATATTTTGCTTCTCACCCAACCCACTTTGTTGCTTTCATTTCAGGGTAGACAGCTGGAAAAACATATTGTACAATGGAATACTAAAGGTTCTGTGTCAGCTATAATGGCATGCCATAATTTACACAAACTAGAATTCATCTGTGTTCAACCCAGTATTTATATGGAAGGCAGGGACATCAGAACAATACGAGATTAAAAAGTACACCATTAGCTGGTTCAAAATTAATGCTAAATCATGGTTGATAAAGCCTGATGATAGCTCTTCGATTAGGTTCGTTGTCTACCGTGTGTGACCCCTGTGTTGGTGCGGGAAGAAGAGTCGGAGGCTGTTCCTTATAATTAACACGACTTGATTTATTACTGAACAAACTCAACGGGTTCAAAAGGGTCCATCAAACTTAACTCAGGCAAAAGGCGATAACTTCGCACTCTAACATCCGGGGTCTTGATATCACTCCTCACTGAGGGGCTGGTCCAAATGAGCACTACTCATTTAAGGCTATGCTTGATGTTAAGAATAGAGTTGGCCTCCTCTGTGTTTTCAGTGCTGGCATAGGCTGAAACCAATACCCTGTTTCCCTGAAAATAAATCCTAGTATGATTTTTCAGGATGCTCGTAATACTGTGTAAGCCCTACCCCAAAATAAGCCCCAGTTATGTGAAACCTTGTCCTCCACCATTGTATAGCAACCAGAAGAAGATGACATGACTGTATTTGAATAAATGTAGATTGTTGTACATGAAAAAATAAAACATCCCCTGAAATACATTTTTGGAGCAAAAATTAATACTGTATAAGACACTGTCTTATTTTTGGGGAAACATGGTAATTAGAACAGAAGACTTGTAACTCTCTCTGTGGTGCCAGATACTAGTTCCTGCTGCACAGTAGACTTGGCATTAAGTTATTCAAAATACTGTATCAGGTGTAGGAATGTGCCTCTACATGGCACTGTGCTGGCGAAACACATCTTCAGACATAATATAATGTGGCTGTCTGTCTTCCCTCCTATTCAGTTGGGTAGCAGCCTGTCCTAAAACTGAGTAGACCTTGTTATTAGGAGTGAAAAAAATAGTAAACAACATTGCTGACCGATGCAGTGTAGCCGGGCCATAACGTTTTCTGCTTCCAGTGATACGAAATTGCTAGCTAATTCTTTGTGATTTGTTCATCTATTTTTAGAAGGGATGCTTGTTAACTTTCACATAAATTTCTTTGAGGCTACCCCTAATTGTTTACAAAGGTGTTACAGAGCAGCTGCTGCTACAGCATGCTTTATGTTGGCACAGTGAACAATTGATAGCAAACCTATGTTACAAGTCGCTCATTTCTCTTGCATTGTTGCCTGTTGGAAGAATGGGACTTGCGAAGTATTTGTGTTCCAATCTGTAATGATGACTTTCTGAAACTGTGGATAGGGTTATTTTCCCAATCAATTAGAGGAATGTTACATTGTTCTCTATAAAGCTATGTTCAGTATTTCCCATTGACTTCTCTACACAGGGCTTCAGGATTATATAAATAAATGATTAATATCTACTGTAGAAAAAAGTAGTCCACAATGAACTTCTGATGAACCTTAAACATAATTGAGTCTTACAGTACAGATATCAAAAGGAATTTTGATGTTTATAAATATGCTGTTATCAACATCAAGAAGCAAATTCTCACTAATTCTAGCTCACTAATGAATAGTTTATTCAGTGCTTAAAGCTGTGGTTTGCAGAGCTAGTGATGAAGTATTCTGGGAATTTCAGTCCAGGAACATCTGGGTTACCCAAGGTTGGGAACCACTGGCTTAGAGGAACAGAAAACCTATAAATATCTAGGCATCCATGAACATCTTAATATAAACCACAAGGAACTGTAATTGTTATTCAGGAACAAGTATTTTGATAAAGTATAGCCAGTTCTCAAAAGAACTGTATGCAAAAGGAAAGTTATTGCTATTAATAGCAGGGCAACCACAACATTAACATTTTCTTTTGGAATTGTGGACTAGAAGTACAGTTATCTTCTTGACTTAAATAGAAAAATCCTGTCAAAATGCCAGTGCCATCATTTGAAGGCATGTATGGAGTGCCCTCATTTGCCCTGGAGCATTGGCAGGTTCAGACTTCTTGATTTCTGTATGGGTTAGGTATAACTTTGAAACTACTTCTATGAGAGCAAGGTCCACTTGATCAGATGTATGTAGAAAATTATAAACGATTAACATTATTAAAATTTGTAAGTAAAACTCAGCCTATGTTAATATAAGACCACAGTGCAAGAATGCATGGCTTGAGAAATTGTTATATGAGCAGCACACCAGTTACCTCCTGTGGCTTAAATTAGACTGTCCTCAGGCAGCCTGATCAATCTCTGGTGTGTAGTAGAGTAAAACTATGAACAAAGGGATTGTATCACACGAAAAAGGAAGGAAGACCACATGTTGACATAAGCAAGACTCGTGATCAAAGAAAAGGGGAGGAATTTGCCGAAGCGCTTGAGGAAACCCTTCAAGGCCCGGCTGATGCAAATGCACCTGAATGATGGGAATACTTCAAGAACGCTGTGTATAACACTGCCTTGTCCACATTTGGCAAGAAGACCAAAAAGATGGCCAACTGGTTCGAAGCCCATTCAGAGGAGCTGATGCCAGCCATCAAGGATAAGAGGAGAGCTCTAGCAGCATACAAAGCCTCTCGTAGTTGAGTACAACTTGCAGGCTCTTAGAGTTGCTCGTGGAAAAGTCCAACACGTGCCCGCCTGTTTTGGAAGAGTTGGCCAGCAAACCAACTTTAGTAGAAATAAAAGCGGCCTCCGGCAAGGCACCTGGAAAGGATAGCATCCCTGCTGAAGTGCTGTAAAGAGATCATCACCACCAAAATGTATGAAATCTTTCATCTTTGCTGGAGAGAAGGTGGAGTACCACAGGACATGATGGATGCAAACACTGTCACATTGTTTACGAACAAAGGAGACAGGGGCGAATGTAATAACTAGTGTGGCATCTCTGTTCTCAGCGTTATAGGGAAGCTGCTTGCCCGTGTTGTGCTGAAGAGGCTCCAGGTGCTTGCAGACAGAGTCTATCCAGAATCACAGTGTGGATTTTGAGCTAATAGATCCACCACTGACATGGTATTCTCCCTCAGACAGTTGCAGGAGAAATGTAGGGAACAACAACAGCCATTCATTGTGGCCTTCATAGATCTCACAAAGGCCTTTGATTTGGTTAGCAAGGATGACCTTTTTAAAATACTTCCCAAGATTGGATGTCCACCTCGTCTCCTTAACATCATCAGGTCCTTTCATGAGGAAATGAAGGGCACTGTAGTTTTTGATGGCTCAACATCAGATGCCTTTGACATCCGAAGCGGAGTGAAACAGGGCTGTCTCCTTGCGTCAATCCTTTCTGGGATCTTTTTTGCTGTCATGCTGAAGCATGCCTTTGGAACTGCAACAGAAGGTGTCGTATCGCCAGACTAGATCAGATGGAAAGCACGTTAATCTCTCTAGATTGAGAGCAAAGACCAAAGTCCAGCTAAAATGCATGTTGGACTTCCTGTTTGCCAATGATGCAGCCATTGTTGCCCACTCTGCTGAAGACCTCCAACAACTCAGGACTCGTTTTAACAAGGCCTGCCAAGACTTTGGACTAATAATCAGCCTGTAGAAAACACAAGTCATGGGCCAGGGTGTGGACTCACCTCCCACTATTACCATCTCCACACAAGAATTGGAGGCTGTTCATGACTTTGTGTAGCTTGGCTCAACGATCTCTGACACTCTCTCCCTAGATGTTGAGCTGGATAAACGCATTGGCAAAGCAGGTAGACTCGCAAAGAGAGTATGGCTCAATAAGAAGCTGATGGCATATACCAAGATCCAGGTCTACAGAGTGTGTGTCCTGAGCACACTCCTGTACTGCAGTGAGTCCTGGACCCTTTGTGCATGGCAAGGAGAGGAAGCTGAACACCTTCACTATGTGTTGTCTCCGACGCATTTTTGATATCACCTGACAGGACAAAGTTCTAAATAGAGTAGTCCTAGATCGAGCTGGAATTTTTAGCATGTATACATTACTGAAACAGCAAGGTTTATGTTGGTTTGGGCATGTTGTGAGAATGGCTGACGGTTGGATTCCAAAAGATATCCTGTATGGAGAATTAGTGCAGGGAAATCGCCCCAGAGGGAGACCACAGCTGCGATACAAGGATATCTGCAAGCGGGATCTGAAGGTCTTAGGAATGGACTTCAACAGATGGGAAACCTTGACATTGGAGCGTTCAGCCTGGATGCAGGCAGTGCATCACAGCCTCTCCCAATTCAAGGAAACCCTTGTCCAGCAGGCCGAGGCAAAGAGGCAGTCCCAAACGCAGCAAAATCAGGGAGCTGGACAGGGGACAGATTGTATTTGTCTTCAGTGTGGAAGGGATTGTCACTCTCAAATTGGCCTTCTCAGCCACACTAGATGCTGTTCCATGTCCTCCATACAGAGCATGTTACCATAGTCTCTCAAGACTGAAGGATGCCTAATCTAATCAGGCAGAAATTGAGGGATTCATATATTGAATCCAATACCATTTTTTTTGTATTAGGTACTACAAGAAAATAATTATGAAGCAAGGTGTGATACATGTTGGGCCTGGTATGAATCCAAAGAAACCATTCATCATATCATATGTGGATGCCCTAAGCTAACCTGTTTTCCCCAAAATAAGACCAAACTTGAAAGTAAGCCCTAGTATGGTTTTTAGGATGCTTATAATATAAGCCCTACCCCAAAAATAAGCCCCAGTTAAGTGAAACCCCTTCCTCCACCATTGTGCAGCAGCCAGAAGAAGATGACATGACTAAATAAATGTACAGTGGTGCCTCGCTTAATGACGATAATCCGTTCCAGAAGAATTGCCGTTAAGCGGAAACATTGTAAAGCAAAAATAAAAAGCCCATTGAAATGCATTGAAAACCTTTCAGTGCGTTCCAATGCGCTTAAAACTCACCGTCCAGCAGAGATCCTCCATACGGCGAGGAATCCATCCCTAAACACAGCGGGGAGCCATTTTATTTACCCCACGACCATTTTGAAACTGCCAATCAGCTGTTGAAAAATCGTTTTGTGAAGAATCAGTTCCCGAAGCAGGGAACCAATCATCGCAAAGCAAATTGCCGTTAAGCAGATTCGTCGTAATGCGGGGCAATCATAAAGTGAGGCACCACTGTAGATTGTTGTACATGAAAAAATCCTCTGAAAATAAACCCTAGTGAGGTTTTTGGAGCAAAATTAATATAAGACCCTGTCTTATTTTCAGGGAAACATGGTAGCATCAGTGGATTATATGTGCAGGCATAACCAAGTTGCAAAGATAATTTTTCAGCAGTTGGCTATATCTTATGCATTACTTGCGTCCTTTTCTCCATGTTATAAATTCCAGCAACTCCAATTTTAGGAAATGAAACAGCAGTACTGCCCAGGGATAAGGAAGTTATCCTGGATAAAACAGTTGAGTTTCAATCAGCCGGATATTATACTTCTGGATAAGCAATGAAGGAAAACATGCCTTATAGGAGTTGGAGTTCCCTCAACAGGCAACCTCAAAAGTACAGCAAGTATACCAATAGCATAGTACCAAATATTAAGGCAGGAAATTAAAAGAATATGGAAGCAAGATCAAGTTGTCGTCCTTCCTGTACTAATTTCAGCAAACTGGTGTGATCCCAAATATTTTGGTAACCATTTAAAAACTATTGCCAGTAGCTGCTTCCTGAAATCCAAATCTATAATTTTACAAACATATTATCTCACCAGAAAATTCTTAGGTCTTGATTTCTAATTTTTAGGATTGACTCTTTGGTCTGCCCCCAAGCAATACATGGTATAAATTTGAAATAATTGCAGATAATATGGTAAAGCGGCTAAGAGACATGTTGCTGTTTTGGTGGAGGATCATGCCATAACCATAGCAGGTTATTTGAAAAAGAATATTTTGCAAATTTGGGGGGCTGCAAAAATTGACTTGAGGGCAGCATTCAGCCAGTAGGCTGTGTGATGCCGCCTTTCTAGATGAATTAGTGGGTGATTTTAAACAAAAAGCTATTTTTGTTTGGAATGTTCTGGCTCAGTTGTTCACCTTCTATATGCTATATAAATATTCCTGGAAAGGCTTGTTGTAGTGGCTGCTGGAACACAGTTAAATGTATTTATCCCAGTCTGAGAAGTCTTTACAAAGTTCCCATAAAGTCTATCTTCCTCACAACCAGTGTTCATTCAGCAGCACTATATCTAGATTCCGGCGTAGAGCAGGGGTTTGGACTTGATGGCCTTGTAGGCCCTTGTAGGCCCCTTCCAACTTCACTTTTCTATGATTCTAGATACTGTATCTGCCACTGTGTGAATATAGCTGAAGAACCAAACCCAGCATGTTTTGTATAGCATTCTTAACATTAAATTGGCCTAAATGAAATTTACTGAATTTGAAAGCAAGAGGACAATGCATGTATTAGTTTGGATAAAATGACTAATACATGAAAATTTTGAACTATGTGTGTGTTCTGTGCTGTTCGAACTGACCTATAGCAACCCTAATAGGGCTTTCAAGGTAAGTGAGATATTTAAGGGGTGGCTTTACCAGTTCCAGTGAGTTTCCATGGCCAAGTGGGGATTAAAACCCTGTTCTCCAGAATCCTAGTCCCTCACTATCCACTACATCACACTGGGAATCAGAGACCACAAAGACAGCTTTGAAAACCTCTCCTGCAGCTATAAAAAACAGAATTTATTGAATTCTAGCTTAATTATAAAAACAAGTAATTAACTGTATGCCTATGTGCATTGCACTATTCAGAGCAAATAGTGAATAATGTTAGACTAATAGTATAGACATGCAAATTCCAGAAAAATAATTTCTTTAGTGTTAGATTTAACTTTTTTCTTTTGACTTGTAAAGTGGCAAACTTGGTGCCATACTCCAAAAAAAGTGAACAAATGCTTGCTTCCTGTAGTGTTCAAGGAAGTAGTGCATATACACAGCAAGAGGCTCAAGATAAGCAAGAGACACAGAAATTAATTGAAAGAGAACTTTCTGTTCTTCCTTTCAAAATACTTCAGTTGATTACAAGAATAGTGGCCAAACCCTAAGCATCTGTTACAGAAAGATTTTGTTTACCACCTCTTCTTTGGATAAAAAACTGTAAAATAGATGCATATGCTATCTGTATCACACTAAAGCAGTGCCAGGTGACTTGCAGCCCTCAGGGAACATGCCACAAAACCAAATTTGATGCCTCTTGCTGTGTTAGTTTGCTGTTAGTTTCTCCAACAAGTGGCCATGAGCAAAGGGCAGGCAGTGTGGATTATAGTTGGTGGTTACTGACTGTCAACATTATTCATGATGCTTAACTGGCTCCCAAGACTGAGGCAGGTAATGTTTAGCTGCGGTATTGTGGCCTGGCTTGGGCAACATCCATTCATTCTCTGTCTTCTCATTTGTACTGTACCTTGTTGCTGGATTTCTCCACAAACCTAGAAGAAGTGGCATTTCACCCAATCAGAAAAACAGAAGCTGCCTTTTTAGTCAGAAAGGTTGAACATTCTTTATCACTTTAACTAATTGAAAAGCAGATTAATTAAGCAGCAACAGAATGAACGAGAGTGATTAAAACACACACAAACATACACACAACTGGAAGTTGAATGTATGTATGTGTAGGTGGCAGTGGTATGAAGAGAAAAGTATTGATTCTTTTGTTTGGCTTTGGCTCTGTCTGCCATTGGGGGACACTCTTTCCATTTGTCCATGGCCTAAGAAAGAAGGTTCTACAACATGGTCTAAAGCTAAATCAGGTGTATATTTTAAAAAAATACAAATTATAGACAAAGAGAGCTGATTTTTGCAATACAGACATGAGCTTTAGCTAGGCTTTTAAACACTCTGGGTGCAGTCTGAGATTTAGGAGTGACACAAGCTGCATGTATGTTTAATCATAAGACCACATATAAAAATGAAGTGAAAGAATGAAGGCAACAGGATAAGTAATAACATGAGAAACAGCTTAGCATAAAATAACGAGGAGTCTAAATCAAAGAAACCTTCTTATCCTATGGTTTTATATAGCTTATTTTCATCAGTCTGATAAATATGTATAAATCCATGTTAGGATTCTTACCTGTTTTGCATTGTTTTTAAATTGAAATTGTTCTTGTTTTCTAACAGTAGAAGTAGGTGGTAGTCTGAGTTAAATTGGCTATTAATTTAATAATTTTCCACCAAATGTCAGCCACTGGTGGATGTTTTTAGTACTGTAATTCCCTTTTTCTGTCCCACAGTTTCCATGTGATGAAATGGATTACATGGGGATCAGAAAAAGCATGGGGCAGAAATGGGAAGTAGGGATGGGATATTCAGTGAGGGGGAAGAATTCCCAGTCCCATAATGTGGCCTGCTGATGACAGTCTTACTCTTTCACAGGATTTCACCTATTATAATATTTTGTCAGTTGTCAATACAATAGGGAGTACAGTACAAAGACACACTAGCATATATACTTCTCCAGGGTACAAAAGAGAAAAGATATTTAGTTTGAGTGCTGCTTGCTGTTTGTTTTATTTAACTGGTGCAGTTCAGTTCATTGTTTACAACACTCTGCTAATTTGCAAATTTCCTTCCTTTTCAGCGTTGTGTGGTGCTACGCTTCTTGAAGTTTCCTCCAAACAGAAACAAGGTGAGATTTAAAATTTCTGGCTCTTTTAGTTTCACATTTGTGTAAAGAGAGGTACTGTTTGTTTCACATTTTTCCAAGGAAAGGGAATTATGTCAGCCAGTTAAAGTTTTAAAATAAAGATTTGTTTTTTACTGTGACTTTTTACAGTTTTAAGGAGGGTTTGAGGATGAAGAATACCATAGAAGATGGCGATATAAAAAAAAAATCACACATGGTATCTAGAGTGGTATAATGTTTCCAGCGTTCAACCAAAACTCTGGAAACGTAGATTCAAATACTTAGTTGAACATGAAACTGACTGATTGAGCAGTTTCTCATTCTAGCCTTCCTTACAGGGTTGTTAGGGACAAAGGGTGGGATACAAATATAACTAATAAATGATAGTCATTAAATACAGTATATGAAGAACAATAGAAAACCAGTAATAGTATCTTAGATCTGATATATGGAGTCTTTAGTATAAGTTATTGATTAGTCTGGCTTTTAACCAAATACTGTACAGTGGGGTCTTGACTTAAGAACGACTTGAGTTAAGAACATTTTGACTTAAGAACTGCTCTCATAGGAAAATATTGACTTGACTTAAGTACTTAGATTTGAGTTAAGAACTGAAGAAAACCCACGTGGGAGGCAGGGAAAGTGCAAAATTTGAACTTTCGGTTAACTGTTGGCCAGTGAAAAGGGTGCCTGTCTGCTTCCTCACTCCTCCCAGCGTTTAGAGAGTGGATTGGGAGTCTTCAGACTGCCTGGTACTGTACTGCCTGGACTGTATTTTCCCTGCCTTCCCTGAACCTTTCTTGACCTAAGAGAAAAAGAAACAAAATATCCCCCTCTAGTGGTCGAAGGCGGAATAGCAGCTTCCCATTAGTTTCTATGGACGGAAAAGAGCAGATACGGATCAAATGGTTTTCAATGCATTCCTATGGGAAATGCAGATTTGACTTGAGAACTTTTTGACTTGAGAACCACCTTCCAATACAGATTAAGTTCTCAAGTCAAGACCCCACTGTACCGTAATAATTTACATTGTGTGGTTAGGGAAAAAGGAAAGGGAAAGTATAGCCTTTGTAGATTAACATTCACATTAAAGACAGCCTCTGTGTCCTCTAACCCAGAATATGTTTTCATCCCAGAAAACAGCGGGCGGCCATTTGTTTTACCTGGTGGCCATTTTGGAACTGCTGATCAGCTGCTCAAAAATCATCGCTTTGCGATGATCGGTAAGCGAAACAGGGTACCGATCATCGCAAAGCGATTTCCCCCTATTTAAAACATCGCAATGCGATTGCAAAAGCGATCGCAAAATCTTTGTCGCTATGCGATTTCATCGTTAAACGGGGCGCCCGTTAAGCGAGGCACCACTGTACAAGCTTCATGACCCCACAGGCACGCAGATATTAAAGCAACCCTAGTCTGAAGGTATATTTATTTTGGGTTTGTATGCATTGTTATATATAGAAATGCCTAGTTTAAATTTAAATTTAAGTTTAAACATAAATTGCAAAGCTATAGTCTGGTCATGCTGACTGATGAAATTTTTGACTGACTGGTGAGACATTCTACAATTTTTCAAGCCCTGGTTATAACTATCACCTCCAGTATCAGAGGCATATGCTTCCAAATTCCATATTCTCTTTCCTAGAGAAAGAGACAGAAGGTTCCATTACACCAGTGTCCTGCTGGCAGCTGACTGTTGTGTGATCTAGTGACAAAAGAGGCATTTGGTCAGATCCAGCATGACTCTTCTCCTAGTCTTGTGTTCTCAAATGGAGATAGATAGCATGTACTTTCTTCAGAATCTCTCTCCATGTTGAATGGTGATAGGGAACCTCCTATTCATTCAAGTATCATACTATAAATAATATAGTAAAAGATATGTCCTATGATTCTTCTTCCATGCTGCAACTCCTGCTGCAACCTCAAAATCTGTTCTGTGAAGTTGGGAGACTGGAGTAGATTTCTCATTTCTCTCTCTTTTATTTTCCTCTGTTCTTTTCCCAATACGAAATATTTTTCAACTGTGCATTTTCAGTATATTCTCATGATATACTTTGAAAGAAGCATACGGTGGTGCCTCACATTACGACGTTAATTCGTCCCAGCGAAATCGCTGTAGAACAAAAACATCGTAATGCGAAAATAAAAAACCAATTGAAATGCATTAAAACCCGTTTAATGCATTCCAAAGGGCTGTAAACTTACCGTCCAGCGAAGATCCTCCATAGGGTGGCCATTTTCGCTGCCTGTGCAGTGAGGAATCCATCCCAGAAAACAGCGAGGGGGCATTTTGTTTACCCAGTGGCCATTTTGAAACCACCGATCAGCTGTTGGAAAATCGTCGTTTTGCGAAGAATCTGTTCCCAAAGCAGGGAACCGATCATCGCAAAGCAAAATCCCCCCATAGGAAACATCGTTTTGCGATCGCAAAAGCGATTGCAAAAAGTTCATCGTAATGTGATTTCGTCGTTAAATGGAGCAATTGTAAAGCGAGGCACCACTGTATATAGAAAATGCAGACTTTCTCTGGGTCTAATTAGATAGAAATCTATTATGCTGCTGCTTATGTCCCAAAGAAGATTTTTTGATTCCCATTTTGTGAAATGTTTCTTTTATGGAAATTAATATGCTAGGTAGCATTACTCATATTGTTTATAGTTTATATTCAACATTTTAAAGAGACTAGTCCTTCCAAGGTAGCTTACCGATGGTAAAACAAAAATCAGATGGTTTTGTGCGTGTAATTGGCCATTTTGGTGGTGGTATGTTGGGGGAGCTGGTATTTATTTATTATTTATTTATTAGTTTTATTTATATAATACATTTCTCCCAACAAGTCACCCCAAACGGATCACAACATTAAAATTCACACAATTTAAAAACACAATAAGTTAAATATTAAAAGATAAATTAAACAATATGTAATTTAAAATACAATTAAAAGATTGAAACATGAAAACATAAAAAAGATTAAAATTTCTGCTGAAATGGGATTCAGGGATTCAGTTATAATTGTTAAAAGCCTGCCTGAAGAGATGGGTCTTTAGCTTTTTTTTGGAAGGATAACAGGGGAAGGGGCCATCCTGATCTCCGGAGGGAGAGTGTTCCATAGCCCGGGAGCTGCCCCAGAGAAGGCCCTCTCCCGTCTCCCCATCAGCTGTGCTTGTGCTGGCAATGGGACCGAGAGGAAGGTCTCCTCTGCTGATCTTAATCGCCGAGAAGGCGCATATAGGGAGATAGGGTCCTTCAGGTAGCCTGGACCCAAGCTGTATAGGGCTTTTTAGATAATGACCAGCACTTTGAATTGGGCCTGGAAAAGGACTGGTAGCCAGTGCAGTTCTTGTAACAGGTGCGGTATATGCTCCCGATAGCTGGCCCCAGTCTGGCTGCAGATTTTTTTCACTAGCTGAAGTTTCTGAACTGTCTTCAAAGGCAGCCCCACATAGAGTGTGTTGTAGTAATCCAAATGAGATGTAACTAAGGCATGTGACACTGTAGCCAGATCCAACATCTCAAGGAATGGGCGCAGCTGGCACACCTGCTTTAGCTGTGCAAATGCACTCCTGGCCACCGCCGAGACCAGGCATGTATATGGGGTTTATATGTGATCCTGAGCTTCCTGGGAGACTAGAGTAGCCACCACGCCCTGATTTACGCTATCTAA
Source organism: Pogona vitticeps (assembly GCF_051106095.1). NCBI lineage: Eukaryota > Metazoa > Chordata > Lepidosauria > Squamata > Agamidae > Pogona > Pogona vitticeps. The sequence continues at coordinate 75,221,670 of NC_135784.1, read as the reverse complement.
ATCAGAACAGTTCCACTACTTACGTGAGAATTCTGCTTATATTACACCTGATTTACAGATTCAGGCTTTTCAATCCCTAATTTACATTGTCTGGGTAAGAGAATGTCCTTCCATTGTTGCTGTATCATTTCATTTCATTCTTATGTTTTATATTATGTTTTATGTTATGTTATATTAATCATTTCCCCATTTCCTTCTTCTCCAATTATTCTGTCTTGCCCTTATCCTACCCTCAGATCTGTGCTCATAGTGGCAAAGATGTATCGAATGACAAGGAACTGTATTTGTTTATTAAAGAGGATAAAGTGGATCATCCACTTAATACATAGAAGAATTCAGCATTATTTGCACTTTGCTTGGAATTTATAGTGACATTCATAGACTTTGCAAACTTAAAATCATTTTCTTCCATAGAGGTTGACAGTGGCTTGTTTTCTATGTCAGTTGGATAGAAGTGTTATCTCTTACTGTTGCATAACCTGTTCATTTTGACAACAACTTATAATTTATTTTTCAGACACCAGAAGAAATTTTTCATCATCTTCAGAATATAGTGTACTTTGGGAAACACATCATGAAGCATTTTTTTGGGGAGAAGTATGTTCACCACGGGGTAACTATTATTTTATTATTTTTTTGTTCTTGTAAACCACTTTAGCAGGTGTGAGCTAAACAAGGCCTATGGGCCACATGCACCTCTCTATTAACCTCAGTGTTTTTGCCCTAGATGCCACCAAACCATCCAGAAAGATGTTGAGGAAAAAATAGGAAGTTGGGCCCTTAGCAGATAGGTTTGGATGTGGGTTTTTTTGCAAGTTAAAGACTATATTTGTATCCCTTTGCCCATGGTTGTTTCAGACCTAAAATGCTTCTTTAGAAATTAAAACCTGACTGGTAAATTATTGTGTGTTTCTAAAAATGACCTTTTCCTGGTCTAAAACATGCTTACAGAAAACGGAAATAAAATTCAAACAGTAAATTGCATATCCTGGAATTTTGCTTTTTTTTTAGGAGGGTGATAATGATTTTTGTAGAATATGTTAAGAGGACATATCAAGATACAGGGAAGGGTAAAAATGGACCCTTGTTGATTTGGCTTTTGCAAAATAAGAGTAATAAACTCTATTTATCTTGACCAAACTGCTTGAATATAATATAGAGCATTGGTTGAAGAGTATTGTGTATTTCTAGGATACCGTGTCCTTGTGTTTACAGCATAGACTAAACTGTGCAGTACCACCAGGACAATATTGATTTTCTTATCCATATTATGATACCTTCTAAATAGGAAGCTAGGTGGAGTTAGGCATAGCTAGGCTATAAAGCCTTCCAGATTATGTCTTTATCCCAGTGAGCCATATTTAGGTGTCTGTATGTTACGTGGAACTCCCAGAATGGTGAATTACAGGATTTGTACCCCTCCCCGCAAATTAAAAAAAAATCTCATGCATGTTGAGCATTAATGAAAAGTGAGCATGAAAACTAACTGCATGGCTAGAAAAGGACAGAATTCACAGGAAAAGAGGAAGGCCGGACCAGCTTGATTTTCTTGCTATTTCACAGAAGACAACTGGCCTACCTGCTTCTCTGATTTCGCACACATGCATAAATATGTGAATATTGTTGTCTTCATAAAAAGGACTATGGCCTGGAAGTAATTAGTTATAAATAAGTAAGGTAAAGGTAAAGGTTCTCCTTGATGTTAAGTCCAGTCATGTCCAACTCTAGGGCGTGGTGCTCATCCCCATTTCCAAGCCGTAGAGCCAGCGTTTGTCTGTAGACAGTTCCCGTGGTCACGTGGCCAGCACGACTAGACACCGAATGCCGTTACCGTCCCACCATGGTGGTACCTATTTATCTACTCACATTCACATGTTTTCGAACTGCTAGGTTGGCAGGAGCTGGGACAAGTGATGGGAGCTCACTCCGTCGCATGGATTTGATCTTACGACTGCTGGTCTTCTGACCTTGTAGCACAGAAGCTTCTGTGGTTTAACCTGCAACGCCACCACATCCCTTATAAATAAAAAGCTCCTTATAATTAATTCCTTTTCTCAATAAGGAAGGCTTAACTACTTTATGTTTGTTTGTTTATTTGTTTATTTATTTATGTAATTTATATGCCGACCACACTACCCAAAGGTCTCTGGGCGGCTTACAACATTTTGCAATAATAATTATTCTGTTTGTGTGCTGCAATGGCAACTTAATGATGGTGATGCTTTGAGTTGGTGGGGTAGAAGTCAGGGTCACTGGAAATGGAGCCAGAAGCCAGCTCAACTGTATACATAGTCACTAGCCTGCTGTCTTATCAAAAGCTGAAGGAATCAAGTAATATATTAAAAGTGTGTGATCAATGGGATTTAAGAGCTAGGAAGCTATGTCCAGTAATTTAAGAAAGTTACATCCTGTATGCAAAGTGAATTAGGAAGTTAGCAAAAGCAAAATAGTATGCATAGAGGTTTGCAAGTGAATTCAAACACACGTAACAGCTATAGCAAGCCAGGACGATACTGTCGTATCTAATATAGTTAGTAATATAGTTAGTAATATAGTAATATAGTTAGCCAAATGGATGTAGGGGTTAGCGAGAGTGGTGTAGCTACTGCCACATGTAACAGCTTCAGGAAGCCAGAACAATATCATTTTTGCCTGAAGTGGCCTGGAAACCTAAGATGCGGTAAGCAACATAATGTGGTGGTGATGGCCGGGATGACAAGTTAAACAGCATGCAGAAAATTAGTGGTCATATACCTTTATGTAATCATTCCTGGTGCCACAGCCACAGGAAGACTGAGTGTATGACATTGTATTAATGCATTTCTTCTCCCCTTCAGTCATACACAGACTCAGTCAGTAAAATTCTGAGTATTTTCTTCCCCAGTCAGATATGTCAGAAGTGGCCAAAGCCACGGTTGGTAATTCTCTGCAGTTGTTCCCTCGCTGATTCTATAAGGGACGGGTAGAAGCACAAGACAGTAGAAGTACTACTCAGTAGCAGTCCATTATATCAGGTCCCCAACTTTTTTCACCCCGTGGACCGATTGGGGAAGGCGGGGAACTCTCCGTGCTCGTGCGCATGTGTGAAAGAGTGCTCTCTCACAAACGGTGGCACAGTGCTCGCACGGGGTGCGCTGGAGCGTGCGCGCATGCACAAATCAGTGTGTGGGTGAGTGCATGGGGGGGGGAGGCAGGAAGTCTGTCTCCATGGCCCAGTCCAGCTGAGGGCATGGACTGGCACCAGGCTGCGGGCTGGGGATCGGGGACCTCTTCTTTATATGAGTTGTGCAGATGCTCTGCAGGGCAGGAGATCTAAATAATGCTTAGCTCATTGGCTCCAAGGCACTGGGAGGTTACTATTCACATTATTCTTCTACAAATAATTAGTTTCTTGGTGGTGATGATGCAAGGGTTAAATATAGCTATTTGGCAGTCTGAGAGAACAGTGTCTGTGCTCGCTGTCATTGTTTCTTACCCCATCTTAGAAGTGCTTTGTGAATGTTCATGCTCAGAAGTGCTTAGAGAGACAGACAGTGCTGGCAGTTCTGAGTCTTCACAAACTGTATTTATAGTCAGAAGCCTTCCAATATAGAAAAACAGCTAGGGAAATGATTGTTTTCTTCTACATGGTATGCTAACATAGGTATTTTTTCATTTATTGTTGCAGGGATCAGGGTTTGTGCTTCTTGGGTTCTTTGTTAGGAGGGGTGCCCCGTTGGAAAACATGTTGGGACATCATTGCTTTTATAGGTATGGGGGCGTGGCCTCACTAAAGGAGAGATGAGGAGTATCTCATGCGTCAAATGCTAGCTTGTGGTGGTAAGATAATGACTGGGTGGGAAGGTCATGTTTTATACCATAAGGCAACAGCATGTAGCCCTTGAATGTTTCATTAAAAGTAACCAAAAAAAAAAAAAAACCCCTGTTCTTTTTTTTGTCAACTTTCTTTAAAAAAATAGAAACTTCAGTGAGAATGGAACTACTTTGTGGGACCTTGGAAATAGAAGAACAACTAATTACTTTTCAAAAGTAAATTTCAACCTTTGAGATACCCTTTTATATGTCAGTATTAAAACTACCTACCCTCCTGGAATTTTAGATTTTTTTTTCATACCTTGCATGTAAAAGATTGGGAAGGACTTAAGTTCCACAATATATTTCACCACCTCATGGAAATCAGACCAATAGTAAGAATCTTGCAGACATATTCAGGAACAGTTTGAATATTCCATAACAAGTTCACCTTTATTTATGCTGGGAGCCTCCTCTGACTTCAGACAGTATGATTAATTTTGTCTCTAAGAAAAGGGAGTGGAACATGGGAAGTGGGTGCCTCCTATCCTGAACTACTACTTCAGCTGAAATGCAGAGTTTTCATGATTGTGCTTGACTGATAAAGTTAAATGAAAAAAACATTTTTTTCCATTCACATATTTTGGAAATGTGACTGTGAATGATTGATGGGAAAGGATATAAGGTAGCTTACAAAAAGATTGTATTTAATGCTTGGTGACAGAAAGCATGAGTTGTGGACATGGGAAGATTGGAAGAGATAACTAAGAATGCCAGCATAATTTGAAGAGCATTTTTTGCTTTCCTTGGAAGAATCAGATAAGGTTGTAATATAGATTTTCATTCTTTCCCACTGCTGTTCAGTGGAGTCAGTTTCATTTTTAATTTAATTTTACCTTCTATCCCAACTTTCCATCCAAATGGGTTGCTTTATGCTAAATCAGGATTCTTTTGACTATGTTAAAAATGGTGCGACTATTCTTTATCTACATGTAACAATTCCTTATGCTAAAATGTATTTATAATTTTATTTTAGGAAGTTGTACAGCTACCTTTCAACTTTGTAAAACAACTTTGTTTAAAGATCCAGTCAGAGAGACCAGGTAAGGAATTAAAGTAACACATAGCAACTTGAATAAAATGTTGAATATTCTTTCTGAATCCTGCATTTGAAAAAACACTCACACACTGTTGCCTCCTTTAAAATAGCAGTGAAAAGCATCACTTGCATGGCTTCATGCAACAAATCAAGGATATCCATATAAGGCAATCCTATGTGTAGCCTCTGTAACTTTAGAGATAGTGTCCAAAATCCTTTGTTCTGTGTAGTAAATTGCACTAAAATAGGCCCATTTGAATACATGGAACTTATGGAGAAATTGACTCACCAAATCCCATTGATTCAGTGGACCTCCTCTAATGCAATTTACTGCACTAAATACAGTGGTGCCTCGCATTGCGACATTAATTCGTTCCGCAAAAATCGCTGCAGAACGAAAATGTCGCTATGCGATATTAAAAAGCCCATAGAAACACATTAAAACCTGATTAATGCGTTCCTGTGGGCTTAAAACTCACCGTTCAGCGAAGATCCTCCATAGCGCTGCCGTTTTCGCTGCCTGGTAAGCGAGGAATCCATCCCAGTAAACAGCGGGTGGCTATTTTGTTTACCCGGCGGACATTTTGAAACCGCCGATCAGCTGTTAAAAAATCATCGCTTTGCTATGATCGGTGCCCGAAGCAGGGAACAGATCATTGCAAAGCGAAAAAAACCCATAGGGAACATTGCAAAGCGATCGCTTTTGCGATTGCAAAAAATGCATCGCAAAGCGATTTCATCGCTAAATGGAGTGATTGCTATGCGAGGCACCACTGTAACAGGTTTTTGGCCATTGACTAAAATCCACTAGTAAGATGCAGCTAGAGTAGTCCGATTGAATAAGTGGAACTTACATAGATGTTGACTCATCAAATCCCCATTGATTCGATGGGCCTAGTCTAGTTGCAACTGACTACAATGGTGCCCCGCTTAACGATTACCCCACTTGATGACAAATCCGCTTTACAGCGATGTTTTTGCGATCGCTATTGTGATAAAAAAACGATGTTTAAATGGGCAAAATCCACTTTGCGATGATCGGTTCCCTACTTTGGGAACTGATTCTTCACATTATGACAATCAAAACGGCTGATCGTTGGTTTTTCAAAATGGCCGCTGGCTGTTCAAAATGGCTCCCCACTGTGTTCAGGATGGATTTTTCGCTGCACAGGCATCGGAAAATGGCCGCCCTATGGAAGTATTTTGGCCTATATGAGACTGATAGATTTTAACAGTTACTGAAACAGAAAAGACAGATCTGTCTTCCTGAAATTCTGGGAGGAGAGTATAGGATTTTTAACCTGCTACCCCTATTTCCTCATCATGGAGATAAATAGCTATGTCCCAAGGCATAGAGTTTCTGGGTAGGAAGACTATGCTGCTGACTGAATCTCTTATTTTGGAAAAAGGGGAAAACATGCCACATGCTGCCTTTCACAATAGAGCTCTGTTTTAAATGGGACTATAAACCTTGGCTGTTGTTGTTTAGTTGTGTCCAACTATTCGTGACCCAATGGACAAAAGCACGCCAGACCCTCTTGTCTTCTACTGCCTCCCAGAGTTGGGTCAAATTCATGTTGGTACCTTCAGTGACACTGTCCAACCATCTCGTTGTAGGTCGTCCCCTTCTCTTGCCTTCACACTTTCCCAACATCAGGGTCTTTTCCAGGGAGTCTCCTCTTCTCATGAGATGGCCAAAGTATTGGAGCCTCAGCTTCAGGATCTGTCCTTCCAGGGAGCACTCAGGGTTGATTTCCTTCAGAACGGATAGGTTTGTTCTTTTTGCAGTCCAGGGGACTTTGAAGAGTCTCCTCCAGCACCACAATTCAAAAGCATCAATTCTCAGCGGTCAACTTTCTTTATGGTCCAGCTCTTACTTCCATACATCAGTACTGGATAAACCATAGCTTTGATTATGCGGACCTTTGTCAGCAAGGCAATGTCTCTGCTTTTTAAGATGCTGTCTAGATTTGTTATCATTTTCCTCCCAAGAAGCAGGTGTCTTAATTTCGTGGCTGCTGTCACCATCTGCAGTGATCATGAAGCCCAAGAAAGTAAAATCTGTTACTGCCTCCATATCTTCCCCTTCTGTTTGCCTGGAGGTGTTTGGCCAGTGGCCATGATCTTAGTTATTTTGATGTTGAGCTTCAGGCCATTTTTGGCATTCTCCTCTTTCACTCTCATTACGAGGTTCTTTAATTCCTACTTACTTTCTGTCATCAGAGTGGTATGATCTGCATATCGGATGTTGTTGATATTTCTTCCAGCAATCTTAATTCCGGTTTGGGATTCTTCCAGTCCTGCCTTTCGCATGATGTATTCTGCATATACAGTGGTGCCTCGCTTAACGAGCGCACCGTATAACGATGAAATCGCATAGCGATCCGTTTTTTCGGATCGCTAATGCGATCGCTGAACGTTTTTGTAATGGGGAAAAATTCGCTTTGCAAAGACCGGTAAGCGTTTCGCTTACCGATCTTCGCAAAACGAACCCCGATGATCAGCTGTTCGGCGGCCAAAATGGCCGCCGGAAGCCAGGAAATGGCCCGAAATGGCCGCGCGCAGCATTTTCGCGCCCTCGTTAAGCGAGGCGAGGGCGCGAAAATGGCTGCCGGCCATCCTGAAGCTTCGCTGAACGGTGAGTATTTGGCCTATTTGGAACGCATTAAACGATGTTTAATGCGTTCCAATGGAAATCGCTGCCCCGTTCAGCGATGCTTCAGCATAGCGAAGGTTAATCCGGAACGGATTAACCTCGCTATGCGAGGCACCACTGTAAATTAAATAATTAGGGAGACAATATACAGCCTTGTCGTACTCCTTTGCCAATTTTGAACCAATCAGTTGTTCCATATCCAGTTCTAACTGTTGCTTCCTGTCCTACATATAGATTTCTCAGGAGATAGATAAGGTGGTCAGGCACTCCCATTTCTTTAAGGATTTTCCATTGTTTGTTATGGTCGACACGGTCAAAGGCTTTCGCATTGTCAATGAAGCAGAAATAGATGTTTTTCTGGAACTCTCTGGCTTTCTCCATAATCCAGCGCATGTTAGCAATTTGGTCTCTAGTTCCTCTGCCCATTCGATATCCAGGGAGTTCTTGGTCCACATACTGCTGAAGCCTACCTTGTAGGATTTTAAGCATTATCTTGCTAGTATGTGAAATGAGTGCCATTGTATGGTAGTTGGAGCATATACCCTGGCTAGTTTCTTCCATCTATATTTTTGATAAATGACTGAACTCTTAGTGTTCATTTTAATCTCTATATGTATCCAGATGTGAACATCAGTTTTAGATGGGTTGTGTCACTGAATTCTTACCTGGTCCCCCAGACCTAATAATGATCTCTATCGGGGTGTAATTATATATTCATAAGCAGTTTTAATTGCCTGACTAAATTTTTCTCTTTGCTTATGTTCACAGAAATGCACTGATAAAAATAGGTAGTGTGTTTATCACTTCTCTGTTAAGTAATCATTTATTTAAATAATTGCATAAAATACATGCATGCCTAGTCTGTTTCTATTTGAGTGTGAAATGCTTAAAGGTCAGTTTTCCTTCAGTACAGACTATGATCACCTGTACCTGCCATTTAGTAGGATAAACTAAATTGGTTACTACTACAGGAGAGAGTTATTGTGAGTTTGTACACTCAGATCTAATTCTCTTAGGCACTAAAGTCTCTGCTGATTAATAGTTTAAGGTGGTATTTCTGGAAAGTTAGCCTGGACCATGCAAACATGTCACTAAAATGATAAAGATTTTTTTTCTCCAAAACAAAGTTGTCCTAAATTAAACTTGTCCTCATTAAGAATAAAAAAATAGCAGTACAATGTGTTGTTGTTTGGTGATTCAGTCTATGTTTGGATGCAAAGTAATAGGAAATCCCAGGCCTCATTATGAGAGGAAAAAATTACGCTTAATATTTGAATGTTGGATCACTCAGTCCTGGTGAAGTGCCAATCCTTGCAAATAATGGAGCCTAATTTGTTTGTACATATAATGTATTTTGGATAAATGGTTTGGTTCTGTTGAATCAGGTGTTGTACAGTGTTGCCAGGAAAGATAAATCCTGTTATAGATCTTGTTCCTGTTAAGAATCTGTACTGCATCACAGTATAGATTTCCTTGTGCTATGAAATAGTTTGTCAGTTCTAATTTTTCTGCACAGATGATTCTGCCCATATTCTGTTGAGCTGTTTGTCATGATCCAAGGCCTATGCTAAATTACAGCCAAAGATTACTCAGGGAGCAGGGGAGTCCAGAATAAATGAGAGGAGAGGAAGAGAGCCATATCTACTGCTGTAAGCTCACTGCAGGAGAAGTATGATAGAAATGTAATTAAAGCATAAAATAAATGGCAAACTGATTTAGAGCCAAAAACTGTGAATGTTGTATTTGGGTTTTTTTGGGTTGCAGGTCCCAGAATTTTCTAGGAATTCCTTAGGCAGAACTCTAGGAATTCCAGCCCACAAATCCACACCTACAGAAACAACTACATTTTACTCACCTGGAGAAGGGCTTAGCTTGAAAGCTCCATGTCCTATTAAACAAGGAAGCTGTCCTGGTGCTACCTGGAAATCCTAGGACTTTCTGGGAGATGTACTCATTGTCCATTAGGCTTTGTAGAGGGCAGTGGGTAGTGAAACTACACCTCCCAGGAAATCCTAGGAGGCCCATATAGCAGAGGTCATCAACCCCCGGTCCGTGGCTTAAGCCTGACCGGGCCACCAAGACAGACCTCCCCCCCACTCGCCCCTGCAAAGGTTGTTTGCGCCTGCATGCATACTTGTGCGCCTGCGCAAATGGCGGCGCGATCTCCCGGAGCCCGGCTGGAAAGCCAGGAGCACAGAGAGACCCCGCAGGAGGCAGGAGCCTGGGGGGAGGTCTTCTGAATTTTTCCCAGTCTCTGTCAGCTGGGGGTGCAGGGCGATGGTGCAAGGTGAGGAGGGCTCCACGCAGCCCTGACAGCCCGCCCGCTCTCCCTTGCAAGCCTGCCTCCCCCCCCCGGCTCGCCCAAGAGATGGGCATGTCATGCACGAGCATGAGGGGTGTGCCACTCATGTGCACAATCTCGACACGCCCACCAGTGAGCGTGGGGGGTGCCCCCGAAATGGTCCGCACATGGAGTCCATACCCCTCAACTGGTCTGTGGTCCAAAAAAGGTTGGGGGAACACTGCCATATAGCACTGGATTAGTTTCCTCTTTTTAACAAGAGGTTAGGCTGGAAGTAGACCATGGAGTCTTCAAGCTAGGCCTTTGTCCAGGTGAGTTAAATTTAAGTGTGGGTTTGTGGGCTGGGACTCCTGGAATTCTGCCATATCCCACAAATAAGCCCCATTTAAGTGAAACCCCACACTCCACCATTGTGCAGCAACCATTTGAATAAATGTAGATTGTTGTACGTGAAAAAAATAAAACAAATAAAAATAAGCCCTAATGTGTTTTTGGAGCAAAAATTAATATAAGACCCTGTCTTATTTTCGGGGAAACAGGGTAACTGTGACTTTAAGTACTCTGGTGCAATTTATTATGCTAAGCAACAGGATTTTGTCAACTCCTAGAAAGTAGTAATTGGCAGTGTGTTTAATTAATCTGTAATGCTCATAATCTATACATTATCACATACAATGTTGAGTGTGGATGAAAATAATTGTTTTCCTTTTATCCAGAGTCTCGCTGTAATAAAGAGATGGATGCCCTCAGTGGTTATGCTTTGTGCCTTCCTAACCTGACTAAGCTCCATTTTGTTGAACATCGACCAATGCTTTGTGTAGAGATTAAGGTGGGTTTGTTGAGTCTGTTGGACATATATTAAAATGTTTACGTGTAAATATTAAACAGAATTGGCATTGTAGCTGTTTTACCTCTTTGATCTGATTATCTGAATAAATTGAAGTGTTTGAAGAAGAATCTAAAAGTATATTTTTAAATGGTTGAATCCTGTTTAAAGAAATGTTCTTTCCAGTATTTAATAACTGTCAGTTTTCAAAAGTATGACTTAAAAGAATCTTCTGTATCCCCCTGCTTTTCATTTTTTAAAAGCTATACTCACATTATCAGTCATAGATGCTTAGAGCAAAACCAAATACTTAGAAGCTCAATCATGTTAGTCTGTTGCAGAAAAAAAATGAAGCCACTGAAAAGAACACAGTCTCATGTGTTCATTCTTGGAAATTTACTCATTTCTGAATAATCTACAAAGCTGAAAAACTGTACAATTGAAGAGCATGCTTAAAAGTTACTAGGTGTGTGTTGTATTTACTAAACATTAGTTTAATTTAGGTTTGTGATAAATTCAAATCTCTTGGGAGCATTTTAAAGCTCAGCATTAATCACAGAGCAAAAACAGGAATAGGTTTGATGTTTTTGTGTGTACACAACAAATATCAGGGCCTAAATTCAGTTGTTAGTACCAATTTGACTGGACCTACTGAATCAGTGAAAACTTTTAAGTCAAGACATATGTAAACTTCCTTGGTTCAGAGAATCTGTTTTTGTCAGACTACCAATTGGATTGGGCCCTAATACCAACAGAAGATTTAGCAGAAGCTCTAGTTAAAAGGAGACGTAAAAATTGATATTAGCTGTGTATATTCTGTATTTTTTTATATTAGGTTAAAGTGTATTTTTCAGCTATAGTCCTGTTGGTAATCTAAACTAGAGTAGTCCTGTTGAATCAATGTGAGTTATATAAATGTTAACACTCCATTCAATAAGTGATTCAATAGGCCTGCTCTAGTAGGGACTAGCAATAGAACTAAGGTGCAAGTATCTTACGTAAAATATATTTAGTGTATTTAAATATCTATTTGTTTATTTCTACAGCCCAAATGTGGGTTTCTCCCTTTCTCCAGCCATATTTCACAAGAAATAAAACACAAAGTGTGTCGTTACTGCATGCATCAACATCTAAAGGTAATGTGCTGTCAATAGGATGTTAGGTCTTTCTTCTGTTAATGGAGTTCCATGGTAGAATTAACATTCTGTCTTTGGTATAATCTGTTAAAGAATTAATTAGGACTAAGTCCCAACTAGATTTGATCTATCGAATGCCTGGGATTTGTTAAATCAATATATAACTGGCTTGGTTTATTCATCTCTTTACAGAAAATGCCATCTTAATTGAGGATTGTTATTATTATTATTATTTTATAATTTGTGTTTGATTAACCATTGTAAGACAAAACATATGGTAACCAATTTCAGAAACCTACTGGCTGTGTAAGCATGTAATGTTAAGCTATGATTTACTGTTGGATGTGTGTGTCTTTGTAAGCCAAGAGAAATCTTGGACTTGCAAGCTGTCAAGGAGGAAGGATAAATTGTAATTCAGTTTCACTTTCCAAGGTTACCCTCTTAATTTTCTGTAATTCCCAATTCTAACAGCTATGAATTAGGGTTTAAAACAAAGTAGACAGTTGCCATGGATGGCGTGCGAGCTGGCTACCTAACTGTGGAGCCAGAAACTGTGAGTTTTTGATTTACCCACTGTGCATCCTGGGAGAAGAGCTGGCCTTGTGTCACCTTGGTCAAGCTGTGTGGCCCCAGAGCAACCTCAGAAGGAACAGACTGTAAACCACAAAACCAAAGAAAGAGCCATTTTAAGTTGGAATCAACTTTATGGCATGTAATTATTATTCTGTTAATCAATTATTGAACAAGCAACAGCAAGCCCTATGTTATTCAGTTGTCCTGTTTAATAAACTAGAGAAGGAGAAATGGAGACGAGGCAGTAGAAACAAGAGATTCATATGGCATCTTAAAGATGAGTACATTTAAATTGGGGTAGCTTTTCATAGATTTCAACTCACTCCAGTTTAGTCTCCATTTGGTAGATATTTGTATGTATGCTGGGGTTAGTAAAGAAAAGTAGAGAAAGGGAAATAGATGATGCTAGCATGACTATGACCTCAATAATGGTTGTCATTGGGAAGAACATGAAACCTGGTTGATTGGCTTGTAATAATAATATGGAATTTTACATAACTGTTGAGCAAGTTTGCTCATCATCTGACTTGAATAGATTAATACCTTATTCAGAAATCACATGATTTAGTCAAAAATCTGTGCTGGATATAAGTCAATGGATAACTAGGACTTATCCTTGAATTAATACATGTTGTATGTTAACAGGTAGCAAAAGGAAAATGGAAACAATTAAGTAAATATTGTCCTCTAGATCTCTTCTCAGGGTAAGAAAGTCTTATGCTCCCTACAATGTATGTATGTATGTATGTATGTATGTACGTACGTACGTACGTACGTACGTACGTACGTACGTACGTACGTACGTACGTACGTACAGTGGTGCCTCGCTTAGCGACGTTAATCCGTGCAGCAAAAATCGCTGCTAAGCGATTTCGTCGCTAAGCGATTTTAAAAAGCTCATAGAAACGCATTGAAACCCCTTCAGTGCATTCCTATGGGCTCCAAAACTCACCTTAAGCGAAAAACCTCCATTGCGGTGGCCATTTTCAGTGCTTCTAAAGCAAGGCAAAACAGCGGGCGGCCATTTTTGAACCGCCAATCAGCTGTGCGAAAATGGGGGCTTTCCGATGATCGCTTCCCTGCGATCATCGCAAAGCGAATTTTCCCCATAGGGGCCATCGCAAAGCAATCGCTTTTGCAATCACAAAAACAGCATCGCAAAGCTATTTCTTCGCTATGCGGAGCAATTGCTATGCGAGGCACCACTGTATGTATGTATGTATGTATGTATGTATGTATGTATGTATGTATGTATGTATGTATGTATGTATGTATGTATGTATGTATGTATGTATGTATGTATGTATGTATGTATGTATGTATGTGTTACATAACAGCACTGATGTTACCTGTCTGTCATGGGTTTGGAGGGAAAGTTCCATCCTATGGGGAGTGGAAGGCGGGACATCAGGAGGAGGGGCTGTACTGTATAAATATGTGATGCCTGTGTGGTGAAGAGTAGATGCTGAGACAGACTGTGAGACACTGGGTTGGGACGAAGCAGCAGCTGGGGAAGAAGAAGCTGTTGTGGGAGTCTGGGTGTCTGACAGGGTACTACTGTGTGTCAGAGTACCAACCTGATAGGTTCAGGTGTCTGTTGGTTAGCCAGAACTGATGGGTTCAGGGTCTGTGCTTTAAGTTAAAGGTTCTAGGTGAACCAAACTGTATGCTGGTGTGTGTGAAAATAAGCCACGTTACTTTATTTTATTCACCTGATTGCTTATTTTTCCCTGTGTGTATTTAAAATAAACTTTATTCTTTTTGTTGTTTAAAAATCCATCCCTGGTCTGTGTGACTTATTATAGGGAATGGTTGGTGGCAGCTTAGTAACTGTGTGATAGATCCCAGTAGGTCTGGGTTTGTCACATTGATTGGTGTCCAGCGTGTGGGATACGACTGGTCCAGTTGTCCAGTGGTCCAGCAAAGCCTTGGCAAGTGTGCCCAGAGCAAGGGGGGTCTAGTCAGGGACAGTCTGAGGCGCGTAGGTAATCTTCTAGGTGTACCTCACGGGGAGGTGCACTAGTAGAAGAACGTGCCAACTGGGGAGACTTAGATTAAGGTGCTCTGAGGCAGCCTGATTTTGGCGGGAAAACGCTGAGGCAAAACTGCGTAGCAACAGTGAGCTAGCTTGCCAGCTGAGAGGCCCAGCAGAGGGGGGTAGGCTCTGACTCGATACTGTTGCAAATTTAGTGCTGAAGAACAGCAGCAATCTCTAGGAGAGCTGGTTCTGAGGCAAGAAGGAAAAAAGTGGTCGTTTTATTTTGAGGCTTGACTTTTTAAAGCCGCCTGTTCTGAGGGGGGATTATGCCCTTGACTCGAAGCAAGATAGCAGACATGAGTGAAGTGAAAGACCCCCAGATTGACCAAGGTTCTGAGGATGAATTTGGCTCAGTGCAAGGTGACAGCACAGGAGAGCAAGACCCAGAACTCAGAAAAATACTCATAGCCCAACAGCATGAACTGAGGGTGAGGGAAATGGAGGAAAGGGAAAGAGAGAAACAGCGGCAATTTGAATTAGAGAGAGAGAGAGAAAGAATGGAAATGGAGAGGGAGAGAGAGAGAATTGCTCTGGAAAAAGAAAGAATGGCGTTTGAATTAAGAAAACTGGAAATGATGAACCAGAACAATAATAATAATAGGGATTCTGAGGGAGGCCAACTGTCTAAGGCTGACCTGAAGAAATTCCCTGTGTACCACAAGGGAGATTGTCCTGAGGTGTTCTTTTCCTTAGTGGAAAGAGCGTTTGTGGACTTCTCAGTGAGGGAAACTGAGAAGATGACCATCATGCGTTCTTTAATCAGTGGTAGCCTGGCTGAGGTTTATGCCGAGATGCCTGAGGAACGGATGAAAGATTTTGCAGAGTTTAAAAAACTGGTGTTCGCAAGACATGGGATAAATGCAGAGCAGCTGAGACAAAGGTTCAGGTCCCTCACCAAGAAGCCAGAACAGACTTTTACCCAAGTGGGGGCCCAATTGGTGAGGCTGCTTGAGAAATGGCTGTCGCAGGAGGGAACAGAGACCTATGAACAGCTTAAAGACTTGATAGCCCTGGAACAGTTCTATTCAGTCCTGCATGGGGAATTGAAATTCCAGGTGAGGGAAAGGAAACCGAAATCTGTGGCAGCAGCCGCAGAAATCGCGGATTTTATCTCCCAAATAAGAAAGCCCTTGGGTGAGGGGAAATCTGTAGGTAAACCCAAAGAAACCTACAGCAAGTACTCTCAGGGACCAGGGAAAAGCCAGCAAGGGGGAGGGGCCCATGGTGAAGGGAAGCCCTCAGGCATGAAACCAAGCCCTCAGAATTTGGAGGGAAAACCGAAACAAGATGAGAGAGAATCAAAATATACCAGAAAATGCTATTTCTGTCAGGGAAAGGGTCATCTAATCTCAGAGTGTGAGAAATTAAAGCAGCTAAAAGGAATGGTGCCTCAGAATTCTAGTGGGACCAAGCCAAAAGCTGTGTTCTGTGTCCAGAAGGAGCAAAGCTCAGTGTCACTGAGGGAGCCGGTTGCCATGGCTACTCAGTCTGGAACAGCTACCTCTGCTGATCAGGCTGAGGAAAATGGTCCTCTTATGGAGGTAAAGCGCTGCTTGCTGATAAAAACAGATTCTCAGTTGTTTGAGACAGCTGGGGTGGACGTAGGAATACTTGACCGTCAGTATAGGGGGCTGCGGGACACTTGTTCCCAGGTAACCCTGTGCCATCCAGATATCATCCCTAGGGAGTTTATAATCCCAAATGAGAGCATGAAGGTGGCAGGGATTGAGGGGCAGATAATCTCTCTGCCAGTAGCAGAGGTACCTGTCAACTTTCAAGGCTGGAGGGGAGATTGGCGGATAGCGATTTCATCGACTCTGCCAGCAGCCGTGCTCGTGGGAAATGACCTGGCTGAACATGTGAAACGGGGGCTAGTGATTACACGCTCACAAGCCACCACAGGGACAGTTCAGGGGGGTAATGATGAGCCAGAGACGGAGGCAGAGGGGAGTTCAGAAGCTGTGGTGGAAACCTTAACCACAGACAGCAGATTTGGACAGGAGCAGAAGGCAGACGCCACTCTCCAAAAGTGTTTTGAACAGGTGACTGACGCCCAGCTAACACCTGAAACCCCAGTGAGATTTCTGGAGGAAAAGGGGATTTTATATAGAGAAACCCTGAGGAATATCTCAAAAGGGGGAGATGGGATCAGAAGTCAGCTGGTGGTACCTGAAAAGTATCGCCCCATGATTTTAAAAAGGGGTCACTCTGACATGTTTGCTGCACACTTAGGGGTGAAAGGGCCCCTTGATTTGATCAAGCAAGATTGGGAGCAGATCACCCAGGATGACCCACAAGACGTTGTGACATACATAGACACCTTGATGAATGACCTAAGGAGAAATCTAGAGCTGGCAGCAGAAAACCTGCAAGCTCAGAAGGTCAAACAGAAAACATGGTATGACCACAAAGCTAGAGAGAGGCACTTTGACCCAGGGGAGGAAGTGCTTTGGCTTAGGCCCTGCAGAGAGAATAAACTGCAGCTCAAATGGGCAGGACCATATAGGGTCATTTCCAAGATGTCAGACCTGAACTACCTAATAGAGCAGGAGGAGAACCAAGCAAGGAGGGTGGTTCATGTGAATGCCCTAAAACCCTACTACCGAGGGGAACAGAGGGTTTTATTCGCGATAAAGGCAGCGGAGAGTGAGGAAGCTGAATTACCCTTCTGGGAGGGTAGAGGGGAAGTAAAATACAACCCAGAGGAGGTAAAGATCAGTCCTGCACTCACCCAAGACCAGCAGCAAGAACTAAAAACGCTGCTTAATAAATATCAACAGGTGTTTTCCAACAAGCCGGGGATAGTGAAGGGAGTGATGCATCGGATCCACACAGGGGATGCACCCCCGCAGGCAGTATCCCCATACCGAGTAACGGGACCCTATAGGGACAAGGTGCGGAAGGAGCTGGACGAGATGCTGAGGGAGAACATAATCGTCCCCTCTTCTAGTCCTTGGTCCTCTCCGATAGTCCTTGTGGACAAGCCTGATGGGAGCATTAGGTTTTGTGTTGACTACAGGAAATTAAACCGTGTAACCACTCCTGATGCCTACCCAATGCCCAGGCTAGACAACCTGATTGAAACCATAGGGGGTTGTCGGTTCATCTCATCATTGGACCTGGTAAAGGGATATTGGCAATTAAGAATTGATCCCAGGGATCAAGAAAAGACTGCCTTTTGCAGCCCTTTTGGTCTCTATGAGTTTCGAGTCCTGAGCTTTGGTCTCAGAAATGCACCAGCCACATTCCAAAGGCTGATGGACCAGACCTTAGCAGGGCTCAGTGACTTTACAGTGGCCTACATTGACGACATAGGGATCTTCAGTAATACCTGGGAAGATCACCTGATACACCTGGAGGTAGTGCTGCAGAGGTTAAGTGCAGCAGGGCTAACAGTAAAGGCCAGCAAGTGTCAGCTGGGTAGCCCAGAAATAAAATACTTGGGTCACATGGTAGGGGGAGGAATGATAAAACCCCTGGAGGCCAAAATAGAAGCTGTTCGTGATTGGCCTAGACCCAACACCAAGAAAAAGGTCAAATCATTTCTTGGGTTGGTGGGCTACTACAGAAAGTTCATCCCGAGGTTTAGCGAGATTGCGGCTCCGCTGACCGATCTGACGAGGAAGAAGGCTGATGACCGCATCCCGTGGACCAGCGACTGTGAGGCGGCGTTCCAGAGGTTGAAGGAGGCGTTAATCAACTATCCTGTCCTGCGTGCTCCAGACTTCGACCGGGAGTTCATCATCTACACCGATGCGTCTAACAGCGGGGTAGGAGCAGTTCTGTGCCAAGAGGATGAGAATGGTGACCAGCATCCAGTGTCCTACCTGAGTAGGAAACTTCAAAAAGGTGAGAGACATTTGGCAACCGTGGAGAAGGAGTGTTTGGCCATAGTCTACGCGATCCAGAAGGCCAAGCCTTACATCTGGGGAAGACATTTTGTTCTGTGTACTGACCATTCACCATTGCAATGGTTAAAGACAATGAAAACCCACAATAGCAAACTTATGAGGTGGGCTTTGAACTTACAGGACTATGACTTTGAAGTGAAGGTGGTCAGAGGGTCAGTGAACTGTGTTGCTGACGCCTTATCAAGAAGACCTGAAGAATGAAGACGGCGAAAGAACATGGACTATGTGTATATAATGAAAACAAAAAGTTAAAATGTACCTGGTTTTAAATTGGTTTGTATTAATAAAGGTAAATTGATGTAATGTATATGGTAAATGTTTAAATGCCTATTTGAAATGTTTAACTTAGAATGTAAGTAAGTATAATATGGTAGGTATAATTGGTGTTGTGTGTTTTATACAGGTTGTTTTTTTGGGAAAAAGCACCTTAGCTTTCCCCCTACAAAACAACTTTTAAAGAGGGGAGGTGTTACATAACAGCACTGATGTTACCTGTCTGTCATGGGTTTGGAGGGAAAGTTCCATCCTATGGGGAGTGGAAGGCGGGACATCAGGAGGAGGGGCTGTACTGTATAAATATGTGATGCCTGTGTGGTGAAGAGTAGATGCTGAGACAGACTGTGAGACACTGGGTTGGGACGAAGCAGCAGCTGGGGAAGAAGAAGCTGTTGTGGGAGTCTGGGTGTCTGACAGGGTACTACTGTGTGTCAGAGTACCAACCTGATAGGTTCAGGTGTCTGTTGGTTAGCCAGAACTGATGGGTTCAGGGTCTGTGCTTTAAGTTAAAGGTTCTAGGTGAACCAAACTGTATGCTGGTGTGTGTGAAAATAAGCCACGTTACTTTATTTTATTCACCTGATTGCTTATTTTTCCCTGTGTGTATTTAAAATAAACTTTATTCTTTTTGTTGTTTAAAAATCCATCCCTGGTCTGTGTGACTTATTATAGGGAATGGTTGGTGGCAGCTTAGTAACTGTGTGATAGATCCCAGTAGGTCTGGGTTTGTCACAGTATGTATGTATGTATGTATGTTCAGCTAGTGTTATTAATTATTACTATGGTTGAAAGTTTGTGTAGTAGTAGATGATATAGATCTGTGGTACACACAAGGGCAGTGTTAATTGCTTGAAAGTTTTCCATTTGGTAGTTAGCACAGAGCTGTGTGGTGTGGATGAGACAGTATAGCAGGGGATGACTAATGTAACAACTAAAAGATTAGTGAAGGAAGGCGAGGTAGTTTCAGAAAACCTTTCCTGAGGAATGTACTTTGACGATGATTTTTAGGGGCACAGACATAGAGATAGGTAGCAGAAATGACCAAGACTAGTCACATATTGCAGATCGAAGAGAAACCTATTTTAATGTTTACCTCATCATTTTTCTCCATTGTGGTTTTCCCTTTTAGAAATAAACAACGAATGCACTTTGCCTTGAAAAGTCTGTTACAGGAGGCACAGAATAACTTAAAAATATTTAAGGTAAGAGACAATGAAAATATTAGGTTTCTGTTTCCCATCCCTGCCTGCCCCATCACTTTACATTCTTCTACTACTGTGCTTAGCTAAGCAGCTCAAAGGTGACCAGCTTCTAATTTCACAAGCAGTTCAAAATGGCATATTTTGCTGGGCACATATTGGATGCATAGTGATGCTGCTGAAAAAGGAGCTCTTCATTTTCTTCTCTGAAGACAGATCAGGGTTAATTATCTTGGCATTCCAAGGGGAGAGAGGGACTAAACTGGCTGAGAAAAAAATACTTTGAAAGCACATCTGTAGGTCAATATATTTGAATAGACACATGAAAAACTAATTATGGCTCTGATTGGAAAGATATTGAGTTGATATGGAAGTCATGCCGAACTATATCATAACCTCATAAAAACAATAGATGGAGGCAATGGAACATGTGACAAGAATAATATAGGTAATCTTATTGGTAAAAAATAGTGATGTAATCTTACATGAATGACAAAACTCTTATAAATACTCTACTTGTAATGACTTAATATGAAATCTAAAAATAATGCATATAATCAGGTTATTGTAGTGATTGCTGGATAATTTCTGTTTTCAGCACTCCATCAAATACAGCTTTAAGCATGGAATACATTGATTTTCTTAAAAGATAGGGAAATACCCTCTGGCTTCTTGCATACTTTCCATAACCCTCACTTCCTTGCAGAAGAATGGAATCATAGAATAAATTGAGATTGAAGGCCATCAAGTCCAACTCCCTCTTTGAATAATGCCAACAAAGCTATTACAGCAGTATAAAAAGTTGCCAAAACAACTTAAAACACCTAGAATAAATTATCACGAATAACTTAAACCTTTTTTTTATCGCAGACATAGAGTGGCATACATAAATTCTGCCTCCCTTTGCTGAATGACTTCATTTTTAATTATGATTTTTTTCTGGTAAATTCTTGATGTGTTTAGTGATACACATATACGTTTAATATTATAACATTAAATGTTTTGGATAAACTTGTAATGTTATAATAATAAACATATATATGTATCACTAAACACATTAAGAATTTACAAAAAAAGCATAATTTTGGATAAACTTTTAACTTTAATCAACATTTGTTGTACAGATTTCTCACATTATTCTAAAGACATACACAGCCAATGGGCTTAAATACTCCTAAACAAACTAATTCAGTGGTATTAATGACAGCCTTTCCATTTAATTAAGAAGTTAATTATTTCAAATTCAGTGCTTGGGGAAAAAACCCCTTATGTATCTGTATCTTTTCTGTAAAAATGTTGAGTTTCTCCAATATTGAAATTGTAATTGTAATTTTATGATTTTATATATTTTTATACTGTTCTGTTTTATTTTGTAAGCCGCCCCGAGTAGACATGGTCTAGAGGGGCGGGGTAAAAATCAAATAAATCAAATCAAATAAAATAAATAAATAAATATGATTTAAAATTAGTATCAGCCCACTGAATTGTGGATTAAGCTCTTACGCACGTCTAGGATCCAGGAACTGTGATTTAGAAGGGGCAAAATAGGGGCTTGGCTGTCTGATCCTGAACCAGGGCTTTGAAATGTTGTGTGGTATGGCTAGAAGAGAAAGGGACAAAGAGGAAGTGATCAGTGGAACATGGTTGAAATACCTGCAACACTATCTGTTGCTATCCTTTTTCTTGCCATTTCCTTCTGCCGCTTTTTCTTTTTTTCACTTCCCAGGTTCTCAGATTTGGATGTCAGTGCAGTGTTGCATCAATGTAGAGTAAATTAAGCTGAGAGTACTATGGCTGAGATTCCACAATGAGTTTGACAGCTGAGCATGGCTTGATCCTGAGTTTTTCATGTTAAGCTTCTACTTTCAAACCTGTACACTGCAAGACACATGAATGCAATGTCTGCAAATGAAATTATAAGAAGAAATACAGGTTGTAGAATATTAGTAGTGTAACATTTCCCTTCTTATTACAGAATGGTGAACTAATTTATGGTTGCAAAGATAATGATGACACTTTCTCGGATTTGAGTGAACTTGCTCATCATCTGAAGCCTTTCTTCTTCCCATCAAATGGCCTGGTCAGTGGGCCCCACTGCACAAGGACAGTTCTAAAAGAATTGATTCATGTGATAACAACAGTTTTACTAAGTACCACAGAAGCTTGTAAAGCAGGTGATATGAAGACAGTTCCCTCCTCACAAGGAAGGAGTTACTGTGAAGCAAGTGCTTTTAGTAAAGAGCTAGTAAAAAATGGTAAGATTTTTCAGACTTTCGTTGTTCAGCATAGAAGTCAAAGATTACAGGATATACTGTATATTGTTGTTCATCAGTATGATTGAGCTGCAAATGATCTGTGTCATCTACTCTACATTTTCTAGCCATGCACTGTGTACATATTTATTTATTTATTTATTTATTTATTTATTTATTTATTTATTTATTTATTTATTTATTTATCTATCTATTTATTTATTTATTTGATTTATACCCCGCCCATCTGGCCTAAAAGACCACTCTAGGCGGCTATATTTTTACTGTTCTTTTTGCTACATCTGGCCTTAATGCTTGATGGCAAAATAGTAATCTATGTATTTGCATAGTTTGTCTCTTAGTGATTCTATACCATAGAGGTCTGAAAACTTTAGAATGTAATGGTAAAACTACTCTGACAACAATCTCTGCTGTGAGTTTCTGGTTGCCTTTAACAGTTAAAATGCCACTTTTTCCTTTATCGTTCTATTTCTACTTTTACGATTGCCCACAGACTTTGTCTGGGCGTGTTGCTTTACATGCCTGAGCCCTGGGCTTGCATGTTTCACACTTCCCTCTCCTTTGGTGTTGCTACATTTCAGTTAACAGCAGTTTAGTGCTAGGTCTTGGCCCTAAATTGCGCTAAATCTTCACCAAAGTTCGTTGAAACAAGCCTACTTCGTAAATCATAGTTGAAGTCAGTCTGTTTCAGTAAGCCATGGTTGTTTGTTCTATTAGGATATAAAGCTCAAGAGCACTTTAAAATGGCAGTGGAAGCATGTATGAACTCAAGGATAAGGCATCACAGTGGATGGTATTAGGCTAAATGTGAGAAACAATTGTTGTGCACAGACAACTCTGGCTATGATTAAGAATCCTAACACAGCCATAGTTCCTGATTAGAGATGGCCACAAACCAGAAGGATGGTGGCTCGTGGCTACCTATGAACTGCAGACTTTCTGAACTTGAAAAAAAGAGAACTGGTTCATTTTGTAAAATAGTCTGTGCCTGGAGAGAAAGCCCCCATCCCCTCTGCCTGCTCCCACTTGGTCCTGCTGCCAGCTCTTCCATCGTCATTCCAGCTGCGACCAGAAGCAAATGTGCAGCCCCAATCCAGTGCTGTACGACTGCACAGCTTACAGGGAATGTTGTTCCTAGTTGATCTCCCTGATCAACTAGGACCCAGGTACATGCACAGAGATAGCAAGCCCGGCTCATGGAAGCCGGATCAGTGTCTCTCCGCATGTCCGTGCCTGTCAGCTGATAGATGGGCTTGTGGGCAGAGATAGCAGGCCTAGCTCCTGGAAGAGAATTTATATTTAGCTGAATGAATGGTTGGGACAAGGCTAGAACATGTCCATTTGATTTAATGAATATTGTGTAGAGTGGAAATTGAGTACATGCTTCTTAGCTCACATATATTTTTATCAGGGGCTTGGCATATGTTTTATAATCTTTGAGAAGGTTAAAGTATATATGCTAGTGAAGAAAATGGACAGTCCATGTGATCAGCTATGGAAAACTTGATGTCTTAGATTCTTTAGGCCCAAGATGTTGCTTCCAGAGCTACATTCCATGATATACTGCATTATTAACACATATGTTAAGGAAGTCTCAGCTTTATAAACTAAAACATAGCATTGCATAGATGTACAGATGTATTTTACTGGAAAGCTATTAAATTGAAAGCATTTTTCCTACTACTTTGTCTCCTGAATGACATGGGACAGAGTGGAAGAATCAGATATGCTAAAATATATATTAAAAGACTTGTTTAGATTAGGATAATTTCTATAGATCTTTGTCTACTATGGAGAGCAGTAAAAGGACTGATGTTACTCTTTGTCCCATTGGATTCTGTTTTCAAACTAGTGCTGAATTACAGTGGTGTTTTATTTCTTTTTCTGAATCTTTTTGGGATGCATAGTTTGGGGGCGGGGAATAAAAACCTTCCCTGTGTTTAATTCTTCCCTGGTCTAATGTTCTCTCCACTAATTTTAATGACAGTTGTTGCACATGTTTTGGAACAGCAGTTTTGAAAATGTATCTTTTTCCCCAGGTAAAAATAAAATGGAGAGTGGCTTACCAAAGGGATGTGTCCTCTACAAAACGCTTCAAGTTCAGATGCTGGATATGCTAGATATTGAGGGTGTTTATCCTTTACACAACAGAGTAGAACAATACTTGGAAGAGTTTCCCAAGGAGCGGTAAAGTCTTTTGTTTCTTGTTTTAAACTCAGTGTGACAGAAAGGACAGGATTACAATGAGGTTTTGATGAGAAACAGTTTATTTAGGTTAGGGTAATCATATGCACGGAGCAACTTTGTTACGCCCTTAAAACCTTTTTTCTAAGAAGAAACCACTTCTGTTTTCTAACAAGGGACCATTTCAACTATCTTTCATCAGAAATGTGGCAGGTGCATTAAGGCAGACAATACTGATGTTGTGTTTTGCTCCTTACAGGCCTGAGGCCTGCATGGACTGTGTGTTTCTATTCTTCAGCAACATTTATTCCAATTAAATATCCTTGAAGGGCTATTAACATATCTACCAAGCAATAGCTTTTTGTTGGTACAGTGGTGCCCCACATAACAAGCGATTCGTTTAACGATGAATCCGCATAGCGATGTGTTTTTTGCGATCGCAAAAGCGATCGCATTGTGATGTTTCTAATGGTAAAACATCACTTTGCGATGATCAGTAAGCTTTTCGCTTACCGATTTTTGCATAGCGATGTTTTTTTTAACAGCTGATCGGCGGTTCCAAAATGGCTGCCCGCTGTGTTTTCGCACCCTTTCCTCACTTACCGGGCAGCGAAAATGGTAGCCGCATGGAGGATTTCCGCACAACGGTGAGTTTTTTGCCCATAGGAACGCATTAAACATGTTTTTATGCGTTCCTATGGGCTTTTTTGCCCGGCATAGCGACGAATCCACATAGCGACGATTTTTTCGGAATGGATTATCGTCGCTATGTGGGGCACCACTGTATATCCATTTATTACATTTTCTTTAAAAATAGGAAGCTTGCTTTGTGATGCAATTCTCTCATCTTACAGATGAAGAAACAAGTGTCAGGTCAGGGAGTCTGATGCCTGAATTTTCCCCTACATAAATTTATAAGCCTCCAAGGAAAGATAGGAAATAAATGTTAGTCAGAGCTGGCAGTTTCCCAAAATGGTTAAGTCCAGTATGACCCAGAGGAATATTTTGCACTGTGTACAATTGACTCCCTCCTTATGAACAATCTGTTTCTTTGCCCCATGCAAGACAGATATAATTGTGTGGTTTCATATACTGAATTATCTGTTGATAATCCGAATAACTTTATTATAAAAATGTAATACTGAACAATGTTTTAGGAATAGAACTATGAAAACATAATGAACTAAATGGAAAATACAAGTAACTACCCTAACAAAACTTTAAGGTACTCTAATAAAAATTAATATAGTGGAATAAGACTGTAAAATATTTAAAAGGCACACTTTCTAAGGTATAAAAAAATTAACTCACAATTAAGTAATATCTGTGCAAGTATCTTAACAGACTATATAATTATAAGGCTAAAGCATAAGCAATTATAAAATCACATCAGCTTGTAGTAAAAGATCTTACTCCAGTAGAATTTTCTCCCTTCTAATGGTGCTCTCTTGGCATGCTTTGTTCCTTGCCCTAGGCTATATTTTCTTGCCATTATTTATACCCTTATCTCTCCTTCATCAACTATCAACAATCCTTTCTTCGGGCCTGGAGGTCGAGGGGCATGGTACATCGAAATTTTATAACAGGAATGTCTACTTTCCCTGCAGCTTCTATAACTACAGGGGCTTGTAATACAGAATCTGGCAGTCTGCCCTTATGATAACAAACATTATTGTTATGATTTAAAATGTGCAAAGCTTGGAGCAATAAAGGCCTGTAGCATAAAGGATCTGGTACACCAAAGTCTTGTAAAACCAGAGTACTGTATTATAGGACTTACAAACACAACCTCCGGTCATATTAACACATAAATATGTTCTACTTAATTCAATATATTTTCAGTTCTCTCTTTTGCTTACACTTTGCTATCATTTGTAAAATACGTTCAACTGTTAGGAATGCCACTTGGGGTTTCCACAGTAATGGTAGTATACAGCAGTGCTTTTGAGGACATCAGTGAATATATATTTCTTAGAGGAAATCCTTGGGTAGCCAAAATGGCATCACCATCCATACGCAAACAGAAGCCCAGTGAGAGCAGAGTGTGCTCAGCAGTAGGGATGTTCCATTCCTTGCTGTTGTTGCTTCTTCACTCCAAATCCCAGAATTTTCCAAAAATTCTCAGGTGAGCATTCTGGGAGTTCCAGCATCCAAATAAACACCTGACGACACCGTCATTTCATACACCTGGAGAAGGGCTGAGGCCTCCTTCTATGTGTTCTTCCAAGAGTTATTTCCTGCTACAGTGCTTCCTGGGACTGATAGTCTTGCGTTCAATGAAGGGTGCCTCCTAAAGATCCCCCTCCAGGAAGCACTGCAGCAGGAAATAAGGCCTAAAAGGTATAGAAGGAGGCATCAGCCTTTCTCCAGGTGAGTGAAAAGAAGGTGTCTGCAGGTATCTGTTTGTGGGCCTGAGAATTCTTAGAGACTTCTGGGAGCTGGAGTCTGAACAAGCACATCCCTTCTCAGGGCACAGAATGGCTGATCAGGGAGGGAAGGAGAAAGGAATTGTGATGGGAAATAATAAAATACAGTATTCTGGTAGTGTCATGGTTGACCGGCTGGAACTGTAAACAGTGGCAAGGCCTCTTGTTCCAAATATCAAAGGGTAGAGTTTATTTTGGGTATGTCTTTTGTAATTCTATGCTTTTGGTTGCTAATTGTAATTTCAGAGTATGGCCAGTAGAGGGTATAGTAATCTCATTTGTAAAATGAAATGTTGGTTGTAGGAATCAGATGTTAAAGACCCGATAAAGTGGAAATCTGGGAGAACTGCTGATACAGAAGTGCAGTATGTTGTTGCATTATGAGATGCTTGATTTTATTTGAACAGTTGTCTAAATAAATTTAATTTTTTCTTAGGAATATGTTACAGATAGATGGGCCATAACAGCACTGATGTTACCTGTCTGTCATGGGTTTGGAGGGAAAGTTCCATCCTATGGGGAGTGGAAGGCGGGACATCAGGAGGAGGGGCTGTACTGTATAAATATGTGATGCCTGTGTGGTGAAGGGAGATGCTGAGACAGACTGTGAGACACTGGGTTGGGACGAAGCAGCAGCTGGGGAAGAAGAAGCTGTTGTGGGAGTCTGGGTGTCTGACAGGGTACTACTGTGTGTCAGAGTACCAGCCTGAAAGGTTCAGGGGCCTGTGGGTTAGCCAGAACTGATGGGTTCAGGGTCTGTGCTTTAAGTTAAAGGTTCTAGGTGAACCAAACTGTATGCTTGTGTGTGTGAGAATAAGCCACGTTACTTTATTTTATTCACCTGATTGTTTTATTTACCCTGTTTGTATTTAAAATAAACCTTATTCTTTTTATTGTTTAAAAATCCATCCCTGGTCTGTGTGACTTCTTAAAGGGAATGGTTGGTGGCAGCTTAGTGTAACTGTGTGATAGATCCCAGTAGGTCTGGGTTTGTCACATTGATTGGTGTCCAGCGTGTGGGATACGACTGGTCCAGTTGTCCAGTGGTCCAGCAAAGCCTTGGCAGGTGTGCCCAGAGCAAGGGGGGTCCAGTCAGGGACAGTCTGAGGCGCGTAGGTAATCTTCTAGGTGTACCTCACGGGGAGGTGCGCTAGTAGAAGAACGTGCCAACTGGGGAGACTTAGATTAAGGTGCTCTGAGGCAGCCTGATTTTGGCGGGAAAACGCTGAGGCAAAACTGCGTAGCAACAGCGAGCTAGCTTGCCAGCTGAGAGGCCCAGCAGAGGGGGGTAGGCTCTGACTCGATACTGTTGCAAGTTTAGTGCTGAAGAACAGCAGCAATCTCTAGGGAGAGCTGGTTCTGAGGCAAAAAGGAAAAAAGTGGTCGTTTTATTCTGAGGCTTGACTTTTTAAAGCAGCCTGTTCTGAGGGGGGGGGTATGCCCTTGACTCGAAGCCAAGTAGCAGACATGAGTGAAGTGAAAGACCCCCAGATTGACCAAGGTTCTGAGGATGAATTTGGCTCAGTGCAAGGTGACAGCACAGGAGAGCAAGACCCAGAACTCAGAAAAATACTCATAGCCCAACAGCATGAACTGAGGGTGAGGGAAATGGAGGAAAGGGAAAGAGAGAAACAGCGGCAATTTGAATTAGAGAGAGAGAGAGAAAGAATGGAAATGGAGAGGGAGAGAGAGAGAATTGCTCTGGAAAAAGAAAGAATGGCGTTTGAATTAAGAAAACTGGAAATGATGAACCAGAACAATAATAATAATAGGGATTCTGAGGGAGGCCAACTGTCTAAGGCTGACCTGAAGAAATTCCCTGTGTACCACAAGGGAGATTGTCCTGAGGTGTTCTTTTCCTTAGTGGAAAGAGCGTTTGTGGACTTCTCAGTGAGGGAAACTGAGAAGATGACCATCATGCGATCTTTAATCAGTGGTAGCCTGGCTGAGGTTTATGCCGAGATGCCTGAGGAACGGATGAAAGATTTCGCAGAGTTTAAAAAACTGGTGTTTGCAAGACATGGGATAAATGCAGAGCAGCTGAGACAAAGATTCAGGTCCCTTACCAAGAAGCCAGAACAGACTTTTACCCAAGTGGGGGCCCAATTGGTGAGGCTGCTTGAGAAATGGCTATCGCAGGAGGGGACAGAGACCTATGAACAGCTTAAAGACTTGATAGCCCTGGAACAGTTCTATTCAGTTCTGCATGGGGAATTGAAATTCCAGGTGAGGGAAAGGAAACCGAAATCTGTGGCAGCAGCCGCAGAAATCGCGGATTTTATCTCCCAAATAAGAAAGCCCTTGGGTGAGGGGAAATCTGTAGGTAAACCCAAAGAAACCTACAGCAAGTACTCTCAGGGACCAGGGAAAAGCCAGCAAGGGGGAGGGGCCCATGGTGAAGGGAAGCCCTCAGGCATGAAACCAAGCCCTCAGAATTTGGAGGGAAAACCGAAACAAGAGGAGAGAGAATCCAAATACACTAGAAAATGCTATTTCTGTCAGGGAAAGGGTCATCTGATCTCAGAGTGTGAGAAATTAAAGCAGCTAAAAGGAATGGTGCCTCAGAATTCTAGTGGGACCAAGCCAAAAGCTGTGTTCTGTGTCCAGAAAGAGCAAAGCTCATTGTCACAGAGGGAGCCTGTTGCCATGACTACTCAGTCTGGAACAGCTACCTCTGCTGATCAGGCTGAGGAAAATGGTCCTCTTGGGGAGGTAAAGCGCTGCTTGCTGGTAAAAACAGATTCTCAGTTGTTTGAGACAGCCGGGGTGGACGTAGGAATACTTGACCGTCAGTATAGGGGCTGCGGGACACTTGTTCCCAGGTAACCCTGTGCCATCCAGATATTATTCCTAGGGAGTTTATAATCCCAAATGAGAGCATGAAGGTGGCAGGGATTGAGGGGCAGATAATCTCTCTGCCAGTAGCAGAGGTACCTGTCAACTTTCAAGGCTGGAGGGGAGATTGGCGGATAGCGATTTCATCGACTCTGCCAGCAGCCGTGCTCGTGGGAAATGACCTGGCTGAACATGTGAAACGGGTGCTAGTGATTACACGCTCACAAGCCACCACAGGGACAGTTCAGGGGGGTAATGATGAGCCAGAGACGGAAGCAGAGGGGAGTTCAGAAGCTGTGGTGGAAACCTTAACCACAGACAGCAGATTTGGACAGGAGCAAAAGGCAGACGCCACTCTCCAAAAGTGTTTTGAACAGGTGACTGACGCCCAGCTAACACCTGAAACCCCAGTGAGATTTCTGGAGAAAAAGGGGATTTTATATAGAGAAACCCTGGGGAATATCTCAAAAGGGGGAGATGGGATCAGAAGTCAGCTGGTGGTACCTGAAAAGTATCGCCCCATGATCTTACAAAGGGGTCACTCTGACATGTCTGCTGCACACTTAGGGGTGAAAGGGCCCCTTGAGTTGATCAAACAAAATTGGGAGCAGATCACCCAGGATGACCCACAAGACGTTGTGACTTACATAGACACCTTGATGAATGACCTAAAGCGAAATCTAGAGCTGGCAGCAGAAAACCTGCAAGCGCAGAAGGTCAAACAGAAAACATGGTATGACCGCAAAGCTAGAGAGAGGCACTTTGACCCAGGGGAGGAAGTGCTTTGGCTTAGGCCCTGCAGAGAGAATAAGCTGCAGCTCAAATGGGCAGGACCATATAGGGTCATTTCCAAGATGTCAGATCTGAACTACCTAATAGAGCAGGAGGAGAACCAAGCAAGGAGGGTGGTTCATGTGAATGCCCTAAAACCCTACTACAGAGGGGAACAGAGGGTTCTATTTGCTATAAAAGCAGCTGAGAGTGAGGAAGCTGAATTACCCTTCTGGGAGGGTAGAGGGGAAGTAAAATACAACCCAGAGGAGGTAAAGATCAGTCCTGCACTCACCCAAGACCAGCAGCAAGAATTAAAAATGCTGCTTAGTAAATATCAACAGGTGTTTTCCAACAAGCCGGGGATAGTGAAGGGAGTGATGCATCGGATCCACACAGGGGATGCACCCCCGCAGGCAGTATCCCCATACCGAGTAACGGGACCCTATAGGGACAAGGTGCGGAAGGAGCTGGACGAGATGCTGAGGGAGAACATAATCGTCCCCTCTTCTAGTCCTTGGTCCTCTCCGATAGTCCTTGTGGACAAGCCTGATGGGAGCATTAGGTTTTGTGTTGATTACAGGAAATTAAACCGTGTAACCACTCCTGATGCCTACCCAATGCCCAGGCTAGACAACCTGATTGAAACCATAGGGGGTTGTCGGTTCATCTCATCATTGGACCTGGTAAAGGGATATTGGCAATTAAGAATTGATCCCAGGGATCAAGAAAAGACTGCCTTTTGCAGCCCTTTTGGTCTCTATGAGTTTCGAGTCCTGAGCTTTGGTCTCAGAAATGCACCAGCCACATTCCAAAGGCTGATGGACCAGACCTTGGCAGGGCTCAGTGACTTTACAGTGGCCTACATTGACGACATAGGGATCTTCAGTAATACCTGGGAAGATCACCTGATACACCTGGAGTTAGTGCTGCAGAGGTTAAGTGCAGCAGGGCTAACAGTAAAGGCCAGCAAGTGTCAGCTGGGTAGCCCAGAAATAAAATACTTGGGTCACATGGTAGGGGGAGGAATGATAAAACCCCTGGAGGCCAAAATAGAAGCTGTTCGTGATTGGCCTAGACCCAACACCAAGAAAAAAGTCAAATCATTTCTTGGGTTGGTGGGCTACTACAGAAAGTTCATCCCGAGGTTTAGCGAGATTGCGGCTCCGCTGACCGATCTGACGAGGAAGAAGGCTGATGACCGCATCCCGTGGACCAGCGACTGTGAGGCGGCGTTCCAGAGGTTGAAGGAGGCGTTAATCAACTATCCTGTCCTGCGTGCTCCAGACTTCGACCGGGAGTTCATCATCTACACCGATGCGTCTAACAGCGGGGTAGGAGCAGTTCTGTGCCAGGAGGATGAGAATGGTGACCAGCATCCAGTGTCCTACCTGAGTAGGAAACTTCAAAAAGGTGAGAGACATTTGGCAACCGTGGAGAAGGAGTGTTTGGCCATAGTCTACGCGATCCAGAAGGCCAAGCCTTACATCTGGGGAAGACATTTTGTTCTGTGTACTGACCATTCACCATTGCAATGGTTAAAGACAATGAAAACCCACAATAGCAAACTTATGAGGTGGGCTTTGAACTTACAGGACTATGACTTTGAAGTGAAGGTGGTCAGAGGGTCAGTGAACTGTGTTGCTGACGCCTTATCAAGAAGACCTGAAGACTGAAGACGGCGAAAGAACATGGACTATATGTATATAATGAAAACAAAAAGTTAAAATGTACCTGGTTTTGAATTTGGTTGGTATTAATAAAGGTAAATTGATGTAATGTATATGGTAAATGTTTAAATGCCTATTTGAAATGTTTAACTTAGAATGTAAGTAAGTATAATATGGTAGGTATAATTGGTGTTGTGTGTTTTATACAGGTTGTTTTTTGGGAAAAAGCACCTTAGCTTTCCCCCTACAAAACAACTTATAAAGAGGGGAGGTGTTACATAACAGCACTGATGTTACCTGTCTGTCATGGGTTTGGAGGGAAAGTTCCATCCTATGGGGAGTGGAAGGCGGGACATCAGGAGGAGGGGCTGTACTGTATAAATATGTGATGCCTGTGTGGTGAAGGGAGATGCTGAGACAGACTGTGAGACACTGGGTTGGGACGAAGCAGCAGCTGGGGAAGAAGAAGCTGTTGTGGGAGTCTGGGTGTCTGACAGGGTACTACTGTGTGTCAGAGTACCAGCCTGAAAGGTTCAGGGGCCTGTGGGTTAGCCAGAACTGATGGGTTCAGGGTCTGTGCTTTAAGTTAAAGGTTCTAGGTGAACCAAACTGTATGCTTGTGTGTGTGAGAATAAGCCACGTTACTTTATTTTATTCACCTGATTGTTTTATTTACCCTGTTTGTATTTAAAATAAACCTTATTCTTTTTATTGTTTAAAAATCCATCCCTGGTCTGTGTGACTTCTTAAAGGGAATGGTTGGTGGCAGCTTAGTGTAACTGTGTGACATATCCCAGTAGGTCTGGGTTTGTCACAATGAGATGCTTGATTTTATTTGAACAGTTGTCTAAATAAATTTAATTTTTTCTTAGGAATATGTTACAGATAGATGGGCCATATGATGAATCGTTTTACGGGAAGCTACTGGATCTGTCATGTGAAGATGATGGGACAGTAGGATATGCATTGAGAAAGGTACCTCCTCTTTAAAAGGTCATATCTTTGCATGTGCCTTTTGAATAGGTACTGCTATTAAGTTCTGAATAATTATGACCTCATTTTATTACTGTTTCCGCTGCAAAGCACTAGCTAACCAGAATCTTAGACATGCCTCTCCCATCATCTGTTGCTTTATCATTTTAACTGTAGATGGCAGGGAATTCAGCTTACTGCCTTTGAATCATATGCTTTACCCCTCGGCTATCATGCTTCCAGGTTTTGAATGTAGATTCAGCTCTGTGTGAAGCAGGGCCTAAAATGGCTTTAGCTGGCAAGGACTTGTGAAAAGCAGTTTCATTTTAATAATACTTGTTTAAAAGGTTAGAGTTTTGCTTTTAATTTATCCATATACAGTGGTGCCCCGCATAGCGAGGTTAATCCGTTCCGGATTAACCTTCGCTATGCGGAATCGTCGCTAAACGGGTAGGGAAAATGTATTGAAATGCATTAAACTTAGTTTAATGCGTTCCAATACCTTTCTTACTTACCCGTTCAGCGATGATTCCAATTGCCGGCAGCCATTTTCGCGCCCTCGCTAAGCGAGGGCACGGCGTGAAAATGGCTGCCGGCAGCCGTTTCCGGGCTTCCGGCGGCCATTTTGGAGCCGCCGAACAGCTGTTTGGCGGCTCCAAAATGGCCGCCGCAATACCCGATCTTCGCAATGCGGGTTTTCCCCATTGCGAAGATCGGGTATGTTTCCGTATAGCGATCCCGAAAAAGGGATCGCTATACGGAAACATCGCTATACGGTGCACTCATTAAGCGAGGCATCACTGTATTAAATTGTTTTTAACTATGATCACTTTAATATAGAGCCACCCAGTGTGGTATAGTGGATAGAGTGGCGGCCTAGGATTCTGGAGACCAGTTTTCATTCTCAATTGGCCATGAGAATTCACTGACAGTGTGGAACTGATAAAACCACTCCTTAAATATCTCATGTACCTTGAAAGCCTTATTAGGTTCGCTATAAATCGATTCTGATTTGATAGCACATAACTAACTTACTTTCATATAGTTGCCTATATCTGTTCAAATTATCTATTTTCCTTCTTGTAAGTAGCCTATAATATTATTTGCCATTTTCCTCTGCATTAGCAGTTATGACATAAGTCTCTGTTTAATAGCTCCTTTTTCTATATTGGAGGTGATTGGGATATGTTCTGTATTACTCCCTTTAAATGTATAAAGGTCTGCCTGTTTGATTTGGTGTGTATGGTTACATAACATGAGCACAATGGATCACCACCTCAATCCTGCTGCTTGTAGTTTTATACAAATACAACAGGAAACTCAATTAAAGAAGTAAAAACTGATACATTCCCAGGAGAAAGTTCTGCTTTAATTTGTTAGTTTGCAATTGAATTGATTAAGAGTATTAGGTGTTAAACACATAAGAACTTTGTGGAAAAGTGATCTTTAAAAAAATAATTTTAAAATAAATCTACCTGTTATAAATGAGTACACTGTAGCAGATTTAGTTTCCTGATTTTTGCTGTTATGTTTTTGAATTCATGAGTCAGTTGAATGCAGGTAGGGCTCAAATTTTTTTATTCCTGTGTGATCTGGTGTAATCTAATGACATGAGTAAAATCTTATATTTACAAGATTAGGTGTGAAAACCTATATACAAACACAGGATTTTGCAAGGAACATAAGCTCTTGCACATTCTTAAGGGCAAACAGGCAGTAAAGGAGGTACTGGAGCAGAGACTACTGAGTGCAAGCAGGAACCCCATTAGAAAGTGGTCCAACACACTGAAGCCTACATATATTGCTGAGATTTCCATGTTTAATGTGTTATGTAAGACATGAGGCCAATGAAGATGTGTGGGGATGGAGCTAACAGTACAGTGGTGCCTTGCATAGCGACGTTAATTGGTGCAGCCAAAATCGCTGCAAAGCGATTTCGTTGCTATGCGATTTTAAAAAGCCCATATGAATGCATTGAAACCCCTTTAATGTGTTCCTATGGGCTTAAAACTGACCTTTAACCGAAGATCCTCTATACGGTGGCCATTTTCGCTGCCCGTTGAGGAATCCGTCCCTAAACACAGTGGGTGGCCATTTTTTTAACTCGGCGGCCATTTTGGAACCGCCAATCAGCTGGGGGAAAATCATCACTTTGCGATAATCGGTAAGCGAAACAGGGTACCGATCATCGCAAAGCGATTTTTCCCCATTTAAAACATCGCAATGCGATCACAAAAGCAATCGCAAAGAGTTCGTCAGTATGTGATTTCGTCGTTAAACGGGGCGCCCGTTAAGCGAGGCACCACTGTATAGTCCTTTCTCTTCAGTTGATTGAGCCACATTAACATGATTGACACACAAAGTCTTTTTCCTGTCAATCCTCTTATGCATGGATACAGCCAGCAGCCATTTCTGAAACATTGCAGTTGCAGAGAAGTTTTTTGAGACTTCCAGAGTGTCTCTGTATGAAAACGCAAGTTTTCATCAGAAGTGGGCAGTAAGGTATGCCAACCAGTCCTTCCCCCGCAAATCCCGTAATTTTCAATTCTGAGAGAACCAGCTGACAGATAGACATCTAATTGTGGCTCACCTGGGAGAAAGTCCTAAGCTGGAAGGCTTCATGGCCCAGCAGCACCCAACTTCTGGTTCAAAAAGGAGGCTTCAAAAAGGAAGCACCGGGGCACCTTCCTTTTTGAACAGGAAGCCAAGCAGAGCTAGCTTAGCCCTTTTTCCTAGGTGAACAACAACAGTTAGGTGTCTGTTGGTGTGTGTCTGTCAGGTGGAACTCCCAGAATGAAGTCTGGGTCTTGTACTTGAAAAACAAATTGGAACAAGCAAATTGAATGGCATGTTCTTAGTCAACAGCTGCAGCCTGCAATTTGTGTGCAACATCAAGGGGTTCAGTGCAACCCCCAGCTTCCCTAGAAATGCCCTGAACTCACTTTTTTTCCTTTTGCTTTAAACTGCACTTTTTGGAATTGTCAGTGTGGTGTTGTTTGCAATGTATACCTATTTCTCTAACACTTAAGGCCTTTAAAAAAAAGTAATATGGGGGAACTTAATTTCTTTTTGCACAGTTTGCATTTTGATTGACAAAATTTGTATGTGTATGGAATGGTCATAGATTGGAATTTGCCAAACCCTGGCTTATACTGGTGGTTTCTCTGCTGTGTTTTTGTTGTATAGGAGCAATTGCATGGCATAAAGAAAATTGGTTTGTTTGTGAACTGCCTCAAGGAGCTTTTTATAACTGTCTGTTAAGATGAGTCTTATATTGCTTTTGTTACAGGTTCAGCAATACAGAGTCGCAATGACAGCAAAGGACTGCTCGATCATGATTGCCCTTTCACCTTGCCAACAGGATGAATGGTACTACTGTAGCCCTTTTAACAAAGAGAATTTCAGATAGAAAATGCAGTATATTTTTCATATGGACTCCTCAGAATGATCATTTAGGTGGCACTTGAGTAGTTCTGTTGAAAAACATTCCAGTCCACTAACATTTCAAATAAGAGTAAATAAAGGTGACACATGAAACACCTTAGCAAAAAGCTTGTTTTCTAAGGTTTCTTGATGGTAAACAAATGTTCTTTATAGGTCTTGATATGATATCAAAATGTTTAAACTGAGTTCATCCATAGCTACTGTTCACTAGGTTTCCTGCTAGTTGCGCCTCTGAAGAAATATAATTTACCATTTCTCATTTGTCTTGATATATA
Organism: Pogona vitticeps; assembly: GCF_051106095.1. Lineage (NCBI taxonomy): Eukaryota > Metazoa > Chordata > Lepidosauria > Squamata > Agamidae > Pogona > Pogona vitticeps. The sequence continues at coordinate 75,185,012 of NC_135784.1, read as the reverse complement.
ATAACTGTGCTAGTTATGTTTTCATTCACTCTATCTTAAGTGGTACCTATATTTATTAATTTGAGCATTACATTATTGTCATGGCCTTTTAGTCGAACTGGCCTTTAGTTGCAAAAATTGCCTATTATGTGAAGTCTAAGATGTGGTGGCACTGCGGGTTAAACCACAGAAGCCTCTGTGCTGCAAGGTCAGAAGACCAGCAGTCGTAAGATCAAATCCAAGCAATGGAGTGAGCGCCCGTCGCTTGTCCCAGCTCCCGCCAACCTAGCCGTTCGAAAGCATGTAAATGCGAGTAGATAAATAGGTACCACCACGGTGGGAAGGTAACAGTGTTCTGTGTCTAGTCGTGCTGGCCACGTGACCACGGAAACTGTCCACAGGCAAATGCTGGCTCTACAGCTTGGAGATGGGGATGAGCACCGTGCCCTAGAGTCGGACACGACTGGACTAAATGTCAAGGGGAACCTTTAAGTACTTAGCATAACAGTCCCTTTTTCTTTGCCCGTTCCTAAAATTGATAGATGGCCTACTTAACAGGAAAAAGGGATTAATCAAGTCAGATTTGAGTAGATTATTAAGATTTATTGGCATAGGCAGGTGAAGTCTAACATTACCATTTTAAAAGAATAGCAGGGACTGTTTTTTATTTATTTGAAGTATTGTATGTTTTAGGAAGAAACAGATTTATTAAATATGCTTGTAGACTTTTTTAAAGCACAACATAAAAGCAACTTAATGTATGTGTTAGAAACTACAGTGTGTTAATCTGCAGTACATGACCCCATTCTTTTATTTCATGCAGTGGATTATTTGTGTGTTCAAAGTAACAAGCATCCACCCAAACAGCAACTCAGGATTTTCATACAAGGGAGGCAGGAAACTTCGTCCACTCATTCATGTCTGTAAAAGTTAATTTTTTCATGAAGCAGACTGAAAGTTTTTTGTTACTTAGCAAAAATATATACAGTAGTGTCACATTGACAGATTGAGAGATTAATTGTAGGTAATGGAGAATCCTACTGGAAATTCTAATATATATGTGCAGTTCAATAATTTAAAACAAATAGTTGATAAGTAAATCAGTGGATATATTTATATTTCTTATCTGCAGTTGGAAAATATTAAAAACATTAAAAGAAAATAATCCAGAAAAAACCCTATTTTCACATGTATTGCCAGAACTGGCCACTAGAGGGAACCAGAGACTGTGCTGTAAATACTTGTTAGTGAAAAATACATACAGTGGGGTCTCAACTTACGAACTTAATTGGTATTGAAAGGCAGTTCTCAGGTCGAAAAGTTCTTAAGTCGAATCTGCATTTCCCATAGGAATGCACTGAAAACCATTTAATCCGTATCTGCTCTTTTCGTCCATAGAAACTAATGGGAAGCTGCTATTCCGCCTTCTGCCACTAGAGGGGGATATTTTTTTCTTTTTTCCTTTTAACCTAAGATGACTTAGCTTTAAAAAAAAGGGAAAAAAAAGAGTTCGTAACTCGAATCTAAGTTCGTAAGTCGAGTCCATATATTCCTATGAGAGCGGTTCGTAAGTCGAAACGTTCGTATGTCGAGCCATTCGTAAGTCGAGACCCCACTGTAGTATGGTCTCTGGCCCCTTCTAGTGGTCACTTTTGGTAATGCATCTGAAAATAATAGTTTCTTCCCCTTTTTTTCTTTTATCATTTTGTTTGTATAGTAGCAAAAACTATATATATCCCCAGTGGATGGGGGGAGGGCTTATGTATTTCCAAAAGCCTTTTGATACATAAAAATGACTATAAGAACACTGAAGATAATTGCATTTCCCAATGTAAAGAATTTGCTTTTCCACCACAGCTTATGTTCCTTGTCAGTAATAGAATATATAAAGTCTTCATTCTCTGGGAAGGTGCTTTGCACACAGGTGATACACAAGTGACCAATTTGTAGCAGTGTGGTTGTACAGTAAACTGTAGTGGAAGGGGCATAGATAAGTGTACTAGAATTCCACCATGGCGGCAGCAGAGTACATAACTTTAGCAAAGAACACTGCATGGTGCCAGGTGTCATTGGTATTGTTGACTGAAAGATACAGAACATTGCATTTTGCTATCTCTCTGCACTAATTAGCTTTATTATCTCAATGACAGGAGGTTATAATCATAATTCCTCTGTTTTCAAAGTAATAGAATATAATTTGATGAAACTTCTTATATTAACTGTAAGATAAACAGATGGCTGCAGTGTTCCTTTGTGCAGCAGTAGTGGTGGTATAAAAAATTAGGGAGGCTTGGCAAAAACTGAGGTGGATGCACAAAGGAAAATGATGAACTGAATTCTTCTATGTTCCACATTTTGGACTGGAAAGTATTTTACTTGAGACCACAACTACATGAAAAGTGCAACATCAGCTGTAGTTTGTCCTGATTAGGTAATGAGTAAGCGGTGGTGGGATACTGAAAATCCTTTGAAACACCAGATTTTTTCCTTAGGATCAAGGAATAGTAAATGCCATTTTTTTAATTCAATTTGCAGCTCCGAGCAGAGGCCAGTGGTTCTAACTTCTAAATCAAGATTTATCTTTTCACTCTCCGTCTTGGACCTGGACCTTAAGCCATATGAAAGCATTCACCATCAGTACAGACTTGATGAGAAGATAGTAAACTACTATTTGAAGAACACACAGGCCAAAGATGACTCGCTGATGTCAAATCTCTTGAAAGAAAATGAAGACTGCACACTAGTTCTCCATAAAATGTAACTGGGTAAATATTTATTAAATGTAGAGATAGGGGAGAATTAAATTATATCAGTTTAGTGGGTTTTTTTTTTCAGTTGTGCTTTAAATCTAGATGCCTTTCAGACACATGGAATACCACTCAAACCAACCTGAAGGAATGAATTTATTGTAAAAAGAGAGAGACATGCATATTTTGCAACAATTAGCAAACTGCTTGCTGTGAAAGTAGTAGGTTCAAAGCAATCTATTACCCTATGAAGCTTAGAAACGAATGTTTTCAACTTAATTTTCAGTGCAGGGAGCCACCATTCCAATGAGGCATACAGATGCATTTCTGTGAAGAATATATGACTTGTTGAAAATAAAAAATTAAAATAGGCAGATGAATTCACATTTCAGATCACTGTTGAACTATATGTGGCACACAAGTGCTGTTGTCTGGTAGTTTCAATATGAACAGAACTGAATTTTTCATCATCATGTGAGAAGATTCTAAATATTGGCTGCTCTTGAAACAATGGTTGTTTTCAAATTTGAATTGAAGTAATGCAAGCAGACTTACAAAACAAAATAAACTTACTGGTACCTAGGTCATAGGGAAAAATTACCTTACTTCAATTGTGTCGGCTTAAAACTATCAAAACAAGCTCTTCCTTAACTAGGAGTTACTTTGAGAGATTCTATAGGACAATTTAATTGCAAACAAGTTTTTTCTAACAGCCCAATCTGAGCACAATTGTTCTCATCTATTTTCTCCAGTAATGATTAATTTCTTAAAAAATAGTTAATCCTTGTGCCTCTTTAGTGATAAGATGCCTTCCAATAAAGTAAATCACTCTAATGCTTAAAGGCTTAAACGTCTGGCTTTAATTTTTTTCTTCTAAATTGTAGATTTTATTTTTCTTTTCATATTTTGCTGAGTTCTTTAAGCATTAAAAAACACAGCAGTTTGGTTTTCCTGGGTTTGCAGAGAAATTATCTCTGTTTCTATGGATCTTAATTATCCTCAGCAAAGGGTCCTTTTGTCTGAAAGTACCTGTGCCTAACTTGTTGCTGCCTTTTGTACCAAAATAGGAAACAATGGAAATATACATTAGGTTGGGCAGAATGCTGGGCTCAGCCTTTCCTCCCTGTCTTTACCCACCACAATGGGTTTGACTTCTGCAGGAGTAGGAAAGCCACTCTTTTTGTATCAGCTGTGTGATGTAGAGTCTGGAATCAGAACTTTGGAAGTGCTGATCTCTTCTTACTGCAGAACAACAGGAGAAAATGGCATAAGGTTTTTTTTTAGTGGCAAGCCACTATGTAAACCTTACGGCAAGTGAGTGAGAGCCTCTTCTGTGTACAAGCTGTGGGAAACTTCAGATTCATGCTACTTCAGCCATTCACATAGCAAAATGGTGTGAAGCCAAAGGTGAGTTGTACCGATGGGATGGCACTTCTGCTCAACCGAGGCAGGCTCCCCATTTCTTGCCCTTCAGGTGCCGCAGTGTCATGCTGTTGCAAGAGAGTCCTTTGGCCCTCAGTAATGGCTTTTGGGGAGCAGGAGCCAGGAAATTCTCACTGAGAGAATGGAGTTCTGCTTGTGCGTCTCTGAATCCATCCTGGCTATGGCCATTTAGAAGCACTTTCTTAGGTTCTGACCGCCTTTTTCTTGTCATAAATAATAGGATTTTCCTATACTTCTGAAAGTATCTATCCCTATGACTAATATTTTCTTGCTATACCAATTAAGCTGCTACAGTAATCTTAACTGTAATGGTAAGATTATGAAACTTCATTGCTCTGAAATATTTTCTCATGGATACCACAGAATTCCTAGTTTTGTGAGTATCTTCAGTGACTTGTACCCATTCTGCCATTAATTCTGAAACCAACCCCGCCCCCCTTGGTATCCATCTGGCTTAGTTACAAGATTTTTGTCATACTGAGGTTGCACACGTTCATATTATAGTTTGTCAGATATTCCAAATATTAGTTCTGGCATAAAACTTAACCTTCCTTGTTTACATTATGACTTAAGAGTCTAGTAAACCTGCCATGCCCGATGACTGGTTATACAAATTCAGAAGTATATTATTGGGAAAGCTTCTGTGGTGTTAAGAGTTAATCTTACTGAAATATTAAAACTTCTGGCCTGTTCACCATTAAGAAAGAAAGCTTGTCAGCTCTATATATCCATAAATAACAAACAAAACAAGGAATTAGAAGAAATAGCTGTAGAGCAATGTGCATTTGAGTTTTCATACTATTAAATTCATTTAATCAAAGAGGGCAAATTAAGTATTTATATTGTATAGTTAGGGTGACAAGTGAGTTAAAATGCTGCTAAAAGTACTCAGTTTGGGGCTTGAAGACTGATTACAAAACACTTGTAGGAGACACTTACAAATTTTGCTTTTCGAGGAGACTGTTTCAAACAACAGCAAGAACTGTAGCTAATTTAACAGCGTTGCATTAAAAATTGTTATCAAAACTGAAGGTTGCAAGAAAACAGTTTGAAAAAATAAAATAAAAACACCTGGAACAAATTATATACTGTGTCATTGCTCTTTCTTGCTATTTTTCTATAGTCTTCTTGAATCTTAAACCAACATGTTGCATTTGTAAATCATACCTTATGCTTTAATCTGTCAAAAAGTACCACAATTCTTTCTATGGGAGAGGTGTGAGAAATCTGGTTTTGCTTTCAATCCTTCATTATGGAAGTAATTTTGCTACTTTTTGAAATTTTTTTGTATCATACACTTTATTTCATTAAACCTTTCAGCATCATTGACTAAACATCACTGTTGCATATATAGCTGTGAATTAAAACTGCCACTTTTTATAGACTTGAATTTATCTGGTTGATCTGAAGAACTTTTACAAAATGCTACAGAAAGGGGAAAACCACTTTAATTCAGAAGGTTAATTTTTAAAATGAAATTCATTCAACTTGTCTCTTATTATTTAGCATTTTGTATTTAAATGGCTATATTTATTTGTCTGACAATATATAATTTTATATATATATATATAAAATTATATGTGCCATAATTGTGCCATAATTGTACAGATAGCATGTTTTATGGGTATGGTTTCTAAATGGAAAATAACTTAATGTTTATATGCAATAAAATAACAGATGCATAACTTATGTACTGGTGCTTATTTTCCTTTGCAAATTGAGTTGATCAGTGTTTCGATGGAGGCCTCTATCCCAAGCACATGCAGTAGGCTTCGAAAGCAGTATGGAGCATTTGATATAAACTTGTTGGCCTTTTCAACTGTAAGAGGAAAAAGATATGACATTAGATTCCCTTCAACTGTACAACTGAGTAGCTTTCTTGTGTAGCAGTACAAGTGATACAGGACTCTCGCATTTCTGATGCTGGTGAGGTCCAATAGTATGCTTTAGAATTTCTAGGTACTGAGAGAAGAAAACACTTTCTGTTAACAGTAGCAGTATGTTTAACTGGAAACTATTTCTATCTGTCATTAAGATAACCAAGCTTGCACTGTTTAATGATGAACAGGTCAGAATTGCAAATCATCTTCATGCAACTCATATTTCGGTAGTACAGTAATAGATATAGCAAAATAGTCCTATTTGTTGTAAATCAGCTGGTCATGAAACAAGGGAGAGGTGAATGAAAGCTTTCCTAGCTCTTATAATCATGGCACTATTTCAGTCATCCTCGGATTAAAGTCAACCACTTCAGAAATAAGGAGCACCAAAAATGTCAGCATTTGTGCAGCACCTTGAAATGTGTCAATATATTAGCTGCCAGCAATCCTTACAACAGCAAGCCCAAACTAGTGATGGTGTAGAGAGATTCTCTTTCCATACTCTTCTGTGGGCTGGGTAATATCAGAAGATGCAGCCCACTGTCTGTCATCTTAGAGTCATGTGGAAATTTCCCACTCAGCACTTGGGCTGGGAATCATTTCTCCTTCCCCTGGAGGAGGAGAGCAGAGGAACAACCTGGCTCGTAAAACTCAGATGGTGCTTCAGATGCCTGATGAAAAAGGCTGGCTTCGCTCTTCAGCCTTCAGTTTAGTGGAAAGGGGACTAATTTGGGACAGTTGCTTTTTCAAATATCTCTATTACAGTCTTTCAAAAAGTGACATGTTTACATTCAGTGTCTCTTACATTCAGAATTGAAACAACTGAAATTGTTATAGCAAATCAATCACACAGTGGCTGAAATCCTGTTCAGCACTTTACACTGCATTAAGACTGATGATTTCATCAGCCATGGTGATTTTTCCAATTTCAGTATTTCAAATTGCACCTTCCAGAAGGTCCTGAGGCTCCTTTGGGATCCCTTTCACTGTAGGAAAGTAATTGGGTGGGATGTTTCTTTAATGTCTGAAAATCATTGCCTGGTAAAGTCTAGCCCACATTTTATAGCTTGGCCCAAAATTATCATGATATACGTTACTTGAAAGTCTTGTTGAAATCAAGATACACTACATCAACATCATTCACCTCCTCTACCAAGCATGTGATTGTGTCAAATAAAGAGATAAGATTTGTTTGGCACGGTTTTGAGAAACCCTGCCTGGGTCTTAGTAACAACTGTGTTTTCTAAATGTTCTCAGACTATCTGTTCACCTATCTTTTCTAGTATCAGTGTCAACCTGACTGGCCTGTAGCTACTGAATACCTCCTTTCTCCTTTTTGACAACATTTGTCCACCTCCAGTCTTCAAAGAAATCACCTATTCTCCATGAATAAGTACAGAATATAGACAGAGGCTTTGACAATACATTGCAAAATTTCTTTAGTACTTCTGGGTGTCAAGCTGTGTCTTGCAGACTTGAGTTCATTTAAAATAACTAGGTATTCCTGTGTCACCTATCAACTTAACTTGGTAGGAGTTAAACAGGGGTCAGTCGTTTGATGTTCCAGTAAAAAGTAAGATGAAAATGCAATAGAAGGTTGCATCAACGGAAATATAGTGTCCAGGTCAGAGGAAGTAACTGTAGCACTCTATTCTGCTTTGGTCAGACCCTGCCTGCCCTATGTCCAGTTATGGGCATCACAGTTTGAGAAGTGTATTAACACATCAAGAATACTGAGACATAATAGAAATTTAATATGGAGGGAAATGGTATTGTCGGAACATTTTAATAGATTGGAGAATCCTCTTTAAAGAAAAAATTGCAGAAGAAGTAAACAGAATAACTAATCCCTTTTTGAATATTATGTTAGAATGTTGGAAAGAATTCATATATATATTGAGTCCACATATCTCACCACTACAAGAAGTAGTGGAGACTCAGAGCTTCCCCCAAATCCTTAAAACTAAACTTAATATATTAGATATATTAGTAGAGAAAGGGTTAAATACTGTACAATAAGGGTTTGGATGAAAAAGATGAAAGATAAAAATACTATAAAGGAAATCTTGGGAGAGGAAGAGGGGATATCTTGGTTAAATATACTCCAAATGGAAAGTTGGGCAAGGGAGTGGACTAAAAAAGTAGGAGAAATTAGAAGACTAAATTTGAGGAGACCATAGAGCAAAGACAAGTTCAAGAGGAAGAAAATAACAGAAAGGGCACAGTAAGTGTGATTTATAAGATTCTAATAAATGTTGGATATGAAAAAGCTATGATGAAAAACCGATGGCAAGAGGATTTGGAGGAAGAGGTTAAAAGTGAGGATTGGAACAAAATATGGTCACAAAGAATAATGAAGAATATGTCTAAAAGGGTAAAAGAAAATTGTTATAAGGTTGCATTGAGATGGTACCTTACCCCAGTAAGATAGAATATTATAAAAAATGTACCATCTTAATGCTGCAGATGTAAAAAGGAAAAAGGAAGTTATTTACATATGTGGTGGACTTGCAAAAGAAGAAAGAATTGGCATTGGTTTTCAAAGAAATCAGAGAAAGTATTGGATATAATATTAAAATATCACCAACTATTGTCCTTTTAAATATAACCAAGGATGACCATCTTAAAAAAGAACAGAAAGAACAATAGTTATAATGGTCACAGTAGCAAGACATATTTGCAAAAAACTGGAAATTTAATCTTGAAGATTGGTATAAAGAAATGTGTTTAGCGATAAATGGTAAGCGAACGTAAAGTAAGGAGAGTGACAAAATACAATGATTTTAAAGAGGTATGGAATCTATATTTGAATTATGTTTTTATAAAAGGGAAAGGTCATAAACCAGCAGAAGAATCAATGTATTTTTGGAGTGGAATGGGGTGAAAAGAGATTAAAAGAATATATTTGGTTATCTGATCCCAAGGGTGATGGTGGCACGGGGGGGGGGAGATTTTTGTATGGTATATATGTTAGTATTTTCATTGCTTTTCCTTAATTAATAAACATTTTTTAAAAAGAAGGCTGAGATACGATGTGGTAGCAGTCTTTAAATATCTGAAGTGGAAGTCTTCTGCATCTTCAGACGGTACGACCTGAAGCAATTAGTTCAAATTATAAGAAAGGAAATTTTGATTAAATATTACGAAGAGCTTCATAATACCAAGAACAGTGAAACAGACTACTTTGGAGGGTGAGAGACTCTCCTTCATTGGGTAATATTCAGCAGTTTCTTATCTACCCCAAAGATTCCTAGTCAACAGAAAGCTACCAAAGCTGAATGAAATCGATGTGATGAAAAAGAGAAATATACAGTGAGTAAGCATACCGGATACTGGTATTTTGTGCAGGAGGTCCAAGGCTGGTATAACTTTTCCTTCTTCCTCCACATGTATCTTCCAAACAATCATTAATTCAAATCTGTTGAGGGCAAAGAATATTACATGTCAAAGTGTTCTTGGAAAATTTTGTATGAGGTGAATGGGCACATTGGGCATCTCATACAAATGCACTCCCTTAGCTCTCTCTATGAAGACATTCAGGGGCTGTATTACTGATCTGTGCTGTCAAGTTCTGCTGCTTTCAATTTTCCCCTGGCACTATTATCTTTTCTAGAGAGTTGAGTCTTATCACAATGTGCCTAAAGTACGATACTGTACTGTTAGTTATGTTATTTTTGCTTTTAGACAGAGAGAGTTCAGGCTTGATTTAATCTAGAATGGAAGGACAACCCAAGTTTCAAAAGAAGGCATCCTTAGTCTATGTCTGACACAACTCTGACAAGCAGGAAATAAACTGAACACGCTTATCACGATGTCCTCATCCATTGCTATGTGCTGTCGAGCTACTTCCAATGTAAGAGAATGGGGAAAGAAGTCGAGTGGCTTGCAGACCTTTTCTTTCACCCATGGGGAAGACAACGAAACCGCCTGAGATGAAAGCTGTTGCCTAAAGCTGATCTTACAAGGTTACAAACTCCATTTGGGAACTCACTTTGAACAAGAGCCTGGCCTCAGTAGTAGGGCATGATAATTTGGGGGACTCATCTGTTTCTTCTGCACCCTCACCCCAGCTTTGTAATACGTACCTGATTAAGAGACCTGCAGGACTCCAAAGGTTGCCTGTTTGTGAGAATCTAGTGGTTTAAGCATGCAACTAGATGGTATAATACCGCAGGATTTGCTTACAAAGTGAGTGAATTTGAAGTACTTTTTACCAACTGCATGATAGAAAGGGCAATTCAATTTGGCCCTGCCCTTTTTGCTCCCAAAGTGGCTTTTTTCTTCTTCTGTGGCACTGGGTGGCTTCTACACTTTTGAAGCTCGAACCTAATTTGAACAGGCTTTTTCCTGTATGGTTAGTTGTGAATGTGGTGCATCTCTGCTTGTGGTGTTTGGTGATGTATGCAGTTGGGACATAATGCTCACGGTAAAATGCAAAAGCAAAGCACCATGATTTTAATGTGGGGGAATTGGCTGCTAGTTCTGAATTCTGTCAAACGTGGTAAGCTTCCTATGATGTGGGAAGACCCTATTGCTCTGAAGCAAATGCTGTTTGAATTTAGCAACCTTTGTATGCTGCCTTTAAGTGGTTTTGGCTGGGAATGACCTATCTGGATGAGGGGGACTGTCAATCAGTCCAACAACAATCAAATGTTCCCTCACTGCCTCATATTTTGAAGAGAGCCACAGTAATCTAAGCAAGAGATATTCCTAGCTCTTTTTTCCCAGTCAGTGTTGGTCATTAGTCAGTTAGTCATGTAATTAATCAATATGCAGCTATGAATCAGTTAAGTTCAGTTCATGTAACCAGTCATTTGTTTTTACAATATGCTGTTTTGATCTGTTCAGAACTGTGAGTAAATGAAGCCTTTTAGTTCTTTCTCTTACCAGTGTCTCTAAGTGAGTTATTGAAACAGTAAGTGCCAGCTGAGGAGGACAATACAAAAAGGGAGAGTCTACTCTGGGAAGACTTGGAGCTAACTCTGCTCTGTAGGTTTCTGTAGAGCTTTAGACTGCTACATTTCTCAAAATCTTTTCTACAGAAAAATAACATCGAAAGGTATTCTCAGTCTAAGATTCTAGTACATCAAAAATCTGAACAATAATTTTGCAAAATACATCAAAATTCACACATCAGAATGGTTCTATGAAAGCGACCACCACCTTCCTCTTCCCGTCCATTACTCTTATTTTCCCTTACTTTCAAGTAAAGCATGTAGGAATTACCTAATCTCAGTGCATATGATTTTAATCTATTGGCATGGATTAAACTGAGAAACTGTGACCAAAGATAGTGAAGTTTGTTTCCATGTTATTTTTCTATAGAAAAGTTGTTGAGAAATGAAGCATTCTGAAGCTTTAAATGAGAAAAAGATTTCACAGTGAACCACAAAGGATCAGCAGAAGTGGGATGAGAGGAAGAAATGGAAGGAATGGGGGCAGTGGGCTGCAATGTGACTTGCATGAATGGTGAATGTATGAATGGTGAACCTGAATCAATCTGCAGCCCTTGTGTGAGCACTGATTGAGATTTCTAATGCAATAAAGGCTGTGAATCTAATTGCAGCAACGTATAGTTGCACCTTAATAGAGGTATCACCCATTCTTGTTTCTGGGTTCTGTAAGACTATGTGGCTTTTTTCTTTCTGCTCTGAATAAAGACTTTGACTGGTTTTAGTCTATGCTTCATTCACCCTCGTCCTTCAACACCAATGAGCACTGAAGTTTCCTTCTCTGACACCTGGGGATCTTGCTTAACCCTCCAAACATTTGAAGTGAGGATCTTTTTTACAGCAAAATAAAGCAAGACTCAAACCTGTCGAATACAGGCATAGTCTGCTTGTGTTCTGCTATTATACCATACAAAATTATAGAAAGCTAAAAACATTTTGAGAATTTTAGTAACTTTCTAGCTAAATTCTATGAAGTAAATAATAAGCCTTGTTTTAAGCACTGATTCTATCGAAATCAGGTCTTTCTTGCTTTATATTTCTGTTTTGGAGAGACTTAATTTGCAGATTCTAAGAAAAATCTAGCTTTGCAAAGCTTTTCCTTCTCAAATAAGTGTCCCTGCTTATTTTATTTATTTATTTGACTTCTACACCACCCATCTGGCTGCCAAGCCCACTCTGGGCAGTTTACATGTTAAACAAATATAACATCAAACAACAATTTAAAAAAATAAACATAGTAATTATGATATCAAAATTAAACACGTATACACCAACAAATGTATATGTGTTGTGCTTGATAGAGAACATTTCTATCAGCATCACTTTCATCTGGGAATTTCTGAAAACAGTGAGGTCATTTGTCCTGCCGTTTGATCCACTGCAGGGATGGGCTGGCTTGCTTCTTTTTCCATTGATGGATAGAGCAAACCATCCCATCCCCAGAGTGTTCCTATCTGCACCCTTCTGGGTCTCTGGTAGGCATTTCTACTATTTTGGTGAGGTAGGATTTCTCCATTTTGGTTTCCAGCATGTGCGATTGATGGAAAGAAACCAAAATGAGCTTGCGGCTGTCAAACTGCCTGTCGCTTTCAATTTCCCATATAGTGAAATGGCTTAAGAAGATAGCCACTTCAGGATATTGACCACTTAAACACTTCCTCTGCTCCATGGAAAAGTAAAGAAAGCTAAAAAAAGTTTTTATAATCTATTATGGCAGTGCTGATGTGCTGCATCACAAAACAAACAAACAAATTTTTTTAAAAAACCACCCTGAAAAATTCCTCCTGGAAGCATGGGGAGATAGGAGACAAAGAGGGGATATTTTTTTCTTTTCCTTGTGACATTTCTTAAAGGTCTCGTCAAGAACCTCCTTGCAGCTGAATCCATTGTTGAATACCAGCTGGTGGTGGATTAAGTTATGAACAGATTCCAAAAGAGCCTGACCAAACAGAGTCACCTGAGGTGCAAGGATCGCAAACTTAAGCAACCCTATTTAGCCACACTCCAAATAGCCTATATAGACAAGCCCTTAATCATACCATTGTGTTATTAAAACATGTGCTTCTGAAAACATCAATATCAAGACACTTTGCACCACCTCTTTTCCATCTAATTCAGCTACTTCCCCCTTTCCATCTGGTTCAACTGTAATTTGATTTCACTTGTTGCTTATTACAGTTTATAAAATGACTCCTCAAAAAGCATTATGAAGTTGTCTTACCCAGGAAGCTGAGTGTTTCTTAAGATCATGTAATCTCCAGACATTCCTTCAGGAAGTACAACAACATCAGGGTACTTGATCTATTGAAACAACAAAACAACAATCCACAGTATTATAGCCTCTTGTAAAGGAATATATATTGGAGTCTACAAAATCTGCTGATATGCCAAGTAATTATTAGATATAAAATTCATCTGTGCACCCTAGATCTAATGATATTTTAGTCCCAAAGAACATAAAACTAGCAGCATGTGCTATTTTATTAGGTGAGCTCCTTTCAGATTGTTTCTGGCTGTTCCAAAGGTTCAAGAGAACACATTTAGGGTGGTAGCAATGTGGGTCTAGGGCTTGGCACTCTGGAACAGCAGCAGTGTCTCCTGCTTGGCAAACTGGTCAAGCAGGCTAGTAGCATGATGCCAGCACTAGGCACACAGATTCATATTTGTGCAAATCCTTTGCATGGTCCTGGATGTGCTTTTTAGCTCTGTGGCCAAAGAGAAATGACAGAGAACACCTACATGCCCCCCTTGTAGCAACTGAAGCAGCCCATTCAACTGGGTGAATGCAGGAGAAATAAGCTGAAAGGGGAGTGCGGGATGGGGATTAGAAAAAGAGTTAAGAAAACTGCACATTAGCTTCACCTCCAACTGGATGGAGGGGGACAAACCCATATGAGAACGGGTTCCTCCACTGCACCACCCAAGGAATGCAGCTGTTACTATGCTGTGGGAAAGCCTTGAAAGTTCAGGGAAAAAACAGAGCCAACGGAGTGATGTGGCTACTAAAACGGCAAATGCTATTTTAGGGTGCATTAATAGAAGTATTTATTTTTATTTTCATTTATTTATTTATTCAATTTATATCCCACCCATCTGGTATATTGTACCACTCTACCACAGTATAGTTTCCAAATCCTGCAAGGTGCTAGTCCCCCTCTATTGTGCACTCGTTAGGCCTCACCTTGAGTATTGTGTCCAATTCTGGACACAACACTTCAAGAAGGATGCTAACAAACTGAAACAAGTTCAGAGGAGGACAACAAGGATGATCAGGGGGCTGGAAACCAAGCCTTATGAGGAAAGGCTGAAAGAATTTGGCATGCTTAGCCTTGAGAAGCATATGATAGCACTTTTCAAATATTGGAAAGGCTGTCATACAGAGGAGGGTCAGGATCTGTTCTCAATCATCCCAGAGTGCAGGACACGCAACAATGGGCTCAAGTTAAAGGAAGCCAGATTTCGGTTCAATATCAGGAAAAACTTCATAACTGTTAGAGCAGTACGACAGTGGAACCAGTGAATTTCGTTGTATGTGTATATACTTACAATGACAATAAATTATTATTATTATTACCTCAAGAGTTGGTGACTGCTCCAACACTGGAGGCATTCAAAAAAAAATCTTAGATAATCATCTGGCAGATATGCTTGATTGTATTCCTGCATTGAGCAGGGGTTTGGACTTTTAGGCCCCTTCCAACTTCACTTTTCTATGATTCTAAGTCTGTGAAGATTCTCAGTCATCCAGGTGGAGGTTATCTGGAAACTGAGCCATGGCAACTGGACTTGTTTCTTATAAGGCTGAAATGTTTTGCTACTCATCCACGTAGCTTCTTCAGTCAGAATGAAGAAGCTGCTTGTTTACTATATTATACTATATGGGGTTGGGACGTTCGCTGTTTCAGTAATGTATATATGCTAAAAATTCCAGCTTGTTCTAGGACTACTCTATTTGGGACTTTGTTCTACCAGGTGATACCAAAATGTCATATGGAAGGTGTTCAGCTTGCTCTCCTGCCATGCACAAAGGGTCCAGGACTCACTGCAGTACAGGAGTGTGCTCAGGACACAGGCAATTATGAAGAGCCTGAATTATTAAAAACTGATATTTTCACAGCAGTTTATATCTTGATCATTTATTCAAAAGAGAGATTGCAGTGATCTGGGCTGTAATTGTTTTAACAATGGCTGCATTCATAGACACGGTTTGAAAGGAACGTCCTCAAACTTCTACCACTTTCTTTACAGAGTAAACACATGTGCTTCACATTTGGCTGATTTACAAAATAAGGTATCTTCTTTAAATCATTTTGCACAGATCAAAGGGGACCGGTTAAAATATAGTAAGATTAGGTCATTTCTTGGAAATGCACTGGAGACAAATTATTTTGCAAGATTTCAGATACATCTGGAATATAGAAATGGTTGCCATATGCCCCCCTTGTTATTGTTGTAGCTTGCAGAAGTGATACAAAACAGAAGATGTGTTATTATTAAAAGTAAAGTGGAAACCTTGCTGCTGCTGGAATCTATATGAACAGGAGAAGTCATGGATCTTGGACGGAGCCAAGTCAAGACAAGAGATTCCCGCTTTCCAACAAAAGGCAAATACCAGGGACTGGCATAGTAGGTGGCTAGAGGAGTGAGAGAAGCATGGAGGGTGGGCTTTACTTTCAGGACTTTCTCCTTGGGAACACTGACTTAATGTGACTGACAGCATTTCAGCACCCCAGTTTCATAGCAAACTGCCATAAGCTACATGATTATGCTTTCGTGCTAACTTGAGAACTGTGATCTTGTAGTCAGTAAACACAGCCTGTAAAACAAAATGAATGCAGGCCTCTAGCAGACATGTTAGGCTGCATCTCATGTCACTCCTCCTCTGGCTGTGCTAGCTAGAGCAAATGGGAATAAATGCGAATTTTAGGCGAACAACGTCTGGAGGGTTACACTGCCTACCCTGGATGTGCCGGGATTGCATTTGTTTCTGTCTGCAAAATGTTCCATGAAAAATCCTTGTTAAATGTCCTTGCAAGGTGGCTAGAAAGTTTGGAGTAACAGTTACTGCTTAGTGTGGCAATGGAGAAGATACTGATTACACAGGCTGTTTTGCTGAGGCTGCATTTAAGTACTTTCATGGAGCGACTGGAGCAAAGAATTTAAAAATGCTCAGAGGATTCTACTGGGAGCAAAAATAACAATCCCGGATATTAATTTACAGTCGTAAAACTACAAAAGCAAATGCAATGAATAGTTGGGCAACCTCAATCACGTTAGTTACCAACCAAGCTGGCAACGAATGGCAGAAGACATAAGAGGTAGAGCATTCATGGCCACCCACACTGGTTTCCTAGTTTCCCAACTGGCCTTCTCAGAAGACGATGGAACCAATTGCACAGTGATTATGCAAAGCTCGGGGGGGGGGGATAAGGATTTTCCTTTGGTTAACAATTCAGCCGATGGCTAGTTGCCAGCCACCAAACAAGCCATCCATAAATCAGTCAAGATCTGCTCTAAGTCACGGCATTTCAGATGGTATTTTCAACTTCAAGTTGCTGAGCATTTTCCTGAAACCAATGGAAATTGATTTCTCAATTTTAAAGAGTCTTAATATATTCAAAAAGCACTTCTTAACAGAGCCTAAAGATGTACCCTTGGGGCCACTGTAGCTCCCAGCAGCCCTTGCTTTACAAAAATAACTAATGATTGTGTTAGAATTACCTGATGGGAATGGAAAATCCTCCACATTCCTGGTGGAAAGCTTTGTATGTTTTCACTCTAGAGATGACGACTAAAAAACCTCTTCCATCCACATTGGGCAAAACAGCAGGGAAGATTTCCAGTAATGCAAAACACATGCTTTTGTGCAGTACAAACAAGCCCATTTGCGGTATTTAAGCATTTCTCATAAGTGCAGCAAATGGCGTTTGAAGTCAGATGTTGTCAGATATGCTAAGACTCCTGTTCTATTAAGATTTGCATTGGAGGACAAATTCAATCAAGTATCATATTTTCCTATTACTGCAAACCTACCTTTGGTGTGTTTGTTTTTTTTAATAAAGGAAGAGTGATTCTGTGAAGGGACACCTCAATCATTGTGACACCACAGTTGGAAAAGCCATATCTACCAAATTCTATCTCCTGAATATGTGTGTTTTACTAAATACATGCATCTCCTTCCGTCTGGCTTTGGGCTCATAGCAAATAGAATAAAATGAAATTAAATAAAACACTTTCCCCCACATCTTCTGTGGCTGTCCCAGCATCTCTTATTATTTCAAAAGATCCTAGTAGTTGTAGATCAACAACACACAAGCAGATGAAGTCCAGGAAAATGGAAGAACCGAATACTGCTGGGACTCCCACCCCTAATTCTTCCTTCCCCTCTCCAGAGGTGTTGAAACAGTCTGTATTACCAACAAGCTACTAACCATCTTTTGTTATTTTCATGGGCTCTAAAATTAGTGGATGCTCCAAGCACACACTGTCTAAAAATAACATTCTGAACATTTTGCCCTTTCTAGAGAGAGAAAGTATGCATATAGCGATGGTGTGCATAACTTTCTCACAGAAAGTAATATGCCGGCATGGTAGAAGCCTTATATTAATCCGTGAAGCAGCCATTGATTGTTTATGATTCTGGTCACTGCATTTCAGAAAAAGACGCTGTAAATCCATCAAAGGTGCATAGAAGAGTAATCATCATGATCGACAAACTGCAACAGTCCCCCGTAAGGAAAAGTCACAACATTTGGGACTTCTAAAAATAAATAAAAGAAGGCTGGTAGGAATGTACACAGTGTAGTGAAAATGGCATCCTTTTCATGGTACAGATGGTGAGGTCATCTGTTGAAGGTGGTAGGAGATTTAGGATAAATAAAAACATCGCAATTTTTTTTACATAACAGCTATTAAATTCACTCTTGAAAGATGGGCAGAGGAACACCAATGAGAACAATTTCAAAAAGGGAGTGGATGAAGTCCTATGGTGTAAGGCTAACGATGAGAATTAGTTATAATAACTGCATGTCGCCTGCACTCTCTGAAGCAATATGCCTTTGATTACTAGTGGCTGGAGAACATGGACAGGAGTGGAGGAAGAAACCAGAGGGGCTATCAGAATGGCATTGGAACAGTCCTATCACAATTTGACAATGGTGTGCAGGAGAAGTGGGAACGATGGAAAGAGATAGAGGAAATGCATATTCCATGTTGCCATGAGAGCATCGCCAAGGGAGCCTTGACCCAGGCCTGCTCTGGAGAGGTACCGGATGCATTTGGTGTTGCTTGCTGTGGTGAAAATGTCTATGTCTGGATGACCCCATTTGGTGCACAGTTGGAAAAATACAGTGTCGTTGAGGGACCACTTGTGCATCTGAGAGTTTAGTCTGCTGAGAGAGTCTGCTAGTTGGTTGCGTCGTGTGGCAATGAGCACCGCTATAGGGAACATTTGGTGCATCAGGCACCACTCCCAAAATTGGACAACAAGATACAGTGGGGGCTCTACTTAAGAACTTAATCCGTATTGGAAGGTGGTTCTCAAGTTGAAAAGTTCTTATGTTGAATCTGCATTTCCCATAGGAATGCATTGAAAACCATTTAATCTGTATCTGCTCTTTTCCGTCCATAGAAACTACAGTGGAACCTCTACTTAAGAACTTAATCGGTTTTGGAACAGTGTTCTTAAGTTGAAACATTCTTAAGTTGAAGCAAAATTTCCCATAGGAATGGACTGAAAACCAATTAATCCGTTCTGGCTGTTTTTTTGTTATGTAGAGGTGCGTTCGTACATTGAAGCATTAGTTCCCATAGGAACTAATGCAAAGCTGGTTAATACGTACTCTACCACTAGGGGGAGAATTTTTTTTAACCTAAGATGACCTAAGGTTAAAAAAACAGCAGGAAAGGTTTTTTCCTGTTCTTATCTTGGATTTCTGTTCTCAAGTCGAAGCAAAATTTAGCAAATGGAGCTGTTCTTAAGTTGGATTGTTCTTAAGTAGGGACGTTCTTAAGTAGAGACCCCACTGTACAGAAGAGGTAAAGAGTGTGTACCTACCTGTATGTTGATGCAATAGATTGCTGTCATATTGTCTGTGGTCACTTGCACCGTGGTGCCTGCGATGAGTGGTTCAAAGGCACAAAACGCTTTGTAAATCACAAGCAATTCAAGGTTGCTGATATGCAGACCTTTCGCATAAGGAGACCAGCTTGCATGAACTTGCAGATTGTTGCGATGTGCACCCCAACTGACAAGGCTGGCGTCAGTTGTAATTTGAGCCATCAATTGGAGAGGAGCAAACGGTCTGCCAAGAAAGAGGTTGGCCGAGGTGATCCACCAAATTAACTGAGAGGCATGTTCGGGAGTGACCTGCAGAAGCATTGTGGGTGGGTCGAGAAGAGGGTTGAATAGGGAGAGGTACCATGATTGTAGCAAGCACATTTTTAGTTGAGCGTACTGGATAACGGATGTGGCTGAGGAGGCATTGTACTTGATGAGCTGTGACGAGCGCATGAGGCTGGAAGTGGTTGACAAGAGTATGTATCTTGACTGCACGTTCTCGAGGGAGATAGGCCCTCGATGTGAGTCCAGCACAGCGCCTATGTAAGTAACCCTTTGAGAGGTAGTTAGTACTGATTTGGTGACATTGACTTTGAGGCCCAGAGAGGGTGAGAGCAATGTCCTTCAGTGCTTGTGTATGTGACTGAGCTATGAGTAACCAGTTGTTGATGTATGGAAACACTGAGTTTCCTAGAGTGTGAAGGTATGCTGCAGTGGGAGCCATGCATTTCGTAAATACAGCGCGGTGGAAAGGCTGAATGGAAGGGTATTGAATTCGTAGGTAGTGTGACCTAGGGAGAAACGCAGAAATTTGTGGTGATCTTGTCTGATGGTAATATGGAAGTATGTGTCACTCAGGTCAATGACCAAGAACCAGTCTCCCTTTTGCAGAAGAGAAAGAATATGTTCTAGAGTCACCATGTGAAAATGCTTTTGAATGATAAAATAATTGAGGTCACAGAGGTTGAGAATGGACCCTCGACCACTGTCTCATTTCGGGACAAGGAAATAATGAGAGAAGAACCCCGGGTTGGAGGCACTTGGCCTGATGATTGAAATGGCTTCTTTTGAAAGGAGAGATTGAATCCCTAGCTCGAGGGGGATGGATGGCAGGGTTAGGACAGTCCACACTGAGGGAAAGGAAATGAACTCTAGTGCGTAAACGAGGGATATGGTTGACAGAACCCACAAATTGGTGGTTATGCATTCCCAAGATTGAAAATGGGGTGCTAGGTGGGTGGCGGGAGGAGTGGATAGGGTACGAATATAGATGGTAGGTGAGTCAAATATTCAGTTTGTTCTTTTTATCAGGATGCCTGAAAGATTGGTGAAGATGCTGATGCTGAGTGTGCTGATGCGGTTGGAACGTGGAGGATGAGTGAGGTAAGTAACGTTCTTTTTTCGGGAAAAACTTGTATTGGTGGAAAGGATATGGATGACACCAGTGATATCTCTGAGGACAATAATACAACTGAGTATTATATGAGCATGCTGTCTTTTTCATCTTTTGTAGGTTGTCAAGAATTTCGTCCATTTTCCCATCAAATAGGCCCACACCATCAAAGGATAAGTCATCAATACGCATCCTAGAGTCCTCTGATATTTGAGCGTAGCGTAGCCAGGCATGTCTGTGTAGAGCTATGGCTGTGGCTTCTATTATATGGTGTGCAGTAATGCGTTCTTGTCTCGCCAATGCCATAGTCTCCTGATGATAGGTGAAACCACAAGGCTTGTATTCCCCAGATCCTGACTGTAGTGACGGTATGGCCTTGTTCCAGAGGAACCTATGGTAGGCTCCCATTGCTGCTAAATAGTTGGCAGCACATAAGGTGAAAGATGCTAGAGAATAAACTCTATGGCTGATAATGTCCAACTTTCTGCCCTCTTTATTGTTTGGAGTGGTGTTAGAGTGATTATGTGCTCGGTTTTGTGTTGCGTCTACAATCAATGAGTTAGGAGGAAGATGTTTTGAGAGAAATTCTGTATTAGTGCCATGGGTTCTGTAGAGATTCTTGACTCTCCGATAAATCTGAGGCACTGAAGATGGTTTAGACCAAGATTGCTTAATCAGTTTGAGCAGTGATGGAATGAAACCCAACCCAAGTGGGGGAGTCTGATCCTCATCAATATCCTCATACACCTTACCAGATCCCGAATGAGTTGGCTACTGGATCTCAAGGTCCATGGCTTTGGCAATGCGGAGAATCAATTGTGAGTAAGATGAGAAATCTTCTGATGGAGATGGCGGATTGGTATCGGCCACATTGGAATCAGGAGTTGGAAGATTGGGTGTGTGTGTGATTCTAGTGGTGTTATTGAATCAGAATCTGAAGATTGTGCTGGTGAAAGTAAAGAACTCTGTTGATATGAAGAGGCCGATGTATCAGGAAGAGCGTCTGGCTGGTGTCATTTGGGAGCCATGGTATTGATTTTGCGAGGTATCAATTGAGTTGAGTGATCCAACTTATGCTTTTGAGGTTTCTTAGGTCTACGGTACTGGGCGAAGGGCCGGTATAAGTCATGACCTGTAGGGATGATGAACAGACTTGAGAAAGAGTAGGCGTATTGGCCATCGGTACGGAGGCCTTGGATGGCGGTTTTGGCTTCTTTGGTACCAAAGTTACCAGAAGTGGAGCCGCTTGAGCGTGCCATTTATGAGGTTTTTTTTATGGGGCTTCGGTACCGCAGGGGCAGGAACATCCTCATTATCTGAGGTTTGATCGTAATAGTAACCAGACCGTTACCGAGGTGGTGAGGGAGACTCTGAAGAATCCGAAGGGTAGTAGTAGACTGTAGTGTACTGAAGGCGCTTGGGTTCAGCGTAACGTTTGGTATCACAATGCCAGTACCGGTGTGGATGATGCTGATACCGTCTAAGCTGTGGTTCGTAGTAAGCCGGAGGCTCATAAACGGTGACTCGCTTGGGCCGGTTTTGTCGAGCCTGAGAGTCCCACGATACTGACAGTCCCGAAAGTCTCGGAGGCTGTGAGAGAGTGGTATCAGAACGGCCAGTGTCCTCAATGTGGTGGAGTTTAGCTCTCTTCTTCTGCAATGGCAATGGAGCAGAAGGGACAGATGCTGACTCAGACTCACACCTGGACATAGAGCAACCCAGGGATTTGGGGCTTGAACAGGCCAAATAAGGTAGTACAGTTACCTCAGCCGAGGTGTCCGCCCAGGAGGGAGATTGAGCCAACAGCGGAGAAGATGGTTGTCCGGACGGAGGCGGAATGGTTTCATGGTCAGTATCAAGATCGATAGATGGTTGATCCTGCAGGGGAGGGTGTTATACCAGTGGCTGAGCATTGATGGAAGACTTCTTTGGTTTCTTTGATTTAGGACTGACTGGTTTCGGAGTGGATTTCAGTGTTGGAGTCAATTGAGATGCTGATCCCGAAGACTTAGATTTAGGTATTTTTTACTTAGATTTACGTGTTGGCAATGGAGAGTTGGTAGCAGAAGGGACCAGTGGTGGTTGTGAACCCTGTGTCTCATCCATCTTGTACGGGGGAACGAAGAGACTACTCCCGCGAGAAAGATTTAAGGCGCTGTTGGTGGAGTTTGATGGCTTGTTTAGTAAAATTTTTACAATGGGAGCAGGAAGCAGGTTGATCCAATTCTCCCAGACAAAACAGGCAAGAACCATGGCCATCAGACACAGGTAACTTATTAGTGCACGAAGTGTACCTCTTAAGCGGCCCTGTGGGGGCCATAAATGGCGGGAACAGAAGGGAAGGGGGGCTGGGGGAAATAGTGGAAGGAAAGGGGAAAAATAAAATCCAAATCTCGCAAAAGAATAATGAAGAGAGTCTATTCTAAATAACAACAATATGATTATTATTATGTTTCCTCAGAAAAAAGAACCAGATTGTGTGAACGGAGAGCTCAACAGAAGATGAGACCTCAGCGGTGGCAAAAAGGAACTGAGGCAATCATAAGGACGGGTGGGCCACGTTTACTAGGGGGCGGTCTTAGCGAATGCATATTTGAGCTCTAGAATGTTCCAGAGACCTCTGTGCAGGCACAGATTAAACCCAATAGTGTGCATTCACAGAGACCACGAAGAAGAACCTAAAGGCACAAATACAGTGGTGCCTCGCTTAACGAGTGCCTCGCTGAGCGATGAAATTGCTTAACGAGGCACTCTGGGCCATCGCTGGAGCATTCGCTCAGCGATGGCCCCTATGGGGTTTTTTCGCTTTGCGAAGATCGCTAAGCGATTCGCTTAGCGATCTTCGCATAACGAAGCCGGGGAGAACAGCTGATCGGTGGTTCCAAAATGGCCGCCGGAAGGTCCGCGCCACATTTTCGCGCCCTGCCCTCGCTTAACGAGGACGCGAAAATGGTGGCGCTATGAAGAAACATCGCTGAACGGTGAGTTTTCAAGCCATAGGAACGCATTGAACGAAGTTCAATGCGTTTCTATGGCTTTTTAAATTCCGTTTAGCGATGTTTCGCTATAGGGAAGGTTAATCCGGAACGGATTAACCTCGCTATGTGAGGCACCACTGTACAAACAATTCCAAGAAGCAAAAAAAAAAAAAAAAGAGGAATACAGCAAAATAGATGAATGTGGCTTCACAAAAAGCTCACAAAGGATAGGAAAACAAAAAAAAGGAAGCGGAAGGAAGGCCAGGGAACAAAGGAAGAATACAGACAAGTAGCAAGGAATTGCAGGGACGGTGATAAGAAAGCAAAAACTGAGAATGAACTGAGGTTAGCCAGAGGAAAAAATTCTTCAAGTATGTGCATAGCAAAAGACAGAGAAGACAAACAGTGGCTCAGCTGGGGATGGGAAAATGATAACATGAGACAAAGAAAAGGCAGAAATGCTTAATTCCTACTTCAGCTCAGTCTTTCCCCAAAATACAGTCTATGGCCCTAAAGGCAAATGTGAAGTTCAAAGGGAGGACAGGACTGCAGCTTGAGACTGATAAACAAACAGTCAGGGAGTGCCTTACAACTTTAAATGAGTTCAAATCCCCCAGGACTGGATGAAATGCATCCAAGGATATGGAAAGAACTGGCCGAAGAGATCTCAGAACTACTTTCTATTATTTTCTTGAAACAATGAGAACCAGTGAAATGGCAGAGCATTGGAGGAGGGCTAACATTATCCCTATCTTCAAAAAGGGCAAAAATGAGGGACTGGGGAATTACAGACCAGTTGAGCTATGATCATTAGGTCCTTAGTCTTAATGTAAATCTCCTTTTATATTGCCTGATATGAGGTGAATAGAGATGACTGAGTGGTAACTTATCATGGTGAACTACAAGTTAAATATCTAGGAAGCCACTGTACTCTTTTGCAAAGTGAAGTCTCAGTACAGATAAAGTTCCTATGCAGTGGTTATATGTATGAAGTGATGAAAAATTGTTTAGTCAGTGGTCGTCTATATTCACTCCCTGAGCACATGCAGAGCTGCCCAAAGAATGAATATGAACAGTCCTGTCATGGATGGCATCCCAAAAGGTTTGACTTTGGACTCAAATGTCAAATGTGTGTGAATACACATAGACATGGGTGGAACAATGCTAGGTAAAGGTAAAGGTTCGCCTTGACAATCTGTCCAGTCGTGTCTGAATCTAGAGGGTGGTGCTCATCTCCGTTTACAACCCATAGAGCTAGCGTTTGTCCAAAGACAATCTTCCGTGGTCACGTGGCCAGTGTGACTAGACACGGAACACCATTACCTTCCTACTGTGGGGATACCTATTTATCTACTCGCATTTTGAATGCTTTTGAACCGCTAGGTTGGCGGGAGCTACGACAAGGGATGGGAGCTCACTCCGTTGCGTGGATTCGATATTATGACGGCAGGTCTTCTGATCTTGCAGCACAGAGGCTTCTGCGGTTTAACCACAAGCACCACCATGTCCCTTGGAACAATGTTCCTTACAGGTAAATAAGGGTCCTTTTCTAATCTCTTAACCACCACCATTACACAGCTAATTGGATTTTGACTAAGGGAAACTTTCCATCTAATTAATTTATAAACAAAACAAACAAATGAAGGTTGGGATGCTCGATTTAAACATGGCCCTGTGAATGCTGCGCTCTCCACTAGAAGTATGTTTCTTTAACTTCAGTGCCAATGTTTGCAAAGTTTTGGTTATGTTTCAGAGGAAGGGGAAAAACCCAACAAAATTTCTAAGAGCACAGAAAAGTAGCAAAGAAAGGCAAAACATCTGATTCATCTTGCTTCTAGTCTGCTTTTAAAAAGTGCATGTCAGACACCTCAGAATGTACACTGCATTTGTTATTGGAGGAACTGAGAAAATGGAAAGTATGCTTGCCTGGACTCACATTTCACTTCATTTTAAGATTCACCATTTTTCCAGGGGTTGGTTATATTGTAGCAAGCTGAGAGTTTAAATGGATGCTCTTCAAATTTTAGAAACATTAAGTAATCACCATGTCTGGGATGGTTTTCCAAGCCTCTCACAAGAACTGAACAGGAAGCCACGACACATGCCAAAAACAACTTGAAGAGAGATTGGCCTTTCATTTCCACCTAACAAACTTTCCCTACTCGTGCATTTTCCCATGTCGTAGCTTTATGTGCTGTCATTTCCAATTTATGGTGACCCTAATAGTGTTTTTGAGGCATGTGAGGGGTTCAAGGAGTAGCTTACCACTATTATATTTCCCCTACTGAGTTTCCATGGTTGAGTGGGAATTTGAATCCTAATTCCTTGACTTCTAATCTGACACTCTGTTCATTATACCACACTGGTTCTTCTACATAGATATTATGTGATGGCTGAAATCCAGTAGCCTAGCTTAACACCACATGGCAGGTTTTTTTTTAAATTATATATTTCCAATTTACTTCAAAGATCTTGAGACTCCCATGTGATCCCTTTTGTTCTGGGGAAGGTGTTGGAAGTAATGGGATGAGGGAATGTTTAGTTTCTGAAAATCACCACTATTGGGATAATTTTACCAGTGGCGACTTTTGAAAATTAAAGACTTCTTTCTATTTATTTATTTATTGGACTTATATACCGCCCCATAGCGCTACAAGCACTCTCCGGGCGGTTTACAATTTTAATTATACAGGCTACACATTGCCCCCCCAGCAAGCTGGGTACTCATTTTACCGACCTCGGAAGGATGGAAGGCTGAGTCAACCTTGAGCCGGCTACCTGGGATTTGAACCCCAGGTCGTGAGCACAGTTTTAGCTGCAGTACAGCGTTTTAACCACTGCGCCACGAGGCTCATACACTATCCTCACTATCTATACCAACTATCTATTTTGGAACACAATTATCACCTTCTACACAGAGTCTCAAGAACTTTGTTCGTTGTGGGTTTTTCAGGCTCTTTGGCCGTGTTCTGAAGTTTGTTCTTCCTAACGTTTCGCCAGTCTCTGTAGCCGGCATCTTCAGAGGACAGCACTCTGTCTCAAGAACTTTCTTCGGATTCCTGATACAATTTATTGTAGTGCTTTGTACGATTTACAGACTGTAAACACACAAAGCAACTTGAAGTGAAATTGGGATAGCTTTAGTACAAGTGTTGACATTACTTCACAGATGCCCATTGTAGCAAAACCAGCAGACCTAATGATTTTTGGATGTTTCTAACATGATTAACACTTATGAAGACAAAAGAAGACCAGAGGAAAAAGATTGTAACTAAAATCAGTAGCTAGTAATTGGAGGAGCAAATTTAGCCTTCAGAGTTGTGCTAACTTTTCTGATTTTCTAGAATGAAAAACATCAATGAAAATGAAAGGCAGTATTAATTATATTAGTATGTAGTGAGTTGAGGCTTCTGTCTCAGAGGGTCCAAACCAAAAGCATATAACCACATTTCAGGACAGAGCTAAGTGTGCTGAAGCCTGTTATTTCAATGGCCTTAGATGCACTCAGCACCTTGTTGGGTTTTGGCCAATATTTATAGGCAGCTGTAAATCTTGACTGTCTGGATTGCATATGATCTTCTCTACAAAAGAGGATACTGGCCACTGTCATACAGTAGTACCTCGGTTTCCGAACGCCTTGGTTAATATAATTTTCAGTTTACGAATGGAAAGCCATTGAAAATAATGCCTCGGTTTACTTCCCCCGCTCCCGGAGTATGAAGGAAGTTTCCCCAGGATGCATTGTGCCTGGAGGTTTATAGCGCCACCTTCATTCCTATGGCAATCCACATTTCGGTTTACAATTTTTTTGCTTTATGTAACATCCTGTAGAACACATTAATTTAGTAAACTGAGGTACTACTGTAGTTATAAGCTTTCACCAAAATACAGTACTTGTTTTCTGTCCACTGGCAATTTAAGACATAACACCTTAATTTTGCTCAAAAAATAACTAACTTTTAGTTACTTAAAAATATACGCACATCAGATTCCTATATACCACTGTCCTGTGGTGCAAAGCACACTCTTGTCCCATCCATCCCAACTATTGTCTCAACAGCCAGGCAAAGCACAAGGCAACGTAAGAGCCTTCTAGACCCTTCAGTAAGGACACTTCCCTGTAACGAGAAAAGGAACTAAGATATTAACAGTTGCAAATGGGATGAAGTTATCCCTCATTAAGTTACAATTCTAATGTTAACTCAGAGATGCCTTTCTTGATAGAAACAAGAATGAATTGTTTGAGATTAGCTCTATCGAAACTGTAAAAATACTCACGAGACACAACATATGCTATATGGAGAAGTGATCAGATGCCAAATGACTCTGTAATTCCCACAGTGCCACACTCTGAAAGGAGGTGAAAGTCTTTAGAATGCTTCAGGTTATGGCCATTTTATCACAATTTAGCATTCTATAGTGGGAATGTTGCTGTAGAACTCTTCACAATGTAAATGTTTATGCCACAGTCATTTAAGATTAGAATCAAAGCAAAGAAGTCTAAAATGTGACTATGTAAGCTGTGTGCCACATTCTTCTAGTTAACATGTCCCGACAAATTGAGCTACTGAATCATGAACAGAAAGGAGGAAAGAAATAGCACACATAAGGGTCTGTATATTTTGCTATTGGAAAAAGTGATGGAGTAAGATTTAAATCTCAAGGGTTTTAAAATAAAAAGCATCTGAACAAAAAAAAAAGTAAACTAAAACACATGTACGTTGTGTTTTAAATGCAATTAACATAGTCAGCAATTTTATATAGAATAGAGTCAAGGTTTGTTTGGGATACAGCATATGGATAATATTAAATGCAGACACTACTGCCGTCCAGATTTTTACAAGCTACAAAAAGAAACTTGTTACAGAGATTCTTTCTTTAATGAAAACCAAGAGGATGGAATCCCAGAACCTAGTATTTTATGATCCTGGTTCATGAACACTGGAACAGTGTATTGGTAGGAGGCATTGGGGAATTTTGATAAAAAAGGAGCTTCTAGGAATCTGGCTATTCCTTTAATTAGTGAAGTATAAGGCAGATAACAACAAGACCAGTGGAGGTGATGGCATTCCAGTTGAACTATTTAAAATCTTAAAATATGGCACTGTTAAAGTGCTACATTCAATATGCCAGCAAGTATGGAAAGTACCTTGGGGAAGAGCACCTCATTTTGTTGCACCCACTTGTGAGCGCAATGACAAATAAATTTCTTATGTCTTATGTCTTAAAACTCAGCAGTGGCCAGAGGATTGGAAAAGATCAGTCTACATCCCAATCCCAAAGAAGGGCAGTGCCAAAAAATGCTCCACTCATTTCACACGCTTGCAAGGTTATGCTCAAAATCCAACAAGGTAAGCTTCAGCAGTATGTGGACCGAGAACTCCCAGAAGTATAAGCTGGATGTTGAAGGCCATAGGAACTAGAGACGAAATTGCTAATTGGCCTCTAGTTCCTCTGCTAATTGAGCTGGATTATGGAGAATGCCAGAGAGTTCCAGAAAAACATCTACTTCTGATTCATTGACTACGCAAAAGCCTTTGACTGTGTGGACCACAAGAAACTATGGCAAGTCCTTAAAGAAATGGGAGTGCCTGACCACCTTATCTATCTCCTGAGAAATCTATATGTGGGACAGGAAGCAACAGTTAGAACTGGATATGGAACAACTGATTGATTAAAAATTGGGAAAGGAGTATGACAAGGCTGTATATTGTCTCCCTGCTTATTTAACTTATATGCAGAATACATAATGCAAAAGGCTGGATTGGATGAATCTCAAGCTGGAATTAAGATTGCCAGAAGAAATATCAACAACTTCAGATATGCAGATGATAACACTCTGATGGCAGAAAGTGAGAAGGAATTAAAGAATCTCTTAATGAGGGTCAAAGAGGAGAGCACAAAAAATGTTCTGAAGCTCAACATCAAAAAACTAAGATCACGGCCACTGGTCCCATCACCTCCTGGGAAACAGAAGGGAAAGATATGGAAGCAGTGACAGATTTTACTATCTTGGCTCCATGATCACTGCAGATGGTGACAGCAGCCACAAAATTAAAAGACACCTGTTTCTTGGGAGGAAAGCAATGACAAACCTAGGCAGCACCTTAAAAAAAAGAGACATCACCTTGCCGACAAAAGTCTGCATAGTCAAAGCTATGGTTTTTCCAGTAGTGATGTATGGAAGTGAAAGCTGGACCATAAAGAAGGCTGACCACTGGAGAATTGATGCTTTTGAATTGTGGTGCTGGAAGAGAATCTTGAGAGTAACCTGGACTGCAAGAAGAACAAACCTATCAATTCTAAAGGAAATCAACCTTGAGTGCTCACTGGAAGGGCAGATCCTGAAGCTGAGGCTCCAATACTTTGGCCATCTGTTGAGAAGAGAAGGCTCCCTGGAAAAGACCCTGATGTTGGGAAAGTGTGAAGGCAAGGGGAGAAGGGGACGACAGAGGATGAGATGGTTGGACAGTGTCACCGAAGCGACCAACATGAATTTGATCAAATTCCGGGAGGCAGTGGAAGACAGGAGGGCCTGGCGTGCTTTTGTCCATGGGGTTCCGAAGAGTCGGATATGACTTAACGACTAAACAACAACAACAAAAATATTAAACCAAGTTTTAATAATAGTGTATTAAGCTGGTAATTAACTGAACCTTCCTGGTCTATTCAGCACCTATTCAGAACCCTGCAGCTAATATCAATATTTTTGTTCCACTAGATCAGCAGATCCTACAAGGAGAAGTTAAAAATATTTTTTTAAAATATACGTTATTGGGTGCTAAAGCATACAGTGGTGCCTCGCTTAGCGACGTTAATTCGTTCCGCAAAAATCGCTGCAGAACGAAAACATCGCTATGCAATATTAAAAAGCCCACAGAAACGCATTGAGACTCCTTCAATGCGTTCCTATGGGCTTAAAACTCACAGTTGAGCGAAGATCCTCCATAGCACCGCCATTTTCAGTGCCTCTAAAGCGAGGAATCCGTCCCTAAACACAGCGGGCGACCATGTTTTTTCCCTGGCGGCCATTTTGAAACCACCGATCAGCTGTGCGAAAATGGGGGCTTTGCGATGATCGCTTCCCTGCAATCATCGCAAAGCGAAATTTCCCCATAGAGAACATTGCAAAGCGATCGCTTTTGCAATCGCCAAAACAGCGTCACTAAGCGATTTCGTCACTAAACGGAGTGATCGCTAAGCGAGGCACCACTGTACTTTCTTCAGGATAGGAATAACATTGGACAATGAGGAATGGTGCTAAATTCAGTAGCATGTAGTACTACTTTCAAAAAGTGTTACATCACCATAGGTTCTGTTAGTATTAATAGCAATATACTAGTTAATCATAGGGATGTGTTAAAATATAGTTGCATTGCAGCAAGAGTAACAGATTCAACCTGGTTTGTAATCAGTATTTCATTTCCCTTTCAGCCCCGCCTTTCCACTTCCCTGTTTTACATATTCACCCATCAGATTAGAACACATCTCTTTTTCATCCACCTGCTCCTGTCTCACACAATACAAATTAATTTTCCTGACCTCCTTTTTGAGGGTTTCACCCTCCTTTCTAAAAACAAATAAAGTCACTCTCTCTTCTGCTGCTTCCATTTCAATGTGCTGGTCTGACGAGAGCTCCCAATGCTCTGCCGTTTCCTTCATGTCCGAAAGCAATGTCTGAAGTTCAAAGAACTGGATTGTAAGATAGTTCAGAATGTTCATTTGCATGTTCTGAAAAGCATTTATTAAATCTTCTGTTAAATCCATCTTCGTTGAGAGGTAAATGGGCAAAGATGCTTTCTAATTTCAAGATATACATCTCACATAAAGAAACATTCCCTATCGTGAAGAAAAAGCCACCAAAACAGCTTGCTTACTTCTTCCAGCTGAGAACCATAAAGTACTTAAGTAATAAAATTCAGATCCTCAGCAGAGCTGATGATTTATTATGCTAACCCAGACTTCAACTTTCACCAAATAGCTTCAATTGTAGATTTAATCATAATAAAACTTCCATCAGGTTAAAATCCATCTCTTGCAGCATCTCACCTCCTTAAACCTCTTTTTTTTCCTATTATAAAAGTTTGTAAGAAAAGCTGTGAGTTATTCCAACCATCCGAGGACAGGGGATAAGAGGAAAAAGTCTCTGTGTCTTTATCAGTTTCAGTTTCTGTTTAGGCATGACGCAGTAATAAATTACCGATATGTCTGGGTTTAAAGCTTGTTTGCCACTTCCAAGATTACACTATCTTCTTTGAAATCAGCCACTTAAGTTTATTTTGTACTTACAAAAGCAATGTTGAGGTCAATTAGTCCCTGTTCATGCAGTCATTCGTAAATCTTCATGCTTCCCTCCTGCCGCGGAGCTTCACAGCTAAGACAACATTAGAAAATGGCATCGGCGGAATCCTCTGTCTGGAGAAAGGATGACCTGAGGGGTGGTTGCCTTCCCCCCCCGAGAAATCTCAGCTCTCCTACGACTCAGGGTGGGCCCCTCCTGGCTCTCCCTGCCCCCCAATTTCTTGGGGAGAGCCTGGATTCACGGCATGCAGCAGAATTCTGGAGAGCCCAGATTCTTGCTGCTTTGCTGTTTGTAGCTCCGCCCCCTCCTCCATAAATTTCAATCTCATTTGTGCTAGTTTTGCAGTTCTATAATACTTCTTTTCAAGTGCAATGACCAAACTACAGTGGGCCCTCGACTTATGAACAGCCCTAGTTGCGAACGTTTTGGGTTACGAACCCGATCTCACAGGAAACTATAGACCCTACTTGCGAATGCAGAATTGTGTGACGAACAAAAAAAAGGAAAAAAGAAAAAAAGAAAAGAAATTCTGCCCCTAGTGGTAGGAACAGATTAAGCAGCTTTGCATTAGTTCCTATGGGAACTAATGAATCGACTTGCGAACCGCCCCTCGACTTAAGAACCAAAAACAGCCGGAACTGATTAAATGGTTTTCAATGCATTCCTATCGGAAATGCTGATTCAAGTTACGAACTTTTCGGGTTACGAACGGACTTCCGGAACGGACTAAGTTCGTAAGTCGAGGGCCCACTGTATACATTTATACAAAGATAGTCTGATACTGGCAGTTTATTTTGATTCCCTTTCTAATTATGCTCAACATGAAATTTGCCTTTTTTAAACAGCAGGCATACATAGGACCAGTATTTTCATTGCGCTATATAGCTCAAATCCAATCTAGAATGCTTCACATTAGTATATTATTGTGGATGGAAGCACTATATCCAATCTTCCACTCTCATTATGTGAAAATTGGAAATACCTTCAAACTCACTGGATAGAATCCCATTATATTTTAATGCCAATGTCATGCAGTCACGAATGCCACAGTATTTGTAAGAGCAAATGCCTACATTGATTTTCTAAATTTGGTAAGATTTAAGCAGATTGCATTATGCCACTGGGTATAATTAACAGGATTCTGGGACACTGGTTAAATACAGTGCTAGTATGGTTTTGGCAAAACAAACAGGGAAGCCAATACTATTCTCTATGTTAATTTTTCCTTGCAAAAGATCAAGAAAATGAGACTGTTCCTCCTTGCCAACAGCGTTAGTAGAATTACAGCATCCTATAGCCCAAGCTGAGCTGGCTGGATAGCTCAGTGGTTTATGTATCTGGCTGCAGAACCAGAGATTTGGAGTTTAGTTCCCCACCCTGCCTCCTGGGAGATGAGCTAGCATTTATATTTATGGGCAAGCTGTATAGTCCCAAGATGCCCCCGCACCCCCGAAGAAGAGAACAGTAAACTACTTCTGAGTTTTCACTACCTAGAAAATCTCGGAATTGATCTGACAACATGCAATAGTCTGAGCCAACGTACTGCTTTTGTATCTGTTGCAGCAGTAAAGACAGCCACTATTTCTCACCAAACGTTAGGCCTTTGTTGACATAAAATGTCTAAGAATGTAAAGAGGACAATGAAAGAGATATAGCTCAGTAAACTATCTCTCACTTCTGTTAATGCAGATATTCAGCCTACTGAAGCTGGAGAAAACACTGCTCCACATTTTGGTATGAAACCT
Organism: Pogona vitticeps; assembly: GCF_051106095.1. NCBI lineage: Eukaryota > Metazoa > Chordata > Lepidosauria > Squamata > Agamidae > Pogona > Pogona vitticeps. The sequence goes on along the minus strand of NC_135784.1, from coordinate 75,151,534 downwards.
TACATTCCTAATCAAGTCATAAATATACTTTTTTTGGAGGGCTTGGGAGTCGAACTGTGGCCCTCCTGATGTTCTTGGACTTCAACTCCCAGAAGCCTTCACCACCACCTCTGCTGGCCAGGATTTCTGGGAGTTGAAGGCCAAGAACATCTGGAGGGCCACAGTTCGACACCACTGGCTTAGACACTGTAGGTGGCATGGCAGGAAAGACAATGTGCCAAATGTACTTTAGAAGATGGCATGATGACAAAGGCAGATGTGTGCATTTTCAATTTTTGATTCTACAAATCCCACAATTTTCTTTTCTTGAGGTCCCCAGGATCCAGACCTCACAGATACTTAAATTGTGCTCACCTGAAGAGAAAGCTAAACTGGCAGGCTTCATGCCTTGGAAAGGCCTAACTTCTTGTCTGAAAAGGAAGCTTCACAGAAGCCACCCAACAGGAAGTGGGGACTAGCTAAAGTATGAAGCCTGCCAACTGGGCCGTCTCTTCAGATGAGCATAAGTAAGATGTCTGTCTTGATCTTGAAGCTAGGACTCCCGAAAAGGAAAATTATTATTGCCTCATTTACAGACTGCCTTTCTCCCAATAAGGGGGAATTAATTAGGGGATCTGTGCTCCAAAAAAATCCGGAATGCACATCCCTACTACTGAGACTTAAGCCTTTGTGTCGAACAGCGTTATTCTAGGGGGCATCTTTTGTAGCAGTGCACTCACTAAGTTTAATTTTTTTTAAGGAGGGACAGATTAAAAGGGATCTAGAGGTGATCCATGAGAATGGAAAAAGGGCTCAAAATAAAAAATTGACATGAAGAAAGTCTCAAGCAGCAGGACATGATTTGCATAAAGAAGAGAACAGCCTAAAGGCTCTGAAATATGTTAACTTTTTCATACTTGAGAAAAAACTCAAAGTTGATACCATATGGAAAACATTCCTGATACTGCATTGTTCAATATAACATGCTCTTGTGAGGTAAGTCTGGATACAATTGGTCATTCTATTCAAACATCTTTTCTACACACATCTGTTAAAAGATTTCTAAGATTCGTTTAGGCTCACAGTTGTAAATTTGTTATATAATTTATGCATTTTTCATGTGGAGGGAAAAATAAACTGAAATGTCTTAATGCAAACATTAATAGACAGATTAAACAACAAAGTAGGAATCCCTAGAGTTTTTCTTTGAGAACCATAGAGACCACAAATATAAATTAAATTCTGAATTTCAGAATTAATATATTGTTTGTCAAACGCAAAACCTAAAGCTTTGTTATGTGTAAATATAACTTATGAATGGGGCTGAGTACTAGCATACACTATTTGCATGCAGATCATGCTAGAAACAGTCCCAACATTGTCATGTGTTGCTGGGAACTACTGTCAGAAAAACTGGAGAACCATTGCCATTCAATGTAGAAAATACTGAGCTCCACGAACTAATAGTATGACTTCTAAGCTAGGGAAAGAATTATGTATTCACGAAGGCTTTCACGGCTGGGATCTAATGGTTGTTGTGGGTTTTTCAGGCTCCTTGGCCGTGTTCTGAAGGTTGTTCTTCCTAATGTTTCGCCAGTCTCTGTGGCCGGCATCTTCAGAGGACAGCAACCTTCAGAACATAGCCAAAGAGCCTGAAAAACCCACAACAACCATTAGGGAAAGAACTGCAGGCCAGGGGCCACATTCCAGCAGCATGTATAGCTGTCAGCTCTGTAGCACTAGCGCTGGACCACTACATACTGAAGCTGGGACTTAGACAAGCACCTTGGGTAGTGAAGCTGGTGTTTTAGGCTCCCTCTTACTAGAAAGGCATCTCAGATAGCAGAAGTATCCATGCTGATAATTGAGGCTTTCTGTACTGAAGTTACAGTTTGGTACCAAGCCTGCTTGTAATGAGAACATCCATGGCATGCCTTCAGCCTAGTGACAGCTTGCTTGTTCTGCTGCCAGCTGCCTGTGGTACAAATGTTTAGGCCAGAAAGATAAACAAACCACATCCTATACCAGTTAGGCTTTAGGATCCTTTACACTGTTTATACTGTGCCCTTTGGTGGATTATCAAAGGCACACCCATATACTACGGAGAAGGTAAGAATAATGAGGAGTGACTACCAGGAGGAGTCTTGTTTGCTCTGTTCAGTATGGCTGGCAGTAATGCTCATTTTTAGAAGTGGTCAGAGTGTGTGAAACAGGAGAGCAAGGTCTCTCCTAGTGACAGAGGCAACACCCGCAATGACTATGACACACACGGGCTACCAGAAGATGAGGAGGAGCAACTAACTGTCAGCAGCGCCCTCACTGCTCTACTCCACCTGGCCACTTCTGCAAGGGACCAGCAGTGGGAACTTGTCCCACAAGCCACCAGAAAAGAGGAAGAGGAGAAAAAAGCAAGAGGACCTTCCCTCTCCACTATCCCTCGCAATTTTGAAAAACAAGCCACAAATAATGCTGGCTTTTAGAAGTAGCTTGAAGGTGCAAAGTAGAACAGCAACAATCCTCTTGGCAATGGCAGCAGTATTAACAGCGGTCTTGGCACACCCTGCATGCCATGTGATGGCGAGGAGGAAAAGCCTTCTACCTCTATCTGGTGGTGCCTTCCTGGTGATGATTGCATATGGTGGAGCCCCTGGATTCATTGCTCTGGTTCTTCTGATATCTAAGGTGACCACCTCAGTGGGGCTAATCACGAGATCCACCTTAGTTACAAAAAGCCTTATCAGTGGCTGCTCCCAGACTGTGAGACTCCTTTGCAACAGACACCAGCCCAGCCCACTCCCTGTCCTTCTGCCAGCAAGTAAAGATTTTTTTCTGTATGGTTAGATCAATAATAACTGCCAAGGAAGGGGGGGGGAAGCTTTATTTTGCAAAACAGAAGTTCAACATTTGTAGGGAATCTTTATAATGGATGATTATTAAAGGAAAACTAAATTGCCCTTTGAATAATTCATGTGCCTTGATACTAGAAAGTATTCACAGCATGGCCAAAGCCTGTCGCTTCAGATGAGTATTGGTATACTTCTCAATATTGTGTACAACAGAACAGTATTAAATTTTCTTTCAAAAGAGTTTGCACATTTAAAACACTTAATTCAAAAAACAATATGTTGTGTTAGGCAATGTTACCCTTTATGTAACAGATAACGTCTAACGGTTCAACCTGACACTAACATTATTGTCATTCAAGAAATATGATGAGCTTTAGAACTGAGCAATTTCTTAGGAATGCAGTTCATTTTATTTTTGTTTCAAAGAAAGCATCTGTGATATGAGAGTTTCATTACTCATTTTTTTCTACATCCATACAAATGAATTCTAATGTTTTCCCCTTTTCTTTTTAAACTCAAAAACTTTATCTTGAGTCATAATGTGATACGAGACACTTGACATTTCATATCACTTTGTGTTGGTTTACAGGAGGGAAGCAATCAAACAATCAAACCATTCTTCCTTTGTGTACACTGGGGATAAGAAACAGAAAAATGTATGACAGTCTTACTAACTAATGCTGTGGTTATTGTTAAGATTTTTTTTTTTACAACATTCATTGCCTGAAGAAAATAAAAAGATCCTGAATTGCAGTGGGGATACCAGCATTAGTCCAAACATAAGAAACAGTATTTTAATCTTAAGAAGCACTGATAGGGGACTCTAAACTCCTTGGTCAAGACTCAGTACAATCACACTCGGTTATAAAGTCAAATACAGGTAAACTTTGTTATTTTTTGTTGCCAATGTGAATCAAGGGCAGCACATCTGGTGCAACCGTTGAACCACACTTCTCCCTTGAATTGCACATATCTAAGCAGCATGGATTTGATTATGCACAGAGATTTTTTTCAATAAATAAATATCTCAATCAATCAATCAATCAATCAATCAATCAATCAATCAATCAATCAATCAATCAATCAATCAATCAATCAATCAATCAATCAATCAATATTTAAACAAACAAACAAACAAACAAACAATCAGTCAATACTGTACCACTGTTCCTTTCCACAAAGTGGCCTGAGAAAGGTGGATCTCAGACTTACTCAGGTCTTGGTTGTTGGTGCAGCAACCCCAGATCTGATAGTTGTGGCGGCTTGGCCAGCCCCCTCTCCTGGTATGGCAGCACACTGTGGTGGCCAGAAGGGTGCTGGGGAATGCCCAGAGGGAGGCTGACATGGGTCAGGGAAGATCTGTATGTGTGTGTGTTTGAATTAACTGTTTATGCTTTGTAAGTTACATTTTGGGGGTATAAGAATTAAACATAGATTTTTAACTACACGGGGGCCCAGTGCCCTTAACTCCTGTGTTGTTGAAGGGAGAAGGGAGCTTGTCCTGTTTAATACAAAAGTGACATTTTTAATGTCAACACATTAAATTAGCATGTTACTTCCAAGTTAAGTTATAACACACTAAATCTAAGAAACAATTGTCTCTTCTTTAAGAAACCATAACAACGTATCCAGTTACAATGTCTGTGTAAATCTCAAATGGTGACTCTGAGATCACCATGATGATGTCACTCCAGCCCCAGCCCTCTGTCCATATCATTTTATAATTGTTTCTACCTGTAATTCTTTCTTTAAATGGAGGTATTTCTTGATCCTGCTGACTGGACAGCTCAGTGAGTTAAATCAGGCTGAGGAACCAGAGGTTGGGTGTCTGATTCTCCGCTATGCCTCCCAGGAGAAGAGCCAGCCTGTGTAGCCTTGGGCAAACTGTACAATCCCAGGATGCTTCCAGAAGAAGGAATGTTAAACTGCTTCTGAGTACTTTTTACCTAGGAAACCCTGGAAAGTGTCACCATAAATCAGAATTGACTTGATGGCACACAGTTAATTAATCAATTAATCAATTGATTGATTTCTTGATCCTAAGTGAATTAAGTATATAAGATAAAAGAAGAAAATAAAAGAGAATGAAGGGAAAAAAGCTTATAAATGGTACTGGCATTGCTTTGAATTATTCACTGACTTCAGCCAGATGTTTTTTTTTTTTTTTTAGAAAAGGCAACAGAAAGAGCTCAGTGAATGATTCAAAGCAAGGCCAGTACCATTTGTAAGCTTCTTCATTCTCTTTAATTTTTTTCTTTTATCTTATACACAGAGTAGGCAAATCCACATATTTTCATTTTTAAAAACATCAATAAGAATTCTGGCACCAAATCTTGAAATATGAAGGAGTTGAGTTTTATTGTTATGAAGCAGGAAACAGAGTATTGGAAAAGCTTAATGATTAAAGCTGAGGCCTGTTTCTGCTTTCTTTCCCTGGGTTTAAATAACCTATAGTTAATGAGAGAAACGTGCTAGAATTCTGGGTTTCTTTTGAGCTTGACTGATTTTTAGTATAACAAAAGGACATCCTTCTTTGTTTTTTTTTTTTTAAATAATTTTTATTTTATACAAAAAAATACACAAAAGAACACATACAAAACAAAAATACAAAAAAATACAAGTAATAGTGCTTATTATAAACTAAATTCTAATGTGCACCCCATACCCACGGGACTCTATTTACTATAATAATTTTTTTCTTACAGATTACCTCTCCAAAATTGTATTGAGTATTCTTTAGAGGCTTTCCCCCTTCCTTTCACCAACACAAATTCCACAAATTTACCCCAAATATCATAGAAATTGTTACATCTTATTTCCCCTCTTTTTATTTTAAGTTCCATAGTCAATTTATCATTTAATGCAATGTCCCATACTTCACAATACCAGTCTTCAATTTTAATATCCTTCTTGTCTTTCCAAAATCTAGCTATTAATATTCTAGCACCTGTCATAAAATTAGTGATTAATTCTTTCGAGTGATGGTCCAGATCTGTATTATCAAAAATTGACAATAAAGCAATTTTGGCATTAAAATCAATATCTTTACCAAATATATCACACATTTCCTTAAAAATCAATTCCCAAAATTTCTTAACCACTTTACATTCCCACCACATATGAAAATACGTACCAATTTCCTCATCACATTTCCAACATGCTTTGGAGTATGTTGGATTTATTATATTCAATTTTACAGGAGTCAAATACCACCTTAGACAGATTTTAAAAAAATTTTCCTTTATTCTTGTTGACATTAATCTTAACACTCTCATCCTCCACATTTTTGTCCAATCCTCTATTTTAATATCTGTTTTTAAATCGTTTTCCCAAATTAATTTTAAACCTTCTATTCCCCATTCTTTTTCCTCTTGTTCCAAAATTATATTATATATTTTACTTACTATTCCTTTCAAAATTGTATCTTGCATATCTTCATGTGATGACAGAAATTGTTCGTACTTAGTAAGTTCTCTACATTTACCATTAGTTTTCAACCAATCCTTTGTCCAGGTGTCTAACTGAATAAGATTATACCATGATAGTTTATTAGATTGCAGTTTAGACATAATCAACTCCTTCGATCTCATGTTACCCATCCAGTCCTTCAATCTTGCAACCCTTTTATTCTTAAATAATTCTACTAAATCCTTTAAATTTATAGGAAAGTTTTCTGTCTCAGTCACTAGTTTTAATGGTGAAGTTAAGGGACAAAACTTCTCTTTATATTTATTCCAAATATTTAACAGGTTTCTTAAAAAGGGGTTTTTAATCTGATTTATTGAACTTCTCTTTAGTATATTAAACAAGTATCCTTCAGCATTTCCATTTATTTCTGAAGATTCCATCTCCCACCAAATTAATTTTTCTTTATTGAATATAATATCTCCAATAACTCTTAATTGATTTGCTATATAATAATTTTTAACATTGGGCATACCTAAACCTCCTTTTTTTTGAGCCTTATACCAATATCTTTTATTTATTCTAGATTTTTTGCCTTGATTACAAAATCCATTAATTAATCCCTGCCAATATTTAAAATCCTCTTCTTCTAATCGTATTGGGAGCATCCTAAATAAAAAAGTGATCTTCGGTAATATTTTCATCTTAATTAAAGCGATTCTCCCAAACCATGATAGTTTCAATTTGGCGTACTCTTGCAATTTATCTTTAATTTCATTTTTTAATTTATTAAAATTTTTCTCTTTTAATTTTTGAGTTGTTCTAATTATGTTTATACCTAAATATTTGATAAGATTACACATTTTAACGCTATATTTATTCACAAACATGTCTTGCTCCTGTATATTATAGTTAAACATCATCATTTGTGATTTTTGCCAATTAATCCTTAAACCTGTTATTTCCCCAAATTTTTCTAAATGGTTTTTAATGTTTTCCATACTCTCTAATGGATTTTTAATAGTCAGTAAGGAATCATCAGCAAACAAATTAATTTTAATCATTTCATTTTTACCTGTTCCTTTAATTAGTTTATCATTTCTTATTGCGTTAGCTAATAATTCTATAATCATGCAAAACAATATTGGTGAAAGTGGGCAGCCTTGTCTAGTACCTCGGCCTAGAAAGATCTTTTCCGTTATACCATCGTTAACTATTATTTCTGAAGTATTATCTAAGTATAATTGATCTATAACACCTCTAAACTTTTTACCAAATCCCCAACCTCTTATAAGAAGTTTTAGTGTTGACCATTCAACACAATCAAAGGCTTTAAATATATCCAATGATAAAATCATTGCTTTTATTTTTTCTTTTTCTATTTCATGTATAATATTTAATACTCGTCTAGTTAAATTGTCCATTTGTCTACCCTTAATGAAACCACATTGGTCTTCTTTAATATAATTTGCTATAAATCTATTTAATCTATTTGCCAATATAGCGGTAAAAATCTTAGCATCTTGGTTTATTAAAGATATAGGTCTATAGGATCCTGGATCTGTTTGATCCTTATTGGGTTTTAGAATGAGAATCGTTAATGAATGTTTCCATGAAGCTGGTATTGTCTCTCCTTCCATTATCTTATTATAAATCATTTTTAGCTTAGGTATCAAAATGGTGCTAAAGTGTTTATAATATTCTGGACCCAATCCGTCAGGACCTGGTGTTTTACCATTTTTTAATTTATTTATGACTTCAGCAATCTCTTGTTCATTGATCTCTTCTTCTAATATTCTTTTATCATTTTCCGATAATTTAGTTTTTAAATTATCGTTTATATATTTTTCTATACATTCTTTCTTTATGTTATTTCCTTTGTATAGTTTCTGAAAAAATTCATGAAAAATCTTCAATTTTTCTTTCATTATATTACAATTTTTACCTGTTTGATCTTTAATTATCCCTATTGAATTTTTTGCTCTTTTATTTTTACACATTTTAGCTAACAATTTTGAGTTTTTGTTATTAAATTCAAAAAAATGTCTCTTTAAATACATCAGATCTCTTTGAACTTTCTCTATTTCTATATTATCTAATTCCTTTCTCTTAGCCTGAATTTCTATTAATATTCTTCTATCTCTTTCTGTAAAAAATCTATTTTCTAAGTTTTTCAAATCTTCTTCTAGTTTTTTCACATGTCCCTCCTTAATTTTTTTTAATTTACACGATTCTCTTATCGTTATTCCTCTTGTGATTGCTTTCATTGTGTCCCACAACAGGCCTGGGTTAGCACCTCCTGTTTCATTTATTGTCCATAATTCTAGCCATTCCGGACATCCTTCTTTGTAATGACATGCTATATACTTTAATGTTTCACTTTTAGTGACTTACATTACAACTGCATGTCCATTACATATGTTTCTTATCCACTGGGAAATCTGATTAAAGTGTTTTATTTGATGTCTAATATTTAAACAGAATCACGTTCAAATACTAAAAAAGGTACATTACCTATTTCAAGACTACAGTACATTGTTTGAATACTTGTGGGTAATTTCTAATTAAAATAGAAGTGAGTATCAGAATATAAATCACGTGGAGGACAAAACAGAATAATTACTATTTTGAGACTTCAGATTCTGGTGCAATTAGCAAATGCATTGTGTCAGTGCAACCTGTTCTGTTGGAAGAATTTTAATGAGAATTTAGAACGGATAACTCAACCTGTACAAGTGCTTCAGTAATATCAAATCCCCCCAAGATGTTTTCAGTAGTTACTTTATGTGAGGCTGCAACAGAGTAATATTGGAACAAAAGCTTATGTCAAATAAAAATTGTTCACTTTTAAAGGGCTCTTTGCTGTTTTATTTTTCTGAAATAGAGCAACATGGCAACACCTCTGGATACTTTAACACCTTTGTCTTGTAAAAAAATCTTTACTGTGACAATTTTTTTTTGGTATACGTAAGATTCCTGACCTATAGGATTGCTTCTGTTCAGTCTTGCCTTTGCAATGAGTTCCTCATCACAATGACTGAAATCTTGTTACTTAGCATAGTAGGTCTCAAGTAGAGTAGGCCTGTTAAATCAGTTAGGATTTGGTGAGTCAACCACTCTGTAATTTCAGTTGATTCAATGGGCTTACTTTAGTTGCATCTTACTATGCTAAGCAATAGGACTTTAGTCAAACTCGTGTTTCACAGTGTTCATCTGCCAAGAGAACAGATTTTACTGTTGGATAAAATTTCTGTCTCCATAAAGTTCCCTGCATCCTCTCATCTGCTCTGAAGGTTAATGAGCCTTTCAAATCAGAGTTGGGGGCATGTGGGTGGGGCTCCAGTGAGGAGGCGGGGAAAGCAAACTCTTGTTCCAGAAGAGCAATTCTTTCCATTCATAACAGAAGGGGTACTCTTAGTACAGGATTCTAAAAGCAATCTCAATTTTAACTTACATTATTTAAAAATAGCACAACATGATATATAAGTGTAGTAGTGCAAAAGATGATGCCATGAAATAGAAAGCAAAAAACAAAAAACAAAGATTGTCATGTTAGTCTATGACCAAAAATTAAAATAAAATAAAGCCAACCCATAGTTGAACTATAGCATAATTAGGACAGTACAAAATGCCACAGAAAGGCTTGCGCAGAATGTAATGTAAGTATTTTGAAAGCAGTGTAAAAGCAGATATACAAAGGCAACCAGCACAGTTTTGAATTTTTAAGTACGGTATCACACTGTGTACTTTTTCCTGGTAATTTTGTATGTGCCCATCTAAATTCACACAAAAAAGACTTCATGCTCTTCTCAGCAGTACTCCAGTCCAGCTGTTTTCAATTTATTTCACTTGAACCATAGAGAACTATGTGCAAACTAAAAATGAGTGTTTGTAAAATTGTCAGTCCACTTTCTCTTGCTTAGTCAGTAGAAACTAAAGAACGTCTTGTTCAGAGATGAAAATACAACCAAGAAATGATTCATAATAAGCTGAAATACATAGCACCCTGCCCAGCATAAACAGATTCCTTATTACTTCAGAAACCATGCTAATTTTGAAACATAATATATACTATTTTCATAACTTGGTCTCAACATTATGTATAAAGTTATGTAACAGGATTCTTTGGACACTAGCAGTACAGCATTATGTACCTTACAAAAGCATGTTCTTTAAATACAGATTTCTCAAATAGTAACCACATGTGCATAAGCCTAAAATATTTCATCTTTGCTATAAACCTAAATGGAGGCAGAATGGAATGGATTTTGGTGATAACAATGACCAAAATACTGCTGCTTAGTGATCTGAAGCAATGGGGATTTGGTACATCAACTTCTCCATAGGTTCCACTGATTCAAATGGGCCTACTCTAACTATAACGTTCTGTACTAAGCAACAGGATGTTGGCAATATGTGCTAAAACCCAATGGGAGGCCATAAAACTGTATTGTGTTTTGTTTTCTATTTGTGAGCAATTACTGAGTAACTAAAGACCATCCCCTCCAGCATTTATAAGTAAGAAACAAGGTGTATAGGCAGAAAAATGAGGTGTAGTGGCCAGTGCAAGTATGGCTACTGATTAGAGAAGTTTCCTGAAAAACAGGCAAATTAAACCAGCAGCAGCTTCCTCCCTGGCTGCCTTTTAACATAGCAGTCATTTGGTAGCCAGAGACAGACCTGGAGCTTTAAAAAAGTTTTTAAAAACAGACATACTAGACTTGTGTACAAACTTTCTCCGAAAAATGGAACTCAAGATGGCTCACAAAAAGACTGAAAAATACAATTAAAGCATAGATAAATTCAAATACTAAAATACAACCAGATTAAAAACATAGAATTTACATCCTGTTCATGTAAATTCCGCAGCCTAGGGCTAATTACATCACCACCCAAGGCAATTTTCCTCCTCCTATTCCATGGCTCCCACGAGCCTTGAGTAACTCCTTTCATCATCAGGAACCCATGGGAGCTGTGGGATGGGAGGAAAAAGTTTTTAATTACTTTGCCACCCTGAAGATAACTCTTTAGTTCCTAACAGCTGCAAGACTCCCCCCCCCCGACCAACCAAAAGTGGGAGAGACAGAAGTGGGAAAGTGTCACTACATGCTCTGCATTACTTCTGTTCTCCCAGCTTTCAGAGAACCGTAGGAGAGTTCGCAATGTTTTTCCATCCTGCTGTAGGCAGCCACAATGCATGACCTTGTTACGTTTGGTGTGAATGCCTAGAGACAAGAGTGCCTTGTGTATTGTTGCCACTTACATTAATGAGGAGGAATAGAGTTAAGGGGGTGGGCGGGTGACGAAGAGACCAAAGGGGTAACAGAAAACAGGCTGTAGAGAGACCTGAAGATGGGAAACAGAGCTAAATGGTGGGATGAAGGGGTCAGCTTACTTGGAACTGCCTCATCTGTGCCTTGCACTCTTTGCCTTTCTTGTTGGGGAGAAGGGTGAAACGGTGCTTCTTCTCCTGGCAGCCATGCACCTTCCTCCAGGAAGTGTCAATGTATCTCCTTCAAGAGGTGCCACTGGGAAGCTTCTTCAGGGAGTGTGGCTGCACAGGCACCCTGGGATGGTTTCGGGCTGGCCAAGCCAGACATAGGAATGGGTCCTTCCCAGGTCTGCCAGAGCAGTATTTAAACATCCTGACTCAGTCCTTGCCAGCCAGTTGTCTGGACTTTCCCACTCATTCCTCCCAGTAGGATATATTTTGTAAAATGTCTTATTATTTTAGTGTCTTAATAATGTTTTGTGTATTCTTTTTCTTTTCTCAGTCACAACTTAATTGGTGGATGGGGGCTTGTGGCACTGGATGAAATCTAGAAAGAGGCAGAGTACCCCGTCCACATCATATTGGATTCCCTTGTAGACCTGGGGAACAGATTATGGCCATGTCTGGCTTGCAGGGTGAAGGTCTATTCCCTACTCCCACACGACAGGGGAACCACAGTGTAGTCATGTCCCTGTGTGGTCTCCCATTCCCATTCACAGGGCCATTCCTGACTGGATTGGCAACTGGGCTGCCCAGTGATCTATATCCTTGCCCTTTGTGGTGCCGGGGGTAATGCTTCTGTAACCAATTAAACTGTGCCTTTTAACAGTCCAGATTTGGTGGGTTGTGTGTGATTTGTCCATCAGAGAAGAGAAGTTCCACTACTGGATGCTAGATGCACAAACAGAAATATGAAAGTCTTGTTAGCAGAGGAACAGGCAGAAGGGGCTACTGTAGAAATGCCATAGCAAATTAGAGTACATGTACTATGTGGTGCAGGACATAAAACATGCCTTTTTAATTGGAGAGATAAAAGTAAGGACAGTAAACAGGGTGATTCAGAAAAAGAAGTCTGTTTTACTAGGTACACAGAGAACAGGGAAGTTAACCAGGAATTGATTGAGAGAGAAACAGAGAATAAAAGAAGAAACCATTTTTTAGGAAGAGGGCTTTGCCTTTTCAGCAGGGTGAACATTGGCCACGAAAACTGAAAATAATTTTTGCAGTGACTTTTTTCAGTTGTCAGAAGTACTTATCACCTTGAGTACTTATCACCTTGAGTTTTAGAAGAGGTAACCATGTTAGTCTGCAATAGCCTATGAAGCAAAAACAAAAGAAAATAATTAAGAAGACAAAATGTTGTGACACCTTAGACTTAACTGCTATATTTTAATGTGAGCTTTCATGGACAAGTCCACTTCTTCAGATAACTTGAGAAAAATTTAAGATTACTGGTGCCACTGCAATCTTCAAGGAACTAGAGGGCAGAAAGCAGAAAGCTTAGATTCAAAGATGGACAATCTCTCCATAAAAGAAGAAAAATACAGAAGATTTAGAAAGGATGGGAAACTATTAGCAGGAAAACTGCATGAAGCTTATAATTTAAATGAAGAGTCCAGACATAAACAAAGAACTCCAGTAACAAGAAAGACATTTTACCACAAGTCAGAGTTAAGGAACAATGAAACATAGTACCATTATGTGGCTGAAGAGTAAATATATATATATGAGAATTACAAAAATTATATGGGAGAAGGGATAGACGAATTCTCTTTGTAATTAAAATAGTTCTAGGTTTCTTCAATCTTAACCACATTGTGATGAGAAGAGATTCTAAGTGACTTTTTGCTAACATTCTATGGGGAAATGGTATTCTGAGATTCTCATATATTTCTGTTCTCTCAGTGGCATAATTCTATTATGCTTGATTTAGAGTTAACAATCTCTCTCTCTCACCAGATATTTTGTGAATATTTGACAAAGATAAACAACTCCACCACCACCGCATAAAGTGACACTGTCTAAATAGCACAATTTCATCTACTTTCATGATATCAGGAGCTCTTAAATCAAAATGCAATTGATTTTACATTTGTTCCACAATCAGTAAGCACCATGCAACCCACTAAAAGACAGTCTCGGAAAATACATGCATATCACAGACTGTTTCATTCAAACATGCAAAACACACATGCAAAATATTTACAGCATTACTGTGAAAGAGTGAGTGAAAATATATTTTTACAAGGAAAGATTGGACAGTATGTGGCCCTTCAGATATTGATTTGTGCCTCCCATCTTTCTTCACCATTGATTATGCTGGTCAGCACTGATGAGAATTGTAGTATAACATCTGGAGAGCTACATGTGGCCCACCCTTGTTATTGCAGAGATGTCTGTGGGCCACGCAGGGACTCTCAGCACTTCTGGGCCCCCAGTAGTTCCATAAAACTTTGTTCAAATTGGGCCCTGTAGGGGTTAAAGTCAGAAGTTAAGCCAGGTTTTAGAAGTGCCCAAGGACTCATTGAGTCTCACATATCCCTATTTGTTTGCAGTCAACCCTCGACTTACAAACTTAATCCATTCCGGAAGGAAGTTCATAAGTCGAATCATCATTTCCCATAGGAATGCATTGAAAACCAATTAATCCGTTCCGGCTGTTTTTGGTTCTTAGGTCGAGGGGCAGTTTGTAACTCGAATCATTCGTTCCCACAGGAACTAATGCAAAGCCGGTTAATCCGTTCCTACCACTAGGGGCAGAATTTTTTTCTTTTTTTCCTTTCAACCTAAGATGACTTAGGTTTTAAAAAAAGGAAAGAAAAGAGGGAGGGAAGGAGGCAACAGATACCTTTTCAACAGAACACCTTGAAAAGCACCTTTTCAGCCAAGACAAGCACCTTCTGGGAAAAACCAAGCACCTTTCAGATAACACATCAACTTGAAAAGCACCTTTTCAATCAAGACAAGCCAATACAAGCACTTTTTTTGGGGAAAAGGGGACAGCAAAGGAGGGAGGGAACACCTTTTAAAAATTCAAAAATCAATTTTTTTTAAAAGACAAAAAAATAAAAATACAGTCCATGCAGCACTGTACCAGGCAATACCAGGCAGTCTGAAGACTGTCTCCAAATCCACTCTCAAAACGCTGGGAAGAGCGAGGAAGCAGACAGGCACCTTCTTCACTGGCCAACGGTTAACTGAAGGTTCAAATTGTGGGAAAGTAGCCAGGGAACTATTACCAGGCCTGCCCGGCAACAGTTGATGAGAGAACTCTCTGATAAAAAAGACACTGCAGACTTTATCTTGTTAGTATTCAGGTACTGGTAGAGAAGAAGAAGATGGCTACCTTCTTCACCCCAGACGTTTTTATTAAGCACGCAAAACAAGCAAAATTAGCATAAGATAAGAATTTGGCCATAGAGGCGTCGTGTGGTTATCAGTCTTAAGGCATTCCACGCCTGCGCACAACGAGAATCACATAACAATGGGATGATTATAAGGAGAATCACAGGAGAATGCATGATTATACTAAAATAATGATTATGTGAAACATCACTGATGTATCCCTAAACAACCACAAAATGGAGCTCTAAACTACAAAATCCCCACATCAAATTTTGCGCTTTCCCCAACTCCTGCACATTTTTTTGGGTTTGTAACTCGAATCTAAGTTTGCAAGTCGAGTCAATATTTTTCAATCAGAGTGGTTTGTAAATCGAAATGTTTGTAACTAGGGCCATTTGTAAGTCGAGGGTTGACTGATAAGGTCACGATGAGGCTTTTTCAATCTAAAAAAATCTGTATTGGTAAGTGGTTTTTGTTTGTTTGTTTGTTTGGTTTGTTGTTGTTTCTGTATATTTTTCAATCTATGTTACTGACTTCTTACTAACAACAATAATTACCCCCCCCAAAGACTCTTCCTTTGGCTCAGAGAGACAATCTTCCTTATCCAATCTAGAAACTGATCTACCTCTTCAGGCATCTCATGAATTAGTCTGAAAAATAAAACTGACAAAACTAACAAGCTTGGTTTTTTTAGTAGAGATGGGCATAAACCGCTGGATTGGGAGTTCAGCATGGTTTGTTTACCTGCTGCACAGCTGATTCACGGATCGGCGCCCTGCCCCCATTGATGGGTGCCCTCTCAGGGGCAGCACCCATAGGAGGAGGGGCAGAGAAGCTGGGGCGCTGCCTCTGAGTGGGTGCCTGGTGGAGGAGGAGGGGCGTCAAACCATGATAGAGCCATGTGGCTAGTAAACGAACTGTGCTGAACCACCAACTGGCACTTTGTATTGATCTGTTTTTTAGACATAACAATGAAAGATAATTTAAGGATAATTTAAGGCCATATCTAAAATCTTATTGCCTTAAATAAGCCTGCAAAACCCCGATAACATAATCTGGGGGGGGGCATGATGTCCAGTAATTAAAACCTTCCTCCTCCTGTTCCATGGCTCCTATACAATGAAAAGGCTTATAGCAGCAGGAAGTGTTTTGAAAAAAATCACTTCTGCTGATAACAGACAATCAACTTTCTGCAGGCAAAGGTACGCCAACAGGATTTCAGCCAGTATGTATATGATTTCAGTGAGAGAAAACAAGACATGTTTATGATTTTAATCTTTATTTTAATATTGAAGTTCCTAGTCTTAAAACACTGATTGTTTAACTAATCTTGTAGGTAATCAGTATATAATTCCAAGGCAAGCAAACTCTGATAGAAACCAGAAATTCAACCAAAATATCAAGATCATGTGCATTCTGGTTGTACATCTATTTCACAATTATTATATCCTCGCAGCACTACTAACACAATGGCAATATTTTTTTGGGGGGGGGTGCAGAGACAACTTTAATTGTCCTAGTCTGAGGAAGTGCACAAGATGGTTGGACCAGATCGTCTCACCACTTGCAGGCCTTTCTCTTGTTCACCTTGGCTGATATGATCCAGCATCAAAGCATTCACTGTGTGTATTGGGAGGGTGGTGCCTGTTGCCTGTCCTCAAAAGAATCTCTGTGGATTCAAAGATATATGTGAATTATTGTCCAGTTGTCAATAGGCCCATTCTGGAGAGACCTATTTGAGAGAATTTTGACCAGTCAGTTCCAGACATTCTTGGAAGAACAAGGTTATAGACACCTAGTCCAGATTTATTACAGGCTGGCTTGAGGACCAAAACAAGCCTAGTTCCTTAGGTGAACGATTTCTTCCCAAAATGAATCTATCATAACTGAAGCCAATCAAGATAGGCTGAAGACAAAAAACATATTTGCAAACATCCTCCCTCTCTTCCAAGTAAAGAAGAAATGTTATAGTTCCTTTAGGGGTCTCACTTCCAGGTGGGACACATTGGAGTGTATCTCAGTCAAGCATTTTCCTTTTTAAAGGGAAAATAAAGGCACAGCTGTTCTTCCTTTCAGTGAGGTTCACCTGTCGAACAATTCTGTCTATTAAATATGACCTTAAAATCCTGCTCTTATTTATTGATTGCAACATGAATAATTTTCTCACAAAGGCCGACATTCATGTTTGAAATACATAATCTAGGCAGGTTTTAAAAAAACAGCGTGGCATTTTATTGTTGGGTTATTGTTGCTATTCAAAGTGTTTACGTCTGGAATCAATATACAAGGACACAACATGTCACCCTTGCATTAAATTTGAATGCCAGGAAAGGGACCAGGTCTATAGCAAAGCCTTGACTGCCAGGATGCCGAAGTTGAGGTCAGAAGGAGGAAATTTCGGCTTGCTCGCAGAAGGGAAGGATGAAAATTAAATAACACAAAGGACTTGTTTATTACATTTGCATCCTTGCCTTTCTGCTAAAGAGTTCAAAGTTGCATACATGTGGTTTCTAGGCCATTTCCCTGCCAGACCAACAAATGGAACTTCCAAATCATTCTCTCAGGCCAACTAATTTTTTAAAAATACATTTAATCGTCTCTACAGCCAGGACACTGAAAGATTATTATTATTTCATCATTCCTCTTCAGTCTATATTCCTATTTGTTTTTAACACTCTTGTAGTTCTAGCCATTTTCTTGAAGCTATGAGAAAAACTACTGTCTGTTGCTACTGTCCCTAATGTATTAGCATGTTCTTTCTTATTCTTTGCATAATTCAACTATGTCTAGCTGCATGGCTGAACAAAGAGGTTATTACTCTGCCAACATGTCCTTAAAGAAACAGAAGAGAAACAAACTTTGGACTCTCCCTAAAAAATATGCTACTGACATAATACACATAAAAATAATTTAAAGGGAAAGAAAAATGATTCCTTTTAAGACTTCTGGATCTATTTTGAATAGACCACAAAGCGGGGGGAGGGTGTACTTTACAACTTCATTTCCTGTCAGGCATTCTGATGTCATATGTCCTTGGTAGTTATAACACAAAGAGAACAACATGCTTCAGATTGTATTCTCATTGACTGGTGCATAAATGAAACATAAGTTCATTGCTACTAGTAGTTAAAAGGGTGTTATATAAATACAGCTGAGTTCAGAACTGGGCCACTGTTATAGCGTGTTACAATTTGTAATGTCTGAAACAAAATCTTGCTAACAATACTATGTTTCATAAATCCAAAATAAACATGCCTTTGAAATGACAGGGGCATGGCAATTATTTCCACTATTCTTTGTCAACACTCCTAACACTGAGGCATCAAGATCATAGCCCTTTCTTTCTTTATCCAACACCAACCTCTTTCCCCATACGGATGGGCTAGCACCAAAAATATATATATATATATATGACAAGAAGTTCCTGCAGGAGAAATCTGATTGGGAGGTGCAGGATAAGATGCTGCTCTGCTCTAATGAGAATTGCCCTGTGGTGCTCTCACAGGGCGAGACTACCTAAACAATAGCCACCCTCAAACTCCTGAACTACATTTGAGGTGCCATTTAAACTTGTGAACAAGAACTTTCTCTTGGGTTATGCTTATGACCAACTCAGACAAAAATTTAGTGTTCCCTTTTATACTGCTGCTATGGCTTTGTCTCAGGTAACAGCTAACTTTCACAGTGTCCTCTAAAAAGCAAGGATATTTTAGGTGAAATACAGCTTGGTTTATTTTAGTGAAAACGAATAAAAACCATATGTCATCATGACTAAGGGTACATATGGATGTAATATCTTCTGACTGCTATCTATAAATAATAAGCAGGGTTTATGCACTGAAAAGAGTTTTATAAAAAAACAACACAAGGAATAAAAAAGCTTCAGTGAGTAGTTTAAAAATATGAAAAAAATTAATCTGTCTGTTTATTCAGTATGTAATCACAACCCTGTTTTCTTCTTTATAACTGAAACATTTTTGCTCCAGATGAAGAGACAGACAGATAGACAGAGATACTTCTTTTGACACAAGTACTAAAAATACCACACTATTATTCATAGTTTCTTCACAAAAAATCACAGTAATTATCGCTAAATAACTCTCAAACTCTATAACTGGCAACACTGACTTTCCCCTGCATACACAACACATTTGTTTCATAATACAGAACAAAGCCTTCCTAGCCAGGAACCAGGGAGACCAATTTGCTTGTAATTCCATTCATAAACATTCTTTTACCCTTCTCATTTGTTATACAGTAACTGTCACTACTGGCATACATTCCACACAAAATTGTCAATCAAGGCCACGAAAACAAATTCAAACCTATACACAATACATATTTTAAGGAAAAATTGCCATAGGCCTATTTAAGAAAGAGTACAGAGACATCACATTTGTATTCAAAATTCAGTGTTGGAAACCACACATTTTCACAGGGAGGAGTAAGAAGCTACAAAAATTTATGTGTAAATCTCTCCATAACTACTTGTGAAATAGGTTTGTTTCAAGGTTGAGCAGAAGGCAGGGTAAGAGGAGGAATTCAAAAGGTATGAGAAACATTGCTCTTCTACAGAGTACAAAAAAGTCATGCAAGAAAGATTTAGAAAATAGGGAATTTTTGAACAAAATTCAACTTTTGTCTCTGCTATCCAATATCCTGTCTCCAGGTGCAAAAAAGAGGATGAACACTATTGTTAACTAAGGGTTAACTACATTAGCAACATGGAAATTGATAGGTTTGTTCTCTTTGCAGTCCAGGGGACTCTCAAGACTCTCCTCCAGCACCACAGTTCAAAAACATCAATTCTTCGGCGGTCAACCTTCTTTATGGTCCAGCTCTTACTTCCATACATTGCTACTGGAAAAACCATAGCTTTGACTATGCAAACCTTTGTCAGCAAGGTGATGTCTCTGCTTTTTAAGATGCTGTCTAGTTTTGTCATCGCTTCCCTCCCAAGAAGCAGGCATCTTTTAATTATGTGGTTGCTGTCTCCATCTGCAGTGATCATGGAGCCCAAGAAAGTAAAATCTGTCACTGCCTCCATATCTTCCCCTTCTATTTGCCAGGAGGTGATGGGACCAGTGGCCATGATCTTAGTTATTTTGATGTTGAGCTTCAGACCATTTTTTGCGCTCTCCTCTTTCACCCTCATTAAGAGGTTCTTTAATTGCTCTTCACTTTCTGCCATCAGCGTGGTATCATCTGCATATCTGAGGCTGTTGATATTTCTTCCGGCAATCTTAATTCTGGTTTGGGATTCACCCAGTCCAGCCTTTTGCATGATGTATTCTGCATAAAAGTTAAATAAGCAGGGAGACCTTAGATCTATGCAAAACATTTACGTAAATTTGAAATTTCTTTGCCTTCTTATCATCAGTTGGAGATAATAGCAGGGAGCTTGTTTGATGAGCAACCTCATGGGATCACGTCAAGTCCCCTGTATATAATCAGCAGGATTCCTGATGTGTGTGAGCAGTTTCAGCCACAACAAGAATGTTTTGTGTTCAAGCGCCTATTCTGTAACTTTCTTCAGTGTTTCCAAAAGTAGACAACAATCTTTTTGTTCTACATTTTTAGAGTTCTTACAAGTGGTTATGTTACTGCACTATATTTTTTTTGCTTTTATCTCTGTTTTAGATTTACTGTTATTTTATTATTATTTTCATATTTTATTGTGAACTTGGTTGTACTGCTGTATCTTAGATTTGTGTTTTGAACAGTTTAGGAGAACTTTAGGAGAAAAGGCATGATATAAGTTTAAAAACTAAAAAAATGCAAATTCTACTTTTTGTTCTCATTGAATTATGTAGCAGATAGGAAGTGAATCAAGCCTAGTTGTCTGTAACAGATGCCAACCTGAATACATTATTGTTTAAAAATAATAATAATCTGCTCTCAATTTATGATGATGAACTGTATAAACTAGAAGCAAATTTATTAAACCAGTTAAGAATCTTGTGGTGAATATTTTGACTTCATACATTCTTGGCTTTACCTTCTACTGCTCCCCAATGACTGATAATTTTCTGTTTTTAAAAGGTATCTGGAATTTCTCTTTTATCCCTACAAATATTTTCCAAGTATTGTCAGATGTTCCTGAGAAATATTAGACAGTCTCTTCTAAGGTGGTGTACTAAACTGCATTTGATTTATTATCACAGTTATTAAAAACAGGAAAGCAATTTTTGTCTTCTGGCCAAAAATAGAAACTTAGAACCTCATCTATTCAAGTGTTCAGAAAGAGTTAAACCAACACATGAGCAAATGGAGCAGTGCCGTCCTTCTTGCCCTGTCACAGCTCTCTTCCTGTGAAAGAAAAAAGTCATTGTACATTAAAGACTAACATTAATTTCAATATGCAGTTTCATGGATTATTATCTACTTCCTAAAACTGGGAATTGTAATCACTCTCTACATCAACCAACCCTCAAACTCTATAACTGACAGCACTGACTTTCTCCTGCGCACACAACCTTTATTTCAGTTCCTTCTGAAATAACTCATTTAGTGTTTCATGTTCTGCAATTTTTTTAGTGTTTTTGTTATACATGATGAGACAGATGATGAAACCTGTTTGAAAACAGTTTCACATAGAAAGTGGTAGTCTTTAAAACAGCCTCCACTATTGTCTGATGATTCTCTGCACAATCATGGATCTTGAAAAATGAAGATTCCTTATCGTGAAGAGGCTATGAATGCCCACAGCTGTTGATGTTATATCCTCATCATGGAATGGGATTTCATTCAGTGTTTCAAATTCCCTTCATTCAATATTGCAGCAGCTCCATGTCTCCCATTTGCAGAAATAGACTTGAGGCTGCCATAATTTCATCAGTCAAGAAAATTAAACAAATCTCTCTCGGTCAATGTAAATGTGCCACTGGAAAATAATCTACTCAGACATTCATATATTACTTGTTACTGTCTGTTATTTAACAAAATTGTCTTTATACTTGAAATGAAAAAAACAGGTTAAAAATTATAGATTGCCTGAATGTGTTACACTGAATGTTTACCAGTCTTTTGAGTTTGGAAATAATAAATAATTTGCTTCTTTAGCAATG
The DNA here is from genome assembly GCF_051106095.1 of Pogona vitticeps. Lineage (NCBI taxonomy): Eukaryota > Metazoa > Chordata > Lepidosauria > Squamata > Agamidae > Pogona > Pogona vitticeps. Next base: position 75,129,620 of record NC_135784.1, on the reverse strand, counting down.
CAAACTGCTGTCCCAAAATACAGTGGTGCCTCGCTTAACGGGTGCCCCGTTTAACGATGAATCCGCATAGTGACGATGTTTTTGTGATCGCATTGCGACGTTTTAAATAGGAAAAAATTGCTTTGCGATGATCGGTACCCTGTTACGCTTACCAATCATTGCATAGCGATGATTTTCCAACAGCTGATTGGCGGTTGCAAAATGGCCACCGGGTAAAAAAAAATGGCTGCCTGCTGTGTTTTCGCCCGGATTCCTCACTTACCGGGCAGCGAAAATGGCCACCATATGGAGGATTTTTGTTTAAACATGGGTTTTAAGCCCATAGGAATGCATTGAAGGGGTTTCAATGCATTCCTATGGGCTTTTAAAAACCGCATAGCAACGAAATCGCTTTGCAGCAATTTTTGCTGCACGGATTATCGTCGCTATGCAGGGCACCACTGTATAGAAAAAACAAAGAACAAAGCTCAGGACTGCTGAACTGAACACTTCCTCTCTGCAGCTGCATCACATTTCTATTCTATGTTTATAGCATAATAACTATTCATATGCTTCCATTATATGAAACATGTTTAATGTACTTTGATAAAGAACATATTGTGAACACCAGTGACTAGAAGTGGCAGGAGGTAGGCTGGTAATTCAGACAACTTAGAAGTCAAGAACTTTTATACTTTTTCAATTAAAAAAAGACAAAGAGCAGAGCTGAAATGACCAATGATGCAGGAAGTGCAACCTTATAACAAATACCTTTATACTTGACATTGAGGTTGCTAAATACAATGACTGGAGAGAGCATAGGAAACAATTAGCCATGGGTGCTTCGTATTCATATCCAGGGAATAGAAATATGAAGCTATCAGCCCAGTCCATTCAGGCTCCACGTAGTGCATGTGTCCATTAGCATCATCATCACACCAATTGCGGAAATGGCCTGACCAGTGCTTCTTCACCTCTCCCCACAGGACTCAGCAGCTGAGTCCTCACTGGAGTGGTCAGCTGTGGGGAGAGATGGGGAACTGCCAGTTGGGCTACTTCCGTGACTGGCACGATAACGATGCCGATGGACACATGCACCATGCGGAGACCGGTGAGTGGATTGGGCTGGTTCTGGGGGGAGGGAACGGACTGTTGCGGCACTTGTGGTGCCAAGCTTCATATTCATATTTCCTGGATACAAATACAAAGCACCCATTTCTAGAGACAATCTGTTTCAACAACTGCTGAGGTTCAAGATCTGAATATATCCCTGCACTCTCAGAAAGGTAACTGATCTTCTCAAAATTCCCTTTCTGTCCCCAGCTACTTGCTTTGTATAAACAGTTGAGAATTTTTGAAGTACAGTATGTTTGAAGGTGAGGACAGTACGGTTAGAAAGCGAGAGACTTCATGAACCTATTGATCCTGTTCATGAAGTTTAAGCATCAAGTAGCAATACATGTTATTTTGCCAGAGTGTAGAATTTGCCATGACTGGAGTGGGAGCTCTACCTTTCCTCAACCGACAGGAGGATTAAGTCTAACAATTTTCCATTTTTTAACTCCAGCTGGTGCTGACAGTAACAGGATACATTGCACAAATAGTTCTGAAAAATGGAACAAGAAGTCTGTTGTCCTGCTGAAAATAGGCTCAGTTGCATTTAAGCTGAATTAATAATGAAAGCAGTCATGCTGACCTTTTACTCCCCAAGGAAAAATACAGCTGAATATTCAATGTACTCGGCAAATAGGAAAAAAACTGTTAAAACAAGACACATTTTAGATATTACTAGAACATACATTTGACCAAGCCATTTCTTCAGTAGTGGAGAACGGGTTTTAAGGCTCGCCCCTTGGCTGCACTATCAAGAACAGAATGCCTGTGGTTTATTGGAGGACTTCCAGCCTATATTAGCAGGTTGGGGGAACCTACATAGATCCTAAATTAATCAGCTGGGGATACAACTACTATTTCTGAGAAATTATGTAAATAAGAAATCAAAGATAGAGTCCAGAAACAAACAAACACACCCTTACTTAATCTGGGTTCTCAGCTATGTGAGGAGGCTCGGCAAGCACTGGAAGCTCTTTGCTGCAGAAGTTATGGTGGGCGTAGCAACAGCTGGGATAGAAAGAACGGCATGGCTTTGGGCTTGAGGTGAAACACATGGCTGAATTGTGCATTTCACTGAAAATACTTGCTTCATTGGAGGGGGTGAATAAGGCTTAGGGGCAGAATCAAATATTGCGCAGCTTCAAACATCTGCTGTGTTGACTGCAGAAACAGTAGCAAAAGCACATGCAATACTAGACAAGTAGGGTAGCACTGCAACCTTTACTACTAAGCTTACTATGTACTGTTATTGTTTTGCTGATGCTAAGGCAGGGGTGTTTTGATTTCACTAAGACATCTGTCTACATTTTAACCGCTACTGACTTAGAAGCTGTAAGATCAGTGTGCCATGCACTGAGTGTGCTGGACGTTTATACAGGAATGTCTATCTATGGTGGTTATCGTGCCGGCACTGGGATTTCAGTCAGCTCTAGAACTAAAGGAGGGTTCCTGCTGCCCAGCTATATTGAACTGCCTGACAGTCTTCTCAGATAATTCTTTGTGCCTCTGTATCATTAGACAATGTCTCACTAGCATATTTTGCTATATGAGGATTCGAAGCTTTCCTAAGTAAAACTACTCAAAAAGGTATCTGAGGATAAACATAAACATTATTCAGATAACTTCTATTAGAGGTATAGGGTGGAGTAGGGTTTTTTTGTACTTTAGAAAACCAGCTTGAGCCTTATACAAAATGTAACTGGAGTTACATATAGCACCAAAAGCAAAGGCCCTGCCTTTTTCCTGACTTCAACAATATGTCATACAGGACAATATATGTGGCATGATGTCACTGTGTATCAGTTTCCCCCATTTTGGCTTCCACGTTTAGTTTTACAGTCTAGAATTAACACTACTGGGCTGTAGCAGATGCTTGTAGCAGCAAAGTCTCCTCATGCAGCCTTTGGACGTGGTAAAAATTGCCCAAGGCTACATAGGCTGGTTCTTCTCCCAGAGGCACTTGAACTTTTGATCACCCAATGCACTGAGCTAAAGTACATGTAAAGGAAATATGCATAAAAGAAATAATAAAGCAGCATTTTATGCAGGTAACTACTTATTGTGTGTCATAAAAACCAATGCAAATAATGATTTGAATGACAATACAGTCTGTATTAGAGAAGTAATAGATCCAGTAGAAATACATGAAGATATACTGCCAAGAGTAGAACCACAGTCCAAAGCACTGTGTGTGCTCACATGAGAGGGGTTTATATCTGTCCAATGGAATGTTTGACTTTTTCTCTTGGATCATATGACATCCTCCTCAACATTGTATTACAATCTCCTTCAATATATGTACCTTGCTTGCAAAGGCAGCGCATCATGCTAGAGGAGGAGGGTGCTGTTTAGAAAAATACTGTAAGCAGTTCTGGGCTGATAAAACTAATCTTGCAGTTCTATAAACCTTGATGAACTGAACATTTTATGAACAACTACTTGGAAACATATTAGATAGTTCTTTCCTTACATTTCAAAGGCCTAAGAAGCCATGTATTATTTGAACACTTGGAACTGAAGACATATGTTTCCAATGTCACAAAGTGTTTTCCTCCTACACTTAGGTTATAACAGCATTAAAGACCACTTGTTAAACAAAATAATGCAAGTAGCCTAGGTTTCATATGTATACTTTACTGTGCCAAGCCACTTCTTACTTGTGTATTTTGCTGACTCTTGCAAACTTAAATTGCTTGGCGTTTGTATTCTCTACATAGAACAAATCATCTTTTTGTTTTGTTTTTATAAAGGCGGCTTCCTTTTTTGGCTGCACTTAAACTTTTGCTTTTATAATTTACCATTATTTTGTTCATTGACAGCCTTTTATCTTTACCACTGGAGGCTAATCCAACTTGTCTTGTGGTTGGATTAGCCTCCAATGGTAATGATAAATGGCTGCTGACCAACCAACTCATTTAGTTGCAGAATGTATTGATAAGCTTTGTTTCTGCTTCCTGTTACAATCTGTGAGGAGAGAAATAAAATAAAACTCCAGTAATCGTTAATACTCATCTAGATCATCCTAACTGGAATGTGTTTACAGCTGTGAGGGATAATTTTTGCACACATAATCATTTCCAGAACATATCATAACAATGTGACAAATAAACCTATGGCAGTAATACTGATGAGAAAACTTCAGTTTTTTAAAAAAATTTGTTTATTTGGCTTCCCTGTGTTGTGCACCAATCTTTTTTCTGTCAGCCACTGATCTATTCAGTATTATGGTTTCATAGACAGCTTTCTGTGTATACCACGTCTGCTAGACCGGTTTGCAAATAAAAAACTAGATGGGCTGAGATAGTTGAGTTTTAAGCTCAAGAGAATGATAGGGATTGTCTGACTGGCATGATTACAGGAGAAAAACAACAATCTGTAGCAGGTGAAGAAATAGCTTAATAGCAACGCAGCACAAGTACTTCCCTTATGTGCTTGGGAATCATACTACCCTCCCTTTTGGAGGAACTCATACGAACAGAGTCTGTTTGCGATTGGCCAGTGTGTAGAAGTACTGGCTAACAACACAAGAAGTTACCATCTTGACAGAGGATTCTGGCTGGTTCACAGTAGCTGAAACCACATTTTAAAGGCTTGTTTAATGGGAACCTGGACATAGAACTTCAAAAGCATGTGAGCTAGTCAGGCAGTCCGGGTAGGTGGGGCTCGTCAGTCATGGAAGGCAGCCCATCTGGGAGAAGGAAAACTCTGATTTCAAACCTCCATTGCCTTGTGGCTATATCCATTCATGGAAAAGGCTTCAGGAGTTAACCTAGAGGCAAAATCCGGAGCTGGAGTCCCGAAGGCAGTTCTTGTCGTTCTGCCAACTCCTGCGACGTTGCTGGAACCAGTTGTATTGGCTCTTGCCTTTCCATTGGACCATTTCAGCAACGTGGAGAGGGGGGAATCTGCTGCTTGGGTAACAGCCTATCCTCCATATTACTTTACCCAGGCTTCATGCTCTGGAGGGGACACTCCTCAATTCAGAGCATGTTACCATAGTCTTTCGAGACTGAAGGATGCCTATGAGTCAGGCAAATACAGTGTTGTTACTAATAATGCCTTTACAATATCTTCATATTTGACTAGCACAATGACAACAAAGACCAGAAGAGCCTCCTCATTAGTGAAACTTAATGTTCTACCCTCTAAGCTCATGGAGGGAAGATTTCAACATACAGTGGTGCCTCGTATAACGAGTGCCCCGTTTAACGATGAATTCGCATAGCGATGGCATTTTTGCCATCGCTTTTGCGATTGCATACCGATGTTGCCTATGGGGAAAAAATCGCTTTGCGATGTTTTCCCCGTAGGCACCATTTTCCCCCAGCTGAGCGGTGGGAGCCTCCGAAGGAGTGCTCCTGCAGCTCAGCTGGGGGAAAATGCCTGCGGTGGCCTTGGAAGGACCCTTCCGAAGGGTCCTTCTGATGCCACCACCTGGGATTCCTCTTCCCCGCAGCCGGCTTCCCCGGCCATGGTCGGACTCTCAGGAGTCCGACCATGCCTGGGGTAGCCTGCCGCGGGTTGGATCCAAGCCGCGGGGGGAGGGTGGGGGGACTCTTCGGCAGCTGCCGCAGCTCGGATCCGAGCCGTGGCGGCTGCCGAAGAGTCAGCCATGCCTCCCACCCCCCCCGCGGCTTGGATCCGAGCCGCGGGGGGAGGGTGGTGGGATTCGGATGCCTTTCAGGCATCCCGGGCTTGGATCCCACCCGCCGCCGGTTACCCAAGCATGGGTAACCGGCGGCGGGTGGGATCCAAGCCCGGGATGCCTGAAAGGCATCTGGATCACCCCTCCCTCCCACCCTCCCCTCGCGGCTTGGATCCAACCCGCAGCGGCAACTCCCGGCCATGTCCGATCTCCACCCCCACCATTGGGAGCAGCGGGAGAAGCCGCCCGGTGTGTGTGTGTGGGGAGATCGGATCAGCTTCTGCCTTTCTTCGGAGCAGCCCGGCTGCTCCCAAAGGGCTGCCCCGACTGTGCTGTCAGCAGTGGAGGAGGTGCCCGGTGGAGGAGAAAGGCCAGATCGGCTCCTGCCTTCTCCTCCACCGGGCACCTCCTCTGCTGCTGCAAGCACAGTCGGGGCAGCCCTTTGGGAGGAGCCGGGCTGCTCCGAAGAAAGGCAGAAGCTGATCTGATCTCCCCTCCCAACCATCGGGAGCAGCGGGAGAAGCCGCCCGGTGTGTGGGGGGGGAGATCGGATCGGATTCTGCCTTTCTTCTCCACAGCCCGAAGCAAAAGAACATGTTGAACTCCCCCTCCCTAGTGCTCCATTCACTTCAGCAAATCAGGATGGCTCTGCTGCCCCCTTCCCACTGCCCCTGTTGCTTAGCTTACCTGCTCCTGCTGCCGTGCCACCACCACCATGCCATACTATGAGGCAGTGACTGCACTCCTTGCAAGGAAGCTGGCCACTGCCTCTGAGCATGTACCTGCCTCCCAGCTAATCAAGGCGATCAGCTGAGGGTTGGGCACATGCTCAGAGGCAGGGGCCTGGCTGCCCTGCAAGGAGTCCAGTCACTGCCTCAGAGCATGGCACCTGAGGAGGAGGAGGAGGAGGCGGCACCACAGGAGCCCCCACCAACCAGGCATGAACAGAAAACGAAATCACAAACTAGCTTGGTTTTCTGGTTAGTTCATGGTGGGTTGTGATTCACGGCTAACCACAAAACATGAGCTGTCACAAGCCATTGTCTTTCAGGTTCATGCCCACCTCTAGTCATATACATCAAGGAAAATATTGATTTCTATTTCAGTACTTCAGATTCACAAATCATCAAAAAAAATCTCTTAGGTCCTACTTTCACTTCAGAGGAATTATACCAGTCCCTTTCTCATATTAAGGTAACAAATTTCAGGGCATGGGCAGTTAATAGTTTTATTTACTCAAGGAATTCTCCCTGATTGTTTTTCTAAGTTTTTCCCATGGGGGAACTCATTTAAAAGTCTGGTTGAATTGAGTTCAATATGCTGTACCTGTCATTTCCCTAATTCTTGGCGGATTACTCAATGGCTGATGTTTGAAGGGAGTTCAAGGACAGATGGGGGCTGTTAATTAATTCAAGCATGATGAGGATACTGTGGATAAGTCTAAAAGTACTTTTGGGAGACCTCTTAGATTTGACACTACAGTACTTTGCCAGCAATGCCCTTCTGCACTCTACAAATAGGACAATTTCTACACAAGAGAATTAATGGAGATAAATCTGACATCAGGAACTTTTAAAGGAGAGATCTGTGCAATGTTACAGAGTTACTGTTTTTTTCAAATATGACACTATGTTTAAAGTAGAAGGGTCATTGTCTATTTATGGCAAGCTAAATAACGTGGCTTCAAACAAGAGAGTGTTGGTTTTATTTTAAATATATATTTGTCATTTCTGAAATTTAGTAAACCCCAAAAATGACAAAACTGAGCCAAACAAGCAAAATAATTAGAGGAGTTCACCCCTTTGGCATAAAGAACTTGGGGGAAAATGTACACTTTCCTTTTTTGGTAACCAAGCTATGTTTGAGTGTCATATTTCAAGACTTTTTACCCTTTAATGACTAAAAAGACAAGCAGAAATGCATGCTCTCCTGTTCCAGATCCTTTTATGCCTGATTCCTTTCTTTAACAAGACAAAGGTTGTTAAATCCTGAACAAGTCCTGCTGCATAGAAAGACAACCAGAATAGATAGTGCTACCAGACAAACACGATCTTTGAGTAAGAAAGTGACAACTTTGGGGGTGCTTTTTCTGAAAGCTTAGCTAGGTATGTAAGCTCTACCTTAATAAATCTGCATTGAAATAAAGATGGGGGAATGTTTATAGCAAAATAAAAATTAAATTATCTGCAAATGATTCCTAGGTTCTATGAAAATAGTCCTGTTTTCTTTACTTATGTAAGCATATTGTGTGCAGCTTCCAGCTGCGCCTTGTCAGCCTAAGGACCTAAAGTATTGTGCTGCTTTCCATTTTCTCAACGTGAAGTTTGTACTATTCTCAACAGCTTTATTAGCAGAATCTCTACACACAGGACAGAACAGAGCTTTGTCCCCAGGAAAGGAATTATTTCAGACCCTAAGGAGCCATCTAATATGTTTCAACGTAATTCTACTGCTGCTTTCTTTATTTTAAAGACAGCAGCATAGATTTCTTTCTTTTGCAGCTGGAGATTAAATAAACCAAGCAGAATCAACTCATAGATTAGATTCCAGGTAATATATATATTTACATTTTAAATTATTGCTTAAAGTCTAGTAGTTGAATTATTGTGTTTATCAGTTGCAAAAACTGCAGTTGTGCTGGTAAGTTTATAACATTATTTTTTATATATCTTAGAGAATAAATTGAAAATGTACAGTATTTGCATAAAGTATAGTGCATTCAGTATTATTAATTTTAATTATTATGAATAGTACCATTAACACTTTAAAAAGGTTATAAGCATTGCTAATTTTTATTCAGAATAAGTATCCAGTTGACGTTGTTTTAACAATCAATATGCAGTTTAATCCACTTCTGTGAAATTATGAAATAAACTAAAATAAACAGAGTATACTGTTAAAAATCAAATCTCATTCATTAGTAGATTCTGTACAGGATTTTTGTTTTTAAAGCAGTCCATCTGGAAATGTTGATTTAATGGAATAATTTATGTAAACAACAGGACTTGTGATGAAGGATAAACCGAATATATTTAACCATTGTCACTATCCTTTTGGCAAAAGAGAATGATAAAGAACTCACAATGCAATATTATATACCTGCAAAAGTATCATGTTTCCTGAAATACTGCATACATACTGGTATGAGCAACATATGTGTGCACTGTGGGCCAGGGCAGATGTTACTTCCTTAATGAGATTACGCTTAACATGTGGTCAGCCACAACTGCTCACCCCACCCCATCCCTTTCCTGAACAGAAAATAAAGTTTGATTAAGCAGATAATTATATTTATCTCTATTAATCAAATGTAATTAAGCATACAACATCATAATAATGACTACTGGCACAATGGCTAAACTGTGCCTTGTGGTGCAGTGGTTAAACTGCAATACCTAAGTCAAAGCCTCTGCTCATGACCCCAGATTCAACCCCAATGGGCTCAAGTAGCCAGCTCAAGGTTGACTCGGCCAATCTAAGGTTGGTAAATTGAGTACCCAGTTCACTGGGGGGGGGGGATGGGTAGCCTAATTCAATTGTCTATCACCCAGAGAGTTCTTTAAGTGCTATGAGGCAGCATATAAGCAACCCCTATATTTCATGTGAGTACAATGTATTGGGTTCAAAGAAAAAAAAAGTTAAATATTTGTCAAGAAATGCAGAAGCCTGGTCAGCTCCCTCTTTTACTTTGACCAGGTACTGATAATAACCATGTTCCATAGAAAAATATCCATATATCTGGACATGTCCAGTAAGGTAGCACTTTGTGTGCCTTTTGTGTTAAAGTTGTAAAAAAAAACAACTTTCCATTACCCCTGCCCCTGCAAAAAAAGTACCCAACTCCATCCGTTACGTTTGAATATGACATCAGAGTGTTGCCATGGGAGTACCACGCTTGACTAAAATGAAAGGAAGAAAAATTAAAATGTAAAGTGGGGTAAGGTGCAAGACTATCACAAAAGTTATAACCTCTTTCTGTTTTCAGATATTTTAAACAAGTACTATATTTTCTGTTGTAATCTTTCAACTCAATTTCTAAGATGATCAAGAGAACAACTAACAATTAAAATTATATAAAAACAACACAGAAAGCTGCGTGGTCCTCAAATCAATTTTGACTTATGGCAACTCTTTTCAAAGTTTTATAGGTAAAGAAAACTCAGGAGTGGCTTACTATTCCCTTCTTCTGGGGGCACCCTGGGTCTGTGCTGCTCGCCCAAGGCCACACAGGCTGGCTTTTCTCCCAGGAGGCACAAGGAGGAATCAAACTCCCAACCTTTGGCTCTATAACCAGATACCTAAATCACTGAGCTATCCAGCCACGTCCTTTACACAATAGAAGTACTGTATAGAAGGGGTGATATCTTTTTTAGAAGACTAAAAATGAAACATTCAGTGTTAGCCTTTGTGAATAAATTAACTGCCTCAGGCATGCATCAATATCTTGTGGAAAGTAAAGAAAAATATATAAATAAGTTACCATGCCAATTGGATTATATTTATTTCAGAATAATTTATATACATTATATTATCTAAGGCAAATATGAACAACTGGAGAGACGATAAATACTTTCACTTGCTGCTGAAAAGAAGTCAAACCTCCTGAGACAATAATCTATAATTCCAAGGACCACCCAAAAGACTTTGTTCCTTATGGAGGAGAATGAGACATTCATTGGAACTTGTATCAGGCCATTTGCTTTTCTTAAATGTGACATTTTACATAATCCTGTAGGCCAAATAGTATTTTAAGATGAATGATTAATATATGTTTATAGTCTATTTTTATATCACTGTGATGTTTGTGCTGCTATTATTTAATGCTGCTATTTTTATCTTATTTTGTTGTGAACTGCCCAGAGTGGTCTAAGCAGCCAGATGGGCGGTATACAAATTAAATAAATAAATAAATAGTTGTTGCGGGTTTTTCGGCTCTTTGGCCGTGTTCTGAAGGTTGTTCTTCCTAACGTTTCGCCAGTTTCTGTGGCTGGCATATTCAGAGGACAGTACTCCTCTATAAACAAACAAACAAACAAACAAACAAACACTCTCATCCAGTTACACTGACGTAACAGCATAACTTTTGGAAGTGAATTCCCTTAAGAAATCACAACAGACACTGTCTGTTGCATACCAAGTTGTGTAACTGAGCCTGCAACTGAAAATTTCTATGGTGGCGTCTTACCTTGGGCCAATTTGCCTCTAAAGGTTATGCTATTTGCACAGCTACAGAGGAGGATATTAGCCTATATTTTACATTTTCTGAAAGGGCATTAACCTTTAACCCCTCCCCAACTTTTTCCATGTTCTGTCATAGGATACAGCATTACAAGGATAAAATGCAAAAAAAGATGCTATTCTATTATCTGCTGATTTATTCACTGTGTATTGCTCTTGCTCAAAATGAACACAATGGAAGGCCTATGGCAAAGAGGAGAATGCGCTATAGAGGATTAAGAAGGGGCTCCACAGGATACCGTAGACTAAACAAGCAGCCCCAAATCAAACCCTCAGTCCGTACAACCCCAATACCAAGCATTCCATTTATTAATATTGATGGTGATATTACTGGAATAGTTGACTCTTTTATTGGTCTGGATGGACAAGAGTCAAGTTACAATATTTTACCAGGTAAGCCAAGGAAATTTACTTTTTATTTTCCTAGCTGTCCATCTGTTTTTCATTTAACTCTGTGTACCATATATGGTTTTTGTCCATTATACAGAAGCGTTACAAGCCTGGCAATCAATGCTTTTTGGCTCCATAGGAATGTATCTTAGAGTGGTTTATTTATTAAGCTATTTTTAATGAGTTCAGAGTAATCTTTTGAATATTGTATGTCCCATACAATGGGGACAATGCAGAAGAATACTTTTTTCAGGAGAAATGATTACTTCAGGCAAAATAAGGGGGTGTGAACCAAGACACAACAATGAAGTATTGTAGATAAGTAGCTGTACCATTAAGGTTGTAGTATTTCCAGTAAGGATGTAAGAAGTTGTAAGTGAAGTTAGGTGAAAGCAGGAACATTTTCCAAGTACCGTATTTTTCTGTGTAAAAGATGATACTTTTGTCTAAAATCTTTATAGTACTAAAAACTGAGGGCCGTCTTATACACAGAAGTAAGCTGAGGAGAGAAAAAAACAAGTGGAGGGAAAAGGGATCAAAGTGATCCTGCAGTGCTTTGATTCCTGCTTTCCCCTCCACTTGCTAAGCCCTGTTTACATTTCTTAATTTTGGGTTAGAGTAGGGGGGAGGCATCTTATACACTGAAAACTATGGTAACTTGACATCCTACTGACATTCTTGTATTAGACACCTTCTTCTCAGATCTGATGATACTGAACATACAATGGTGCCTCGCATTACAACATTAATTCGTTCCAGCGAAATTACTGTAGAACGAAAACGTCATAATGCGAAAATTGAAACGCACTGAAACCCCTTCAATGGGTTCCAATGGACTGGAAACTCACCGTCCAGCGAAGATCCTCCATAGGGTGGCCATTTTCGGTGCCTGTGCAGCGAGTAATCCGTGCCAGAAAACAGGAGGGAGCCATTTTATTTACCTGACGGCCACTTTGAAACCGCCAATCAGCTGTCCAAAAATCGTCGTTTTGCGAAAAATTGGTTCCTGAAGCAGGGAACCGATCATTGCAAAGCGAAAACCCCCTATTCAGACCATCGTTGATTACAAATCATGCTTAGAGCAGAATGATGCTTGCTTACCATTAGCCATGATTAACATTGATGTTGTCATAGCCCTTGATCATATTTATAGATGACAAAGGGAATCCAGACATGAGAGGAGGAAACATCTGCTCCTACAGCTTACTCTGAATCTCACAACCATGATTATGGATCAGGTACCAGCTATTCAACAAGAGATAAACTGAGCTGATTTTTTTTTTATTCTGATGGGTAGCTTTACAAGAAATATCATATGAAGATGCTGATTTCATGTTACAGGAAGGCATCCAATAACATAAGACATCTTGAGCCTGTGGGTACCAAGAGGAGGTCTTGCTAAACAGCCCAGCACTGATGTACAGAATGGTAGGCAGTAATTTCTGAAAGACAATTCAAATAGAAAGGAACAAACCAGACAAACCTTTAAATATTTTCTAGTATTTCTATATGAACAGGAAGTTTGGGATCTTCTAGGATTGTTGGATGGAGATTAAAATAATTTACTTGGATTGGGAACAAGATTGAGCATATAGGCAGAGCCTATTGCTATAATTCTCTGTAGCTCATTTGGTGCTACCACATTTTAAATTTTGTCTTAAATGGAATATCTGGCTGTGCACTTACAGATATGTAGAACAGAACTATAATACTGTAGCAGGAAGCAATTGCCACTTTCATTTACATATTATATTTTAATATGTCACAACATCACATCTTTCTATGCATATCCACAAGATCTTAAAATATATCTTAAAATCCAATCTATGGTGTTCCCATTTTTAATACCACTAGCATTCAACATTTTTAACGCCAATAATTAGGAGTCTAAAAAGCAAAGCATGCTGCTTATATACCGTCCCACAGCACTTAAAGTACTCTCTGGGCGATTTACAAGTTAATTATGCAGGCTACATATTGCCCCTCCCACCCGTGAGCTAGGTACTCATTTTACCGACCTCAGAAGGATAGAAGGCTGAGTCAACCTTGAGCCGACTACCTGGGATTGAACCTCGGGTCATGAGCATAGTTTTGGCTGCTGTACAGAAGGTTAACCACTGAGCCACAAGGCTCCTAAGATAAAAACATATTAAGACAAACTAAGACTGAAATTCTGTAGATGTTCACCAAGTAAAACTCTCTTCACTGCCTACTTAGAAAGAGGAATTGTTAACTTCTGAGTTTATATCATGCCTCCTTCTGTTTTTCTGATCTTAAGCTACCTCAGACTAAATCCAGAGTACATTCTGAAAAATATTTCTCTTAATTTAAAATGTGAGTAAAAGGCTGAAGTTTCAATAAATTCCACCCATTAAACAAAAATTTGGAACAGAAGGATATAGACTTAGAGAAACCAGAAAATATTTGCTATCCAAAAATGAAAACCTTTTCCAGAAATACTGTTTTCCGTTTAATTATGCACTGAGAACTTGCTTAGACTGGGGAATATTAATTGGTCCAAGGTTAGCCAATGAACCTTATGGCTGAGTATTTGGCCATGGGCTTCCTAAGCTTCAGCAGCCTTGGGTCCTTTTAAGGAGAAAAGGAGGGTAAAAATAAAATAAAATAAATAAATTCTGAGATTGAAACCACTACACTATACTAGTTTTTGCATGCTGGATAGTGTTGCATAGCATCCCTGTTACATGTGGTGCATGTGGTCTTGACACTGAAATGGGAAGCCTTCACTGACTTGTGTGTACGAACTTCCACAGAAACTTGTGTCTTGTTGCTAAAATCACAGAACGGCCATAGTAAACTGTCATTTTATTTTACACATTAAAAAAATTCTTTTGCTTTGTTTTCTGTTCATTAGGAAAGGAAGGACGCTGTTTTGCAAATGGAATGATTATGTATGACAAGGCTGTGTGGTCTCCTAAGCCTTGTATGACATGCCTCTGCTCAAAAGGAAGGGTGTTATGTGATGAAACCTCATGCCCTCCTCTAATGTGTCACAGACCCAAGATACCTGAAGGAGAGTGTTGCCCAGTTTGTACAGATATTGGTACAGTATATCACTTTCTCACACATTTGTAACTTAGTATGTACACAAAACACATTTCAATGTAGACAGTGTGACACATGCAAATCATAAAAGCAGCAGAACCTTTAGTATGAACTTAAGCATTTTCATACTTAAGCAAAGGTTACAGTGAACCCTAAGCACATGGGTCATTGTACCCATAGGTGCTCTCACTACTTATGCTTAACACTGTCTGAGCTACTATTGTCATGGGGCTGTTGCAACTACTCTTCATACTGTCCGTGTGAATGCTACAAGGTACATTTTCTTCCAGTTATCAACTCATCTCTTAATACATTAGCATTTGGATGCACATTTTATTCCCACTGGCATGTGCCAGAGTCTTGATATGAACAGACAGATATACCGTATTTTTTGCTCCATAAGACGCACCTTTCCATAAGACGCACCAATTTTTTAGGAGAAGAAAACAGGAAAATACAATCTGTTTTCTTCGCTCCATAAGACGCACAGACTTTCCACCCCCCTGTTTTGTGGGGAAAAAGTGCATCTTATGGTGCAAAAAATACGGTAAATAAAGCCTCAGTATGAATGAACCTGGCTAAGCCTAAAACCTAGCAACAGTCTTGACTGGTTTTAAAGGTGAGGTATTTGTATTATATACTGGTGTACTGGTATGAACAATATTCATATTTCTCCTGATAAAATGTAGGCTAGCCTTAAAATCTGTCAACAACAAACAGCCTTGTATTATAAACCTATTGTAATGCCTCCCTGGTGTCCCATTTTGTAAAACGTGTTGTGAGCTTTCCAAGTGTTTTCTGGAAAAGGAAAGGTTAAGCAAATTCTTCAAGCAAATGAGACATGATTACTTGATTTAAAGTTTATTAAACAAAACTTTTCAATACCCAAACCAGCCCATAAGTATTTCAGCTGAAATATTTGATCAGGAGGAAAACATATTTAATATGGCTTAAATATTACATCCAACCAACTGCAGATCTTTTTGTGGGCATTTTAATTGTTTTTATTTTTAATTATTATAATAAGTATTTATAAATAATTATTATAAATAATTATAATAATTATTTATAAATACTTATTTATATTATTTTTATTATTAGAATCTGTGTCTTTACATTATTACATTATTCAACAATATATAATGTCCTTATTTAATGTATTTAAATGTACAAAAATTGTTGATGGTGTAATTTTCATACAGAAAATGAACTATGCATAATAAAGGGCAAAATCCTTTTGAGTCAGTTATGCTTTACTGGCAGGGAGAGAATTCTGCTGATTAAAGAGTTCCTACTTCTACTCCACCACTTATCCAACTTGCATGCAGTTAGTCTCATTGCATACAAGCTGTAGGAGCCCTGAAACAGAAGGAACAACTCTTTAATTATTGACCATCTCCCCTTACTTATCACTTATGCAACAGAATTTTGACAACTGTGTGATAATCCACTCATTTGTTTTCAAAAGAATGTAACTCATTGCCACTGAGGTCAGTGAGGCACCTCTGAAAAGTTTGAAAAATAACATGAAAAAAGATAACATTATACACTGTACATAAGTGCAAAGCAATCAAGTTCTGTGTACAAATTACATGATGAAATCCTGAATAAGGCCTTTCCCCTTAGTTGTTGTCTAAAACTCAACAGAATAGAGGCCAAAGGTAATTCTTTGAGGAAAGAATTCCACTTAATGCAGCTGCTGAGAAAGGTCTCCCCTCCCCACAAATTACCACACCATAGGCAGCCAGTACAGTGTACTGGGAATTGATATGACACTGTCCCACTTAGTTGCCCTATGCAACAATCTGGTGGCTGCACTCTGCATCACCTGCCACTTCAAGAATATCTACAAAGGCAGTACACATACAGTGTATTGTAGTAATGTAATGATCAGATATGAGGAATAATATGCACGCTGCATTTGAAAATGTTGGTGCATATCATGTCCTAATTTGCAATTAATAAAAGAAACATCATTACAAAGCAACTGGCACATGACTTTATTTATTCCCAATAGTTTTTACTCCAGATTTAACATAAGAGCACTGAAATTCTTAGCCATCAGATGCAGTCAATTTTTGCAATCAAAAGCCATGCATTTTAACTAGATCTCTTAAAACTTTTGTTTTGAACCTTAGTATAACTATGTTACAGAAAGTAACTACTACACCTATGAAAACAAGGGGCTTGAAGAAACAAACATGAGCTGATCTAGTAAAATCAACACTAATAGAAATTTTATAAATATATATATATTTAAAAACATACAGAGACAAACTGTTTATCGCTAACTACTGAAAAGATAAATCACTCTGAATACCTTTTAACCTTTGCACTTCTATATTTAATATTCATCACTCTTACAAGTTCTTTTCTCTCATACATGAATAACTACTATATTTCAGCGGATATATTAATGCTTAATACTAAAAACTGTATTATTACTTCTCTTTATATTGCCATCAACTGTGTCTTCATGCGCATCACCCTGATGTCCTTACATTCCAGTACTAAATAGCATTTCACTAGATGACAAATCTCAATTTTCTGGTGATTCTCCAGCACCCAGCAACCCTACAGATTTGTTGCTACATGATATACAGACACAAGTTAAAAGGGGTCAAAAGAAAGAAAAACTACTTGAAAAGAAAGGAGATAATACAATAAACAAGAACAGGAAGAAGAAAAAAATAAAAAGCCACAAACAACGGAGAAAACAAGGACACACAAACAACCAGACAGAAGAAGAGAAGAAAATGAAAGCAGAGGAAGAGAAAAGGAGAGCATATGAAGAAGAAGAAATAAGAATTGAAAAAGAACTCAAGAAAGAGGAAGAAAAGGAAGAGCAAGAGAATGAAAACAATGAAGAAAGTGAGGAAGAGGAAGAAGATATTTTGCGCGGTGATGTATTCAGAATGCCCCCACGTTTCCCGATTCCTGAACCTTCTGCTGAAATTCCTCCATTGCCAACTGGGTGCTCCATCTTGGACAACACAGTAAGCTGCATTAATGCCAAGCTGACACAAATACCTCCAATAATGGATAAAGAACTTACAAGCATAGAGCTTGTAGGTAAGGAAAAAGTCTGCCTACAATTTAAAATATTTCTTAGTTGCCCTTCCCCTGATGGATTCTACAGGGTAGTCATTAATAATATTAATTGTGCCGAAATAAATGCATTATGATATTAATTAGGAGTGTTTAGAACAAATAAGAAGCAGGTATAATACCCAAGAAAGGTCTCTGTAGAAAAACGTGACAAGTTGATTTCCTATCAATTTAACCAATGTTCAAAAGCTCCCTGTGTTAATGTTACTCTTACTATGGCAGACCTTGTTCTTTTGGTGAAGATTAATGGTGGGATGGAAACAATGTGGTATAATTTGATCTGCTATTTCAAATCCTTCCACACTGAAAAAGTGGCATGGAGAATAAGCTTTGTCCCTCTGTAGAAGAAGAATTAGATAAAATGTTCAGTAACGTCTCCTTGCGGTACTGAAAGATTGTGCAGTAAAACTGTAGACAAGATTTAAACTAATCAGGAAGACTTAATAAGTAGAGGTAAAATTTTCAAAATTCCTGTAGCTAATATATATTTTTCTTTTCTTAGAGAATGCTATAACTTCCATTCCGGATGGAGCTTTTAATGGAATTCCTAATTTGGAAAGGATTGATCTTCGTAAAAATAATATCACCTTATCTGGCATAGGGCTGCATGCATTTAAGGTAAGAAAATCTTGGTTTTAACTTGCAATAACATGGCACTGTATCCAGTGTAGTAATGTTTTGTAATAGAACTTAATTCATATTGCACAGTTTAATATTATTTTAAATTGTTGTTCTGTACCATCAAGTCAGAACTGACTTGTAGTGAGCCTAATAGGGATTTCAAGATAAGTGAGATATTTGAGGAATGTTTTTATCAGTTCCACATTCCCTGTGAGTCTCCATGGCTGAGCAGGGATTCGAAACCAGGCCTCCTGAGTCCTAGTCTGTCACTGTATCCACTATACCACACTGGGTATTATAAACTACTGCCTTTACATGATATTTTGCCCTGTTCCTAATCAATCCCATTTCATACATGTCATAGAAAACAGAGAGGAAAAAAAGAAATGCACACAACTTCTCTGCTGAAATACAGCGGGAGGGATCAGTTCCACAAGCTGGATACCTGAAAACTGTGGATATAACAACCATATAAATACAACATACAAGACAGAGGGACAAAGGCAACAACAGGGCACACCTGTATGTTGTATATTGGGCTGCAGTAGACTATGGTCAAGTGAAACCATGGATATTGGTCCCATGGATATGAGGGTCCTACTGTAAATGAATCCTTAAGGAACTTAACAATGACCAAAGATTAAACCAGTGCTGGGACAGCTTCCTGTCCATCCTGGGACTGTCTGGCTGCCAGTGTTGTTCTTGTCAGGGGAGTGGAGACAGCACTCAAACGATTCCATTTTTGCTGCACATCAACCTTGCTGCTCTCAGCACTGGTAGAAAGCTGCTAGCCCAGTGGCTGGCCTGGCAGTGGCGTCATGCCCTGCTTTAAAGCAAAGAATCGCCTTGACCTGTAAATCAAGTGGTTTTATACTTGTTTTCAGATGGCCAGGGTTACTGCAGGTATCTAAAATGTGTAGTTCTTGCCAATATAGCTGCAGCACTAATCACTATCCATACTTTCTATACTAAAGACAATTTAGGCAATATAGGCTACATTTGTAAAGCAGTCAATGGTAACACACAGCAAGTGGTGCTAGAATACATAAACATTAAGTTAAATAGCGCCCCTAACTACAAAAAGGTCAAAAAGGAGGAACCTGGGAACTACAAGCCAGTCAGCCTGACAGATTATAAAGCGTATGTAAACACCTAAAAAACAAAGCAGTAATAACTAGAAGTCAACAGGGAGCTGTCACGGACAAATCCTGCCGGACATCTGATCTTATTTTTTGATTGGGTAACGTCCTTGATAGAATAGAGGGAATGCTGTAGACATAGTCCAAGTCCATATCTTGACTTCACCATTTGGCAAAATGTCCCATGATGTTCTGATTAGCAAGCTAACTAGGAGTGGGCTGAACTGAACAGATATCAGGTAGATACACAGTTGGCTACAGAATCTTAGTCAGAGGGTGATGATTAATGTCTCCTTCTCAAACTGGGAGGAGGTTACAAGTGGGGTACCCCAGGGATCAGTCCTGGGCGCAGGGCTATTCAATATTTTTATTAATGACCTGGATCAGGGGATACAGGGAATGCTAATCAGATTTATGGATGACACAAAATTGGGTGCAACAGCTAATAACCTGGAAGACAAACGAAATTCAAAATGATCTAGATAGGCTTAATCACTGGACTGAAAACAACAGAACGAAATTCAACAGGAATAAGTACAAAGTACTGCACCTAGGAAAAAGAAACTAAACACACAGTTAAAAGATGGGGAATACCTGGCTCAGCAATACTGTCAGAAAGATCTTGGAATCGTCGTAGGTCACTAACTGTATATGAGCCAAAAGTATGATGTGGCTACAAAAATAAGGCAAATGACATTTTAGGATGCATTAATAGAAATAAAGTCTCCAAATCCTGTGAGGCTCTAGTTCCCCTCTATTCAGCACTGGTTAGGCCTCATCTTGAGTTCTGTGTCCAGTTCTAGATACCATACTTCAAGAATGATGCTGAGAAATTGGAACAGGTTCAGAAGAGGGCAGCAAAGATAATCAGGATGCTGGAAACCAAGCCCTCTGAGGAAAGACTGAAATAATTGGTCATGTCTAGCCTTGAGAAAAGAAGGCGGAGGGGAGATGTAACAGCACTTTTCAAATCCTTGAAAGGCTGTCAGACAGAGGAGGGACCGGGTATGTTCTCTATCATCCCAAAGTGCAGGAAAATGGGCTCAAGTTACAGGAAGCCAGATGTTGGTTGAATATCAGGAAAAACGTCCTAACTGTTAGAGCAGTACGGCAATGGGAACCAATTACCTCGAGAGGTGGTGAGTGCTTCAACACTGGAGGCACTCGATAAATGTTCGATGGCCTTATAAGCTCTTACGACTTCATGATTCTATGATTGTGACACCTTAAATACAAAGTTTAATAAGTTAATCTGAAATTTCCTGGACAAGTCTTCTTCTTCAGACTTCCTATTTTGTTTTTAAATGTTCTATATCTGAATGATTCAGAACTTGAAGAATCTGCAGCGTTTATATCTGGATGGAAATGAACTAGTTCATATTCCTACTGGTTTGCCACCAACTTTAGAGGAACTTAAAATAAATGAAAACCAACTACATGCAATTGATGAAGACAGCTTTCAAGGTATTTTATAAATATAAATTCAAATAAATGAATTGCATCTTTAAAATTCATAGCAAGAAAAAGAAAAGAGAATTCTGAAGGGTGGCGGGAAGCAACTTTTTTGTTATTTAGAAAGGAACATATTATTTGTTTCATTAAGATACCGCAGATATGTCTGTCTTTTTAACCTTAGAGATGTCTTTTAATTCATAAAACCATTCTATATCACAGAGCATGCTGAATTTGCTGCCAGCATCCATGGGAATGTGTTAATAGAATCAGTGGACATAGATCCTATGAAGGCCCACTTTAAATGTGTGAAACAAACCTCTTGCACTACAGTGTTCTAGATCTAATTGTCCACAAATTGTATTTTTTTTTTTTTTGTATTTTAACAGTATAATTTACAGTGGCATTCCACATTTTACACACTTTTCAAGAGGACAAGCATTGTTTTATGATTAATGTAAAGACAAGTGAAGATGTAGATGCAATCTGGCCTGGGCCACAGTAAGAGGACACGTATTAGCCTACATGCTAATACAGATTCTTGTGGTAAGGGACTGTAGGACTCTTGGTCCAAACCCCTTAAAATCCTCCCCCCTGGTTTGCAATCCTTTTTTTATTTTTAGACTAAACTCCAATTGCTTATCCCATCAAAGTAAGCGAATTTCCACAATGGCAAATTCTCTCTTTCCAACAGCAATGGAAAAACACAGCAATGTTCCCAAGCCTCAGACCAAAAGCCACACAGGCCAGTGCTTGTTTACCAAAGCGCTGGGAAGTGTCTTACTCCACATTGACCCCTGAAGCCTTAGAGCTCTTCTTCTGAGGATGTCTGATTCTGTGTGAACAGCACAGTTTGAGCTAGTTTAACATAATGCTATGACACCACATTTAGCCTTTCTAAATGATGTTCTGTGAACTCTGAAAGAAAAGGATAGTCCTGGAAACTGCCAGAAATATTGTTCCCCTTTAGAACAAAATGCACACACCCTCCATGCACCATTTCAAACACAAATAATAGTAGATAACAATCACCCAAAATCCATAACATTTAAGATCAAAGTGTGGCTTTTCCAGTTTTTCACACTTCTTTGCAAGAACCTAGTACAATATTTGCATGTGTATCCAATGGTGGAAAGTCGCAAAAAGTTCGTCGCTATGCAGTTTCGTCGCTAAACGGAGCGCCCGTTAAGCGAGGCACCACTGTAATGGTAGCTTGTTCTGTGAGGCAAACACTCCACAGAGGCTATCAGTGCAGAAAATTAGTTTCTTAAGTCTAGTAGAAACTCAAAACATAGGTCCTTCTTCTCATTCATGATTCCTGAACCCCATATATCTGTGTTGTGCAAAAGTGTCATATAATGTTGCTATGTAAAACCAACTGTGTTACAACTGGAACTGTGATCAAAATGTTCATACAAATGGAGTTTCACTAAAACCAAGTCCTGGGGCACAAAGTTTATTACTCAATGTGGACACTATATAAAATATTTAAAAATATTTACTGCATCTATTGCCTTCCATTTACTGGTCTTCCCAGTGGATTCCATATCTACTTATCTTCAGCTGTGCTGCAGCATCAATTGTTCCAAGACAATTCACTGGAATTTTATTAGGTAAAGGTTCCCCTTGACATTTAGTCCAGTCATGTCCGACTCTAGGGGGTGGTGCTCATCCCCGTTTCCAAGCCATAAAGCCAGCGTTTGTCCATAGACAGTTTCCGTGGTCACGTGGCCAGCACAACTAGACACAGAATGCCGTTACCTTCTCACCGTGGTGGTACCTATTTATCTACTCGCATTTTTACATGCTTTCGAACTGCTAGGTTGGCAGGAGCTGGGACAAGCAATGGAAGCTCACTCAGTCGCATTGATTCAATTTTACGGCTGCTGGTCTTCAGACCTTGCAGCACAGAGGCTTCTGCGGTTTAACCCGCAGTGCCATGACATCCCTTGGAGTTTTATTAGTTTACTTTATTTTAATTTATTGGCAGAAACCCTCCTGCATAGCTTCATTATGTGAGTTCTTGTAATGGTTCTTTTATTTTTCTAAAGGTTTTAAAAAGTTGGTGACGTTAGAACTTGAAGGCAACAAACTCAGTGAAGCAAATGTCAGCCCTTTAGCTTTCCAACCTTTGAAGAGCTTGTCATATTTACGGCTTGGGCGAAATAAATTTAGAATTATTCCACAGGGTCTTCCCCATTCAATTGAGGTAAGACTTCTTTTTAGGATGCTCACTTTTATTTTTCATAATACTTAAGCCACAAGAGACATACATTTATTAGCAATGATTTCAAGACCACGGGAATCAATTCCGGCATATTGCTCCAATTAAATGCATATCAGCCCAGTATAAAGACGCACGCCTTGAAGTGGTGCACAGATAGCATATACACTTCTCAAGTTTCATTATTTCCACAGATAGTGATCATCCCAAACTGCTGTTGTGAGCATGCTGGAGTATATACTGTAACACACACACTTAGATATTTTACCTGGTGCTTTCTAAATTCTGAAATGAATGTGTTGCACACCTTATTCAAACTGAAGAATGAGCTTATTCATAAGAGCCACTTCTAATGCCATTTTGAGGAAGGCAATGAATATCTATTACTTAAATCAGTAATTAGGTTGCTTTTGTAGCAGTTGGAATGGAAATCGTTGTTCACTGCAAAGATTCTGGGAGGCCCTTACTGAAAACGCACTGGGGTAGAAAAACTTGGGTAACTAAATCTTGCCTAGTTATGCTGGTATAACACAAACAGCATAACTTTTGCGGCAAATAGCATTAAGAAATCGTTATAGACATTATCAGTTGCACACTGAGTTGTGTGAATCAGTGTGCAACTGATAATGTCTATGACAATTTTTAAGTTGGAAAATTGCTTTCAAAATATATGCCATTTATGTAGTTAAAGCAAAAAGATTTTAGCCAGAAATTCCTTTGTAAATACCAAGTTCATATTTGTTATATATATGAATTTATTTCTTTTCCCTATAGCTGCAATAAATTGTTATTAAAAGTTCTGTCTTAGAATTTAATTCTAGTCACATGAGAACTTTTCTTAAATATGAAGTATATTTCATACTCATGCTTTGATGCAAGCAATATGATTTATGAACCTGGTTTATTTCTTTATTTCTTTGGCTCAATGTTTTAGTAAAACATTAAATTTAAAAAAGAGCACCATGTCATAGTTAACTGTTCTCAGGAACATAACTCAAGTTTAGAATTGGCAGAATATATAAGGAGGAAAATGTGTTCCTTTTGTTTTTATTTGGATGTCACATGTTTTAAGCAACGTTGTCCTGAAACAGAAAAGAATGCACAGCAATTTTAAATCACTGATTGTACATTTTAAGAAATTGTTTTTAACCTATCAGTAGTATGCTGCTCACTTATGTCCTTTTCCTACTATGTGTTTATACAGGAATTATACCTTGATAATAATGAAATAGAAGAAATTACAGAAATATGCTTTAACCATACAAAAAATATAAACACAATTGTCCTAAGACACAACAAATTAGAAGAAAGCAGAATAGCTCCTTTGGCATGGATCAATCAGGAGTAAGTGAAAACTTTTTATTTTCATTGTTTTCCTGTTCAACCGATTTACCTGAGTTAACTTGGGAGGTGGTGAGTGCTCCAACACTGGAGGCACTCAAGAAAAACTTAGATAATCACTGGGCAGATATGCTTTGAGCAGGGGTTGGAATTGATGGCCTTGTAGGCCCCTTCCACCTTCACTTTTCTATGATTCTATGATTTAACTATAGGATCCAAGCGCAGTGGAAGACAAAAAAGAATGTTTTATGCTATGAGTCCTTTCTCCTGTAGTTCAGCTGAAATGCATGCAGGACTTTCTCTTCACTGATGATAATGCTGTTCTTGCCCATTCTGCTGAAGAGCTCCAAAAACTTATGAACTGTTTTAGCAAGGCCTGCCAAGACTTTGGATTATCAATGAGCCTGAAGAAAACACAAATCATGGGCCAGGGCATGGACTCACCTCCCTCTATTATCATCTCTACACAAGAATAGGAGGTTGCTTATGACTTTGTGTACCTTGGTTCAATGATCTCTGACACTCTGTCTCTATATGTCAAGCTGGATAAACACATTGGCAAAGCAGCTACCATGTTCTTTAGACTCACAAAGAGAGTATGGCTTAACAAGAAGCTGACGGCATATACCAAGATCCAGGTCTGTAGAGCCTGTGTCCTGAGCACACTCCTGTACTGCACTGAATCCTGGACCCTTTGTGCACGGCAGGAGAGGAAGCTGAACACGTTCCGTATGCGTTGCCTCTGACGCATTTTTGGTATCACTTGGCAGGACAAAGTTCCAAATAGAGTAGTCCTAGAACAAGCTGGAATTTTTAGCATGTATACATTACTGAAACAGTGACATCTACGTTGGCTTGGGCATGTCGTGAGTATGTGTGCAGGGAAATCGCCCCAGAGGGTGACCACAGCTGTGATACAAGGATATCTGCAAGCGGGATCTGAAGGCCTTAGGAATGGACCTCAACAGATGGGAAACCTTGTCATGTTCCTAGGAGATTCAGCAGGTGAAAGTCCAATAAGACAGTCCAAGGTCAGAAGTCCAGAAGATACAAAACAGATGCCAAATTGTCAAAGCCAAAGACAAACTGTAGTCAGAAGTCAGAGTCCGAAAGACAAGGGTCAAGAGAGCAAGGTTCAAGATAAGCAGGAACGTGGGTGTGAGCCAGAGAATTGACTTGTTGCCTCCAGAAGCTTCCAAGCCTCTGAGTACAAATTATATAGCAGCAACAATCACCTAATTTCTAGGAACATTCCATCCTGTTAAAACTCTTTTAATTGAAATAAAATCAACTGTGGGTCCTGATGGCAATTTTTAGAGTATCTATTTTAATTGTATTTTAATTGTTTTGTATTTTTATTGTATTTTTATTATATTTTAATTGTTGTAAGTCGCCCAGAGACCTATAGGTAGAGCGGGCAGCATATAATTTAAACAAACAAACAGACAGACAGACAGACAGATAAACAAACTCTGGGCTGGTCGACCTGATGTTCCTGTGAGAAGCATTCATGTGAGCCTCAACCCTCCGTATTGTGAGTCTCTGTCAAAGCTTATCGCTCACTCTGGCTAGTGGGGGAGCAGAATCTGGCGGTGATTCAGCTTTCTGTGATACTAATTGCTCAGCATTTTCCTCAGCTGTAATTAACCCTTCTGATCCCAGGCCTTCTTCGGCTGAACTCATGACAAACCTTGATATCTGAGCGTTCAGCCTGGAGGCGGGCGGTACAGCATGGCCTCTCCCATTTTGAAGAGAAACTTGTCCAGCAGGCTGAGGCAAAGAGGCAGTCCCAAAACCAGCAAAACCAGGGAGCTGGGCAGGGGACAGATTGCATTTGTCTTCAGTGTGGAAGGGATTGTCACTCTCGAGTTGGCCTTCTCAGCCACACTAGATGCTGTTCCAAGGCCTCTATTCAGACCACGTTACCATAGTCTCTCGAGACTGAAGGATGCCTACACACCATCTATTAGTAATCTTGTTTTCTTATTCAAAGAGGTCTTTTTAACACTTTAGATTCTGATGGGTCAGTACTCCAAATTACAAAAAAAATAACAACTAGTAATCACAGTTGCTAATACAGTCACTGAGAGAGGAAAAAGTTATTCTAAAGCGAATCAGTAAATAAATCATACTGCAATTTGCTAGATGGGTGGTATATAAATTGAATAAACAAATAAATTGAATTCATACAAGTTTTGAATGAGTGAAGATGGGAAAAATAAGATGTTTGGGTCTGTGAATACGCTCATGAATTTTATTTTCGGTATACAGTCCAGAAGAATCTATCAGTGTCTGGAAAATGATCATTATGTTAAAAAAAGTGTGGGGAACAGCTGTGGGAAAAGAGTAGGCAGTAGGAAAAAAACTGTCTTTTATGTGAGCTTGTTTTGGGGAAAGTTAAATGGTTGTTAATGGCAAATGGCTTGCTGACACTTCTCTGCCTACAGCCTTATCCTTGTATTAATTAATTCATAGCAGGAACTCTCTGTTACAGGACCACATATATTGGTGGTAAAAAAAAAATACCATCACGCAACTTGATGAATTCAACATTCTTCCTTAGAGCTCTGAAGAGTTACTACTAGTTCTTTAAGACTGGCCATGTGCCAAGACATGCCCCCTCTCTCTTCCTGATAGGGAAAAAATAGCATGACTATATTTTGCAGTTTACATACCAGGGGTCACCAAAACGTCCAGTTCTGCCTTTAAGCCATGCTTCATGCATAATGGGAGGCTAAAGCACCTTCTTGCATAACATCACAATTTTGCATCTGAATGCATCAGAAGAACAAAGAAGAAGCGGAAGCCTTTCCTCTGTCCTGTGAAGTTAAGGCTAGAAGGCCTTAAGAGATCCAGATGGACCTGCTGTTAGTTCCAGCTTTTCCCTCCAGAAAATGACAGTGCATGTCACCCATGCCTGCCAGCTATATAAAAGCAAGGGAAAGAGGGGAGTGAGATGGAACTTCAGTGAAAAAGAGGATGCACAAATATCTTTGCTGATCATTTGTAATGCTAATTAAATACAAACACTCCTTTCTATAAAAGGCACCACAGTGTGTCCTGAGTGGTTGCTGTTATTTTGTTAGATAACTGTGTGCTTCAATCTTCCTTGATGGCTTTTTTAGAATGACTGTTAGTTTGTATCAACATAACATCAGTCTGGCTTGTGCTCTTACTTCTGTATTTCTTTTTCTCTCTCTTTATTTTAGGAACTTGGAATCTATTGACCTTTCTTATAATAAGTTATATCATGTTCCATCCTATCTGCCAAAGTCATTAGTGCATCTTGTACTTATAGGGAACCAAATTGACAGAATTCCAGGATTTGTTTTTGGACACATGAGACCAGGACTGCAGTATCTTTACCTTTCATTCAACAAACTTGATGATGATGGAATTGACCCTGTGTCATTCTATGGGGCATACCAGTCTCTTAGAGAAGTATTCTTAGATCACAACCAGTTGAAATCTGTGCCACTTGGAATTGCAGAAATGAGGTCATTAAATTTTCTAAGGCTCAACAACAATAAAATAAGGTAATTAAGCTACTTACAAATTGAAAATGCAGTAACTCATAAAGCACAATAGGATTTTTCTAATATAATATTTCATTGATGTATATCAAAGTTTATCGAATTTCTGTATGGCTTTTACAGAACAGTCCCTCCAGAGCGAATATGTAGAATAAGGGCGGCTAATGAGGAGGAGGAAGAGGAAGAAGACGACGACCATGAGGAATATAATGATTATGAAGATTCACAGTTAGAACACCTTCATCTGGAATACAATCATATAAATACAAGGGAACTTTCTCCATATGCTTTTTCATGTGTCAGATCATATTCTAGTGTGATTTTGAAACCTCAGAAGATCAAGTAAATGGACTGGCTTCCATCAAAAAATATGTAAATAAAATACTTAGAATATTTGTTCTTCATTAGTAATTAAACCAAATAAAAATTATAAAAGATATCTGAGCCACTATTATTGCTCAGTTTCACTTGTAGCCTAATTCTCTTTCCAAGTAAGATAAATGTCACATATTAAGATCCATTTAAATTTCAGTGTTGTAGGGTGCACAATAAATCATGTTTTTATTGAACTTCTGATTAATTTTAAATAGCTTCCTTGATCAAGACATTTAAAGTGATGAACTATAGTACTACAGACACTTCTAAAACTGTATAAGAACTTGGATTTCCAAATAAGCAGAAAATACTGTAAGTTTTACATGGAATTTAATATTGTACCAAATAATACTGTACCATATATATGTATTTCTTCTATGTGGTTTCTCTCTATGTACACACATGTACACATTCCTGTTGTTAATTAAAACAAATGAAGGTTACTAATTGGAATTGCATTTTTAAAAAGATTGGTTCATTTTAATATTGCAAATTACAAATTCAAACATCAATTTTTTTTGTTTTTTGGAAGAAGCATTTGTTTTGGTTTCAATTTAGGTACCTGTTTAAAATGTTTGTAGTAAGCAAACATTTGAAGCTTAAAGCCACGTAGTGTATGTTCTCTTACTGTCACATTACTTTCATTTTATCTTTTGTATGGTTAACATGTATTTGCACATTTAATTTTAAAAAAACAGATAATAAAATAAAGCAATAAGATATGGACACCTCTGTTAAGAAATGTGCTCTATCGAGTAGTGATTATGCGGTATAACTCCAAAAATGTGTTGCTTACAAAAGCAGCCATGTCTGATGATATAGCATATATGTGAAAGCAGGTTTTTAAGAATACAGTGGACCCTTGACTTACAGACTTTTTGAGTTACAGACTTCTCTGGCCGCAAAATTTAGGTTTGACTTGCAGCCTGAGAATTGACTTACAGACCAGAAAAAAACCAAAATGGAACAAAAACGGCCTGTTACGGGATTAATTGGTTTTCAATGCACTGTAGGTCAATGGAGACTTGACTTACAGACTTTTTGACTTGAGAACCGCCTTCCAATACGGATTAAGTTCTCAAGTCAAGACCCCACTGTAGTATCTTCTTGAAGGTGGTGGAGAGATGTTGTAAAACAAAAGAAAGTTAATTACTGGCGTCATGGCAGGAAAAAAGGGGCTCTATCTGAACTGGACTAAAGAAAGCGTCAACATCATAATCTGAAATACTACCTCTTGAAGCCAGGTTGGCTGGGATGATAATGTAAATTTGGTCATGATCATAACTATATTTCTTCTCAGCCTACTCTTCTTGTACTTCATTCAAAAATGCTATAATCGTTAATATTGTGCAAAAACTATGTGACTTCGATTATAATCAAAAGACCCTTTTCTTATCTAGGAAAACCCAAGTACAGTTGCCTCATGGTAGAAAGGGAAACGTCTGGGCTTCTGGCACATTGAATTAGCAAATGTGTCTGCAAAAATCTTCACTTAAAAATAGTTGACACTTGTTTATATCACTTATGTGGTCCCAAACACACATTCTAAAAATACAGAACAAGCACTATAAAAACCCACTTGCAATTACTGTCAAGGTTCCCTGTGGCAATGTAAAACATGTTCAGGAAAAACAAGCTGAATCAGAAAGTCATCTTACCAATCTGTGTTAACTGAGATGATGACAAGAATGAATTACATTACTATGATGTAGTAGCAACATGGTTTTTCCCCAGTAATTCACATACCAGATTCTGGAATTCATGGAAAACAGCCATAAAATGATGCAGTTGTTCCAGAATAAACATTCCATTTCCAACTGCGGAAGCTGCTGTTGAAATCATCATGTGTATGTTCTAAAGATTTTTATTGACTTAAGTTTTTCCTAAAAGTAGAGATTAATTCCACATCCATTAGCCCTGTTGTGGCTATTTTCACTGAAGAAAAGAACAGGTAGTTCTATAGTTCAGTGAAGCACTATACAATATTGCACTTTTTTGGCAAGAAACCACAAGAAAGCACAGGAAAATTAAGGTAAGGTACATGACAAAGAATTTTGTTTTTAGCACTGTCACTGCCAAATCATATTTTGCTTGATCAACTTCACTATGGATTGAAACACGATGCTGCTGCCCATAGGGTACCTGAACATTTGCTACAAACAAGCATCAGAGAACATCTTCTGACTTCGCTGGTTTTGACAATGAGGCAATTCTCTGTCTTGGAGCATTCCACACTCAGTGGTTATCCTTCCTTTCCCAATTTTCTTAGCATTGCTTCCACTCTCACATGAGTTGATTGATTGATTGATTTGATTTGATTTGATTTGATTTGTACCCCGCCCATCTGGTCTATAAGACCACTCTAGGTGGGCATCTAGATGCCAGGGCACAGGGCACTAGACACTTTTGGGTCTTTCTTAAATGAAGACCCAAAACATGGAAGAGACTCTCTTTTGTGTAATTTATGCTCTTTTGCTAATTGCTGAAAGAGCCTCTAAAACACAAATGATTTATATTTACAAAAGAAGATACACAAAAACATTCACATTTTCTTTTGAGTTGCCTCTTTTGTGTAAATCTTTCTTTCACCCTTTACTGTCAGATCCCCCCAGTAAAAAATAAATTACTATATCATCTGCAAACAGTAAAAGATAAAATTACTGTATCATCTGAACAGCACGGATCAGTCTATTCACAAGTTTAGGTGGATGAAAATCAGAGGTTGTCTAGATATGACCCATAGTTCCCATGAGTCAAACTACATTTTATACTGAAACAGCTGCTCCACATCTTAAAATATTATATCATACTGTTGACATGTAGAACCATAACATACTTACAAATGGGTGCTGTCATCTGTGTACCAAATTATCAGTTAGGCCTTAAATATGATTCATTACTTGCTAATATGTAATTTCCTTTAAAAGTTCTGATCTATTATTCCATTTATCTCACCATTTGAAAAACAAGATGATTTGTACAGAACAGTAATAAGGTGGCTAAAATATTAATTTGACAGGATCTAAAAGAAATCACATACAAGCTTTGGTATGTATTATATCATTGACCATTTTGTAAACTGTTTTGAAGTTTAAAAGATACTACTACATCTGTAATATTTTGCATTTTTGCCTTTTATTTCCACTTGTAAATTACCTTAGCAACAAGGCCCTGCTTGAAACTTTGTTTAGTGGCATACATCTTTGTCATTAAGTGTACAAAGAGTGTGAAGTGCAACTAGCTCAGGTTCTTTGACATGCATAATATCATTGTCGTTTAGTCGTGTCTGACTCTTCGTGACCCCATGGACCAGAGCACGCCAGGCCCTCCTATCTTCCACTGCCTCCCGGAGTTGTGTCAAATTCATGTTTAATATACATGCTTATAATTATGTTGTGTGTGTCTACGTATACTGTGATCCAAATCTCAGGAAGTAATGGTACAACATTTCCTGCAAAAAAAGCCTTTAATTGAATGAATGGCTGAATGGGAAAAGCTGGAATTGTTCAAACTCAGGCAGAAAAGTGGCAAGAAAAGACAAATAGCTAGGTTTTGGAAGACATATTGTTATAAATTATAGGTATTTTGGTATATGTGGCTATGGTCCGCATGTTTGTACCCAGAATGTAGTGCTGGGAGAGGTGCTGGAGTTGCCTGGAAATGCAGTTGTAATTCAGATGTGCATGACTCAGAAGGAAAAAATCATAAGAATATAAGAACACAAGAGCCCTGCTGGATCAGGCCAAGGGTTGATCTAGTCCAGCTTCCTGGATCTCACAGTGGCCCCACCAGATGCTTCTGGAAGCACAGAAGACAACTAGATACCTGTCTCCTGATCCCACTCCCCTGGATCTGGCATTTGGAGGCACCTTTCTTTGAATTCTGGAGATTATACGTACATCCCCATCATGGTTTGTAACTTGCGATGGACCTTTCCTCAGTGCTCATCCCTGTCTCCAGATCATTTATGAACAGGTTGAAAAGCACTGATCCCAGGACAGATCCCTGGGGCAGAACGCTCTTCACCTCTCTCCATTCTGAAAATTGCCCACTGACACATACTCTCTGTTTCTGGTTCTCAACCAATTCTCAGTCCATCAAAGGACCTTTCCTTCTTCTCCCCCGACAGGAGTTTTCTCAGCAGCCTTTGGTAAAGGACCGCATCAAATGCCTTCTGAAAATCTAGATAGACAATATCCACTGGTTCGCCTGCATCCACATGCCTGTTGACCTTTTCAAAGAATTCTAAAAAGCTTGTGAAGCAAGACTTACCCTTACACAACCCATGCTGATTTTCGTAAGCAACACTGGCCTGTATGCTGTTGTGTAGCTACACCAACACAGCAAGTATGACATGATGGGGTGTAGCACATTGTTGCTAATTAAATAGTTCCTACTATGATTTTGGATTGTGTGCACCTTTGTCTCATTGTTTGCAAGTCATGCATCAACTGAAATCATACCGGGGGTACTTTAATTAACAACAATCTGCACCATTGATGAAATCATTCTTGCCACACCTATGCAGTTATGAAACAGCACATCTGTCACTGTTCTCTTTCACACTCCACAAATAGATGTGTGTGAATGTGCAGCGGCAGAAACACAAACAAGCCTTGCTAATATTGCTGCATTATGTAATAGTGGTTGACTTTCAGTAGACTATCAGGAAAATTTTAAATAGCTGAAAATGAGCTACAGTCATATGAAAAAGAAAATACACTCACTTTGAATTCTATGGTTTAACATATCAGGACATGATAAAAATAATTATTTTTGTAAAATAAATTACGACATGTCATCTGTTGTTATCCATCTGAGGGTGTATTTACCTAATGGAATGTGTAACAATAGATTAGGCATCCTTCAGTCTCAAGAGACTATGGTATCATGCTCTAAATAGAGGACTTGGAACAGCATCTACTGTGGCTGAGAAGGCCAATTCGAGAGTGACAATCCCTTCCACAATGAAGACAAATACAATCTGTCCCCTGTCCAGCTCCCTGATATTGCTGGTTTCGTGACTGCCTCTTTGTCTCGGCTTGCTGGACAAGGGTCTCTTCAAATTGGGAGAGGTCATGATGCACCCTCTGCCTCCAGGCTGAACGCTCAGATGTCAAGGTTTCCCATCTTTTGAGGTCCATTCCTAAGGCCTTAGGACCCCGCTTGCAGATATCCTTGTATCGCAGCTGTGGTCTCCCTCTGGGGCAATTTCCCTGCACTAATTCTCCATACAGGAGATCTTTTGGAATCTGACCGTCAGCCATTCTCACAACATGCCTGAAGCAATGTAGATGTAACTGTTTCAGTAATGTACACATGCTAAAAATTCCAGCTTGTTCTAGGAGTACTCTATTTGGAATTTTGTCCTTCCAGGTGATGCCAAAAATTCGTCGGAGACAACACATATGAAATGTGTTCAGTTTCCTCTCCTGATGTGCACAAAGGGTCCAGGACTCACTGCAGTACACAGGACACAGGGTTTATAGACCTGGATCTTGCTATATGGCTTCAGCTTCTTATTAAGCCATACTCTCTTTGTGAGTCTAGAGAACATGGTAGCTACTTTGCCAATGCGTTTATCCAGCTCGACATCTAGTGAGAAAGTGTCAGAGATTGTTGAGCCAAGGTACACAAAATCATAAACAATCTCCAATTCTTCTGTGGAGATGGTAATAGAGGGAGGTGAGTCCACGCCCATGATTTGTGTTTTCTTCAGGCTGATTGTTAGTCCAAAATCTTGGCAGGCCTTGCTAAAACGAGTCCTGAGTTGTTGGAAGTCTTCAGCAGATTGGGCAACAACGGCTGCATCATCGGTGAAGAGGAAGTCCCAGGTGCATTTCAGATGAACTTTGGTCTTTGCTCTCAATCTAGAGAGATTAAAGAGCTTTCCATCTGTTCTAATCCCGAGATAGACGCCTTGTCTTGCAGTTCCAAAGGTGTGCTTCAGCATGACAGCAAAAAAGATCCCAAACAGGGTCGGTGCAAGGACACAGCCCTGTTTCACTCCGCTTCTGATGTCAAAAGGATCTAATGTTGAGCCATCAAAAACTACAGTGCCCTCCATTTCCTCATAAAAAGACCTGATGCTGTTAAGGAGTTGAGTTGGACATCCAATCTTGGGAAGTATTTTTAAAAGGCTGTCCCTGCTAACCAAATTAAAGGCCTTTGTAAGATCTATGAAGGCCACGAAGAGTGGCTGTCATTGTTCCTTACATTTCTCCTGCAACTGTCTGAGGGAGAATACCATGTCAATGGTGGCTCTATTAGCTCAAAATCCACACTGTGATTCTGGATAGACTCTGTCTGCAAGCACCTGGAGTCTCTTCAGCACAACACAGGCAAGCAGCTTCCCTACAACACTGAGAAGCTAGATGCCATGGTAGTTATTGCAGTCGCCCCTGGCACCTTTGTTCTTGTACAATGTGATGATGTTTGCATCCTTCATGTCCTGTGGTACTCCACCTTCCCTCCAGCAAAGACAGATTTCATACAGCTCGGTGGTGATGATCTCTTTACCGCACTTCCATAACAGGGATGTTATCCTTCCCAGGTGCCTTGCCAGAAGCGAGGGAATCCATAGCCGCTTTTATTTCTGCTAAAGTTGGTTCACTGTCCAACTCTTCCAAGACAGGCAGGCACTCAATGTTATTTAGTGCTTCTTTGGTTACTATATTTTCTCTGGAATATAGCTCAGAGTAGTGCTGCACTCAGTGGTCCAACTGCTGTGATTGGTTCTGGATAATCACTCCTGTAGCAGACTTCAAGGGAGCAGATTTCTTCTGTATTGGACCTAAAGCCTGCTTGATAGCGTATCTGAGAGCAGAGCTGAAGCCAATAATTTTAAGAACATCTCCTGGTAACGTGTTGGACTTTGCTACGAGCAACTCGAAGAGCCTGCAAGTTGTACTCACTAGGACAGGTTTTGTATGCTACTACAGCTCTCCTCTTATCCTCATCAACTCCTCTGAATGGGCTTCGGACCAGTTTGCTGTCTTTTTGGTCTTCTTGCCAAATGTGGCCAAGGCGGTGTTATAAACAGTGTTCTTGAAATGTTCCCATCGTTCAGGTGCATTTGCTTCAGCTGGGCCTGGAAGGGTTTCCTCAAGTGCTTGGGCAAATTCCTCCACTTTTCTTTGATCACAAGTCTTGCTGATGTCACTATGTGGTCTTCCTTTCTTTTTTGTGTGATACAATCTCTTTATTCACAGTTTGACTCTGCTACACACCAGGCAGTGATCAGTATCACAATCAGCACTATGATAACTAAGTGTGATCATAATACTAGCAAGGCTAGAGCATCCTATGTCAGGCAATCTCATCTCTTGCAGGGCAACAATGTCCATCTGCAGCCTACTCAATAAAAATTTAACACTAATGTAACAATGTTATATGTCGTGTTTTGTTATTCATCTGAGGTTGCATTTACCTAATTTTCAGATCTGCTATGGACCAGATGATTTTTTATGTCATGATACATAAAACTATAGAAATTGAAGAGGATGTACTTTCTTTTTACATGACTGTATGTGAACAACTGCTGCTGTACCACAAAAGATTGCAGAAAAAACTGAGAGAATAGAACTATGGTGTAGATGTCAACTATGAATCTTTCAGGGATATATATAAAAACAGATTTTTTTTAAATCCTGCTGCTTCTTTGAAACTTTAAATGTTTTTGCCTCTCGAGCTGCTTAGAAGATTCTACTTTTGAAATTTTTCATAGCTAATATTATTTTAAAATGTTTTATACTTTGTGAAAAGTGAAGCGCAAATCCTTAAACAAATACATAGGAGGAGGAGGAGATCCCCAGGATACTCCTGCAACCATTTATTTTTCCTGCCAAAAACCCAGAGCCCTATTAACTCTTGTTTATCAAGTTCATGACCCTTTGTCTAAAAGACACAATTAATTCTACATTTGCTCACTGAGTTTAAAAAAAACAAGAGATTAAAGGATAGAGATTAAAAGTAAAGTCTGGAAATGCCTTCAACTGTCTTTACTTCCTTTGTTAAATACTGCATTATACATCTGACTCATTGCACTTGCAATCATCTATGGCAATTCCCTAACCACAGTATAAATATTTGCAAAGCTGGTAGAAGGATGAATGTAAAACACTATATTTTCAGTAAATTACAATATGTAGATTACATATCTACTAACCAAATAATATTTTAGATTTTTATTTCACAGGAGATGATTAGATGGTTTATAACTTGAGCATCATAATACTAGACCTTAAAAGAGGCCATTTTCAATCAATTGTATAGTTTGAGTAAGAAACTGAAGTCCAAAAATAGTGTTATTCAAGAATACGTTTATACATGATTAGTGACCAATACCCAGTGTTTTTGCTGTAATGCTGGCCAGCAAAAAGAAAACTATAATGGGAATAACATAAACTCCTTGCATCAAGAATCATATAATTGTTAGGTTTTGCATTTTAGATAGCTTTTGTAAAATGAAAGTTTCATTTTCCAGACTACGCAAGCATAAAATATAAATGACTGGTCTCTTTTGAATTACATGAATGCTGCCACAAAATAGTTTCAAAATATCCACATATCTGAGGCTTCTTGGAAGGGGGGCAAGGCAGGGCAAGCAAGCACCATTTAGAATGCTTCTTCCAAGCAATGCAAGGCATAAACCATAAAGGGTAGATACTTAGTGTAAAAATCTATTGACTTTCAAGTAAAAATGAATAGAGCCACAGACTTAGGTGAAGAATTCACTCATACTAGATGCTGCCATATGATCTTGGTCCTCTGGCGGCATCGCAAACCAGAACCTATTCCATTCTCAGCGTCTTTTCTTGGCTGCATTGTAAAATTTGTCAGAAAGGCCATGCTGTACCTTTTCACTCTCAGTTTTCCTCATATACTCAATCCCATATTATCAACTGAATTGTTCAGCCCTTAGATTCCACCAACACAGCCTCAACCCTCAATGTGTTCTGATTTGGCAAGAACAATAAAAGTCATATAAAACTTTCAATCTTCCTAAGTCTATCCCATGAGCATCATAGATGAACCTCAACTTCTTTAGTTCTACTCAAATCCTTTATTCACTTTACCACGATGGCTCTCTTCTACTAGTTACACCTTGTGCAAGACTAGCATAAAGAATCAGTACCATCAGATGGAAAAGATACTACTAGGAGAAAGTAACAATGACGTAAAAGAAGAAAGCAAAGAAAAAAGTTGAATTGTAGTTGATTATTAAGAAGACATAATCATGACTAGAGAAGTGTAACATAAATTTAATACTGACAATACAGAAATGGATATTGTTAAAGATTTTCTGCAACTGAGTTCAATCATAAATCCAAATGGAGACTGTGGTCAAGAAATCAGAAAGAGATTGAGACTTGTAAGGACAAACATAAAGGAACAAGAAATGACCCTCAAGTGTAAGGATTAGAGATGGGGACGACTCACCATTTTGGCGAGCTGTCCTGCTTCGTGAGTTGTCAAAAGTTGCCCCCATGAAGCGACAAATAATGAAGTTATTTTTTAAAAAACACTCCTACCCCTACTGTCATCCCATGCTACCACTGCTATCCCCCGCTGCCATCCCGCCCACTGTCGCACCACCGCACTGGACCAGGTTGCCCTTTGTAAAGATGGCAGCTGCAGCTTCCCTACCCTAAATGAAGCTGCAGCCGCCATCTTTGCAAAGGGCAACCAGTCTCCCTTTTTACATGCTGTGGCTGCAGAGGCCAGATGGAGACCTCGGCAGTGGCGGCGATTATGGTAAGGGGGTGTTGGCGGGGGTGGGGGGGCTAAGGTAGGGAGAGGAAGGAAATGGGGGTAGGCTGTGGGGGTGGGTGGCTGTGTGTGTGGGGCACCTATTGGCCTGCCGATCAGTTGATCAGTGGGCAGAATGTATTTTTTTTTAAAAAAATTTTTTAAGAAGGACAAATATAAATGGAAAAATATTTGTCGATCCATATTTGTCAGGACTTAAAATTTGATGAATGCAGATCAACGAATATTTAGCGAATTGGCTATTTTCGTTCATAAAGCTGATCTGTTTTTATATTCACCCCATCTCTAGTAAGGATGTAAGGAGACAAAGCCAGAATCATGCACATTTTGACATTCCCAATTATTATGACTGAATGTGGAAGGACAGTGAAGAAAGCAGGCAGGAAACACAATTCGATTAATTTCAATTATGGCATTGGAAGAGAACTTACAGATCACCAAAAAGACAAATAAGAGGGTACTAGATCAAATTAGGCCTGACTTTCTCTAGAAGCAAACATGATAAAACTGAAGTTATCACACTTTGAGTACCTCATAAAAATACAGGATTCACTAGAAAAGACAATAATGTTGGGGAAAGTGGAAGGCAGCAAGAAAATAGGAAGACCAAATAAATAAATATATATACTCAATAACGGAAGCCATAGTTTTAAGTTCGCAGCAAATAAGCAGGGCTGTTAATGACAAGACCTTCTAAAGGTCACTAATTCTTAGGATCATCAAAAGTCAATTATGCCAATATGATCAGTCATCAGATAATAGCCTTTCAAAAAACCCCTTGTTTTCCTTCTGTTGAGCAGCTTTAAAAGAAACAGTTCTCACACTGCTGTCTCAAATATGTGTCCCCTTCCCACTACTTTGGGGGGGGGGTCTTGACAGAGTGGTGCTCCAGACAGATACTTTGTTAGGATTCCAGAGGAACCGTGAGAGAGTAAAAATACTGTATGCCAGAATGGTGCAATCTGCATTTGATGAAATGGACTGTAGCTCACTACAGCTTATCAGGCTTTAAACTGCTATTAAAACTCTTCTTTGTTTTTGCTAAATAGACTGATATACCTACTTCCCCATAAATATGGCAAGTCCAGAGATCTTGAACAATTTAACAGATTTACCTTTAGCATGACATCTTAAAAAATCATTAAGTTTTACAACTTTCCCGGAAGACACTAACAAGGAATTACTTACTTGAAACTACATGCCAACATAAGATGATTATCTGGTATTGTTCATGTCAAAGCATTCCTTTCTAAAGTAGTAATTTTTGACTAATATTTGAGTAATATTTGGAATTACATCACATTTTCCTCATTAAAACATATTTCCTACCAGTCTAAAAATGTGTAGTTTCCGCACAAGAGACTATAACATGGATAGCATTCTGTTCACTTGTGTCACCAAACTGGTCTTCACAGGCAGTGTGGGCCAGTGGATTTTATCCACAGCT
The DNA here is from genome assembly GCF_051106095.1 of Pogona vitticeps. Classification (NCBI taxonomy): domain Eukaryota; kingdom Metazoa; phylum Chordata; class Lepidosauria; order Squamata; family Agamidae; genus Pogona; species Pogona vitticeps. The sequence goes on along the minus strand of NC_135784.1, from coordinate 75,090,178 downwards.
TGTAGGAGTAATTTATACAGCTTTTAACAAGAGGTTAGCTATAGTGGGCCCGACATTAATATCTTGTTGGCATTGTGGGAAGCTGGATGCTGTGTTAAAAACAACCTTTGCTCTCAGGGTTTTCTGATATTTACAGTATATGCAAAAAGAAAGCCACTGCTTTATATTTGCAAGACCTTAGCAAGGCAGTAATAACAGGACCATTTGGACATTATCAATTCTTAGGGTTGCCATGAGGTAGAAAACGACTCGGTGGCACATAGCAACATATGACTTTTGGAAAACAGTTTCATAAATCCAGTAACCATAATCACTAAGTAGAATCTCCACATTCTGAGACATTAAGTCTTTGATATTAGAAACAAATAACTTGGGTGTGTAGTTATCATCACTTTGAGCTTTCCAGAAGTAACTGTAAGGCCAATGGTGAGGAAACAGAGGTAAACTAAATAGATCCTTGGTCTCATCCTGGCAGACAAGAGTGATTCCACATATAGTAGTGATTATGTATCTAGAGTACATGCTCTTGTATAGATCTGAAAGAGAAAAAGAGAGAGGCTGACTGCTTAGTCATAGGGCAGTTTTCTTTATATTTTAAAATGCTGCCCTTCAAAATGTCAGTGTAACCTTAAACCCAATCCTGCACAACTTGGTATTCACAACTACCCTAGCAGCCAATCATAATACAGCAATAAATGCACCTAAAATATATTAAGAGAACACATCTTGCTTCCCAAGCACAATGAATCATGGCGAGAACTCTTGTACTCGTAAGTGTGCACAGTTCAATCCCGTACAGGGAGAAAAGTAGCATGCAAATAAAACAAGTACATAAAAAAATCATTCAGGTAAAACTTGTTTCCAAAAATCTCAAGTAGCTATATTTATCATCTAGAAGCAACTTTCAAGAAAAAATATCCTGTGACTTAGCATACAGATCTTATTTTGGCTATCTAATGCAGTATACCAGTATATCTCAAGGCAACAGTCATGTTCCACTCTTCCAGCAGTTTCAAAATGGTTCAATTTATAAAGCACAGAGAGATGTAAAAGGTACAATGTATGAGTTGGATCTTCTTTAAAAAGGCTTCTCTGAATATAGCTATTGATAAAACAGCATTAAAGCTTTTGCTCAGTGTCTGTGGTTGTCTAAATATTTACTTCTGCTTGTCAAGAAATGTTGAAAGATCAAAAGTAATCCCACAACTGAAATAATGAATTTTCCATAAGCAGGCAATACAAACAATGTGCTGCTGTTTGAAAGAAGCCAGATTCAACTAAAGTCAAAACAGATCACTAGATGACTATGTCATACATTAGATATCTTGGCCTGTTTCCAAAACTAGAAAATGTGTAGATTTAAGTCACACTGCATTCAGAAAACACCCTCCACTTAAAAAAAAATCAATGAAAAATGTTTTGTAAAATGTTCATGCAGAGGTGTCCTTTTGAAAATGTGAATATTATTGGCTTATACTAAGGAACAGGATTTTGGCCATCATAAATATAGCTTGTAATGATCCTGGTCAGGGAGTCCCTCTGGGCACAAAACTACCACCTTGATTTCCTGAAGTAGGTCCTTTAGGCCTCAGAAGTGTGTAGGAAACCCCATAGACAAGTCTGAACCTTAAAAGTAACCTTGATCGCTTCCAAAGCAATAAAACATAGATTATGTGTTTCCTTAGAATACACTCCAGCCTTATAAAGTAGGATAGTAGGACCTCTATTTACAGTAGCAACTATTAACTTTCTTCCATCCATACCGGATTTAGATAGTCCTGCTGTACCAAGGGACTAGTCCTCTGTTGAAGAATTATATTTGTTTTATTATGAAAATAAAGTCTAATTAGAATACAGTTGTAGCTTTAAAGCATAAGCATTGAGCATATCCACCCATTACAATGTTTAAATAAACTTAAAATTTCTAATTAAAATATAAACAGATAATCATCTTTAAGTCCCTACATGTTGGCATCTAGAAGCTGGGCTATTCCCCCCTCTCCTTCTTAAAGCCTCTCTGTCTCACATTTCACAGCATTCATGGACCTTTCCACATACACAGAACCTCTCATTTTACATCTCTTTAGGAATACCTTCTTCATTACACTTTCAAGCTGTCAACCAATTAAGTCCAAGTAGGCATAATTCAGAACACTCCGATCACTGCCCAAAATTCTCGTGATCTGAATTCCAGGTGTCTTATCTTCTCCCAGTTAGTGGTTTTTGTTGCATCTCTTCTCTCTGGACTGTCTGACCTTGTGACTTTGACAAACAACTCTGCACAAGAAGCTCATGAAAAACATCTTTTTCTGAATTGATTTTACACAGCTCCATGTTAGTATAACTATAGTTCCCAGTTTCCTTCCATTTCCTTACATAGCTAGTAAATGGTGACAGTTTCCTATATTTGCAGTGGTATATTCTTCTTCAAAAACACCAGGCACAGTCAAAATTATAAAAACATGGACTGATATTATATAGCACAGTGGTCCCCAACCTCTTCCCAACTGTGGACCAGTCAGGGGGGGGGTATAGCGCTCCCACAGTGGGGGGAGCTCTCATGTGCATGTGCACATTGCACTTGCCCCCCCACTCACGCACATGTACACAAGCACACTCACAGGGTTGGAACTTGCTCGTGTGCATGCGCACAACAGCACTTGTGGGGGCTGCCATGCACGCATGTGCACAACACAAGCACAGGGGTAGAATGTACTTGTGTGCATGCGTGCGACAGCACTTGCAGGGGGTGGGTGGGAGATCTGTGTCCACGGCTCAGTCCTGGATAGGCCATGGACCGCTGCTGGGTCACAGAGCGGGGGTGGGGACCTCTGATAACAGATAGAAGTTTTAACCGAAAACATAAGTATCTGTTAAATTTTGCCATGGTATGTATGCTGTACCTAATACTGCTGTTTTTCGTATCTCTGATGGTGTGTTTTCCGAGATTTGCAAATGCTTATAGCATTTTGTGAAATTTCTTCATATTGTTCCTAGAGCCCTGATGATCACTCAAGTGTGTTTCTTCCAGAGGCGAGATGTTTTGATTGGCAGCTCTCTGCACTTTATTAGTTTTTCAAATTCTTTATTTTCAACTCTGGCATCCCCTGGAATTACAATGTCAATGATCTGGACATTTCTTGATGATGATGATGATGATGATGATGATGATGATGATGATGATGATGATGATGATGATGATGATGTTTTATAAAGACCTGTTACTTAGTCTTTCTGTTGCTTTCCTATGATTCTCGTTGCATGTAATTGCTGGCACAGATATCATGGTTTCTTTTAAATTTCAGTTCTCCATTATGTCCAACTCACAGAACTATGGTTTGTTTTAAAGAACAAGGGTGATGAGCCCAAGACTTGGTAAAGCTGAAAATGTCCAAACTAGTCCAATTTTTGTGGACTCCCTTGCTTTCTCCATGTATCAAACCAGAATAAAATTGAAAGGATGCTTTGTTGTTAATATAGGCCAACACACACTATTGCGTACTGACAAGAGGACTGTTTTTTCCCTTTCCACTTTTAACATGAAACCAAGAATTTAAAACCACAAAAGTTAGGGAAGGAATGCTTATTATCAACAATACCACCTTTAAATGCAACTGAACTATTTCTTTTATCTCAAAGATGCTAATTTGTCATCTGAAATTACATCAAGCTCAATATCTCGTTGTGCAGTCAATGCATAATAGGAATGATGTCATCACAGGCTATCACTAAGTGTCACTTTTTCATTTAGGGGGTAAGACAAACTTACACACACCCTGAAATTTAAAAAAAAAAGAGATTATTTTTATTTGCAACTATCAGCTGTCAATGACATCATTCCTTTGGGGCAGGTGGAGCTCCACAACAGCTTGCTAACTATAAAATATTTCATTTGTGTCTGCAGTGCCCTATACCCTGTCTTAAAGTGCTCAAACTCAAACACAGTCCATCATCAGACCCACAAAGAATCATGTCTACAACCCTGATCACACTGGGTAGAATCCTTTTTCCCTTTAAATATGACTCCCAACATCCACTTGTACAGTATAGTATCACAATGTGCTTTTTGAAGTTTCTCAAATTTTAAAATATTTTCAATGTGGCATCTGTGTTCACTATTTAAGAAGCATACATCCAAAATACGTTCTAGTGAGCAGAATTAGTTGATTAGTTCATTATCCAATATGTTTTCAGTAAATCTGATGGAGCATGTTTTTATGGACAGAGGGTTATGATATTTTGGCCTTTTCAAATAATTTGAGTTAGTTGAATGTCCTTCTTTCATGTGCCCTAAAATTGTATATCACTGATACAGGAGTATGCTTGTTTCTCTATCCAGCAATCATTTAATGAGACAAAGTTCAGCATGTAATTTTAATTGGATACACTTTGGAGGAATTAACATGCTTCACAAGTCACTGTGTACCCAGTGGGTTCTTGCTTCCTATTTGAGAAACAAAGCAACATTGATAAAATAAATCTAAAGATCACTGTGAACCCCAGTACCTCATTTGTCTACACATCTTGCTCCCGATTCCATTGCTAGTCCCTTAAACTGCACCTTTATTTAGTACATGTTATCAGCTATTAGGTTGCTCTTGGTGAACAGATGCACACTTCTTCATTAAAGTAAGAAATGGCACACTTCAGAGTTGTTTTTAATTAGGTGCTTACTTGGCATATCAGAAATGGACTTGAATGAACCATATATGGGGTTTCCATTGGCTTCGTGCCATCTACTATTAGGTTTCAAATTTAACCACATATTTTTCTTAGACGTCTAGAGTTAAGCTAGAAGTTTTGGCTGAGATTCAGGCAGTGATGAAAAACACATGAGTAGTAACACATTTTCTTAACATCTTTCTCCAGTACTCAAGATAGACTAATCCACAGAAGCAGTTTATTCAAGTATCACCCAGAGTGCCAGGAGGAACAGGAACTTTAAAGTGCTTTTATTTACTGTTCGTTTTACAAGCTTGAATCTGAATTCTATACAGTAAGAAACTGGAAATAAATTTACCAGGTGGAATATTGGGATACTGTTTTGAAAGGACTTGACAAACGTGAAAGGTATGTTTTTTAAAAAAAATATCAACATATCAGAATTTGTATTTTACAATGTGCTTTTATTATTAAAACTCTAACCTGCTGACCAACCTTCTGAAGTAAATATTAGAAGAATATACACTGCAGTTAAAATGCTTTTATATTCGATAAGAAAAGAAACAGAAAATTGTATGTTTTGAACTCAGTATGAAATAGTTATTATGTAATAGAAACAGATTATGGTTCTGTTACAGTTTTTAGATTCTAGTTTATATATGATCGAAGCTCAGACATGTCTACTCAAGTAAGCCCTATGCTATACAACGGCACATACAACAAACTGTGGGCAAAGGACTGCAAATTCAATGGCTCTTATTTTAGTAACGATTCCAGGTATTCATAACCCAAACAGATTCAATTGCTACTATGAAGTAAAACAAGATTTAAAAACAAGAGGACAAAGAGTTCATTGTCTACCATAACATGAAAATATTGAGTTAGTATAAAGTACTTTATTTCTGATGTTTTAAATAGATGACTTTAGAAAATTCGCTGTGCAATGTTATAAAAGTAATAGTTCTGCAAGACTATTAAAACTTTGTGCTTTGGAAAGATATGTTATTTCTGCAAAAGAGGTGAATACAAAAAGGGCTTAAAGGTTTGGGAAGAAAGTATGAATGATATACTGTATGTTGAGCTACTTAATAAGTTCTTTGTTCAGTATTCTTATGGTTTTGGGTTACAAACAAACACGGATTTGGGCATCTACACAAGGAAACCACATTATCCAAGCTAATTCTTTAGGGGCCAAGTATGTACCTTGCTCCAGACTGGTAATTTTAAAAATCTGCCTTTAACAATCTGCAATACCCTATTGACAAAGCCCTCAGTCTTAGCTTCATTATCAAGACAAGCCCCACCTATTACAATATTCTGTATCATGTCCAGGGATTCCCTTCCATGAATGGAAGCTCTGTGTGGAAGAGCTTTTCATGTAGTAGAGGGCTCTACGAACAGAAGAGGCAGTAATTTTCAAGTTTCTCCTCCTCCCTGCAGTCTCCTGTGTCACCTTCCAATCTCTTTTAGGGGATCTGCAACTCTATGGAACAGATTGAGAGGGCTGAACAGGGAATTTGATGGAGAAACCATCCTTGGAATAAAATTAGTTGTCTGTTCACTAACCAAATATGTGGTGTTGTTATTGGTTATATCATACACTGCAAAGGATTGCTTTCACACTCTGTTTCACATTAATAGAATATAATTGAAATACCCTTCATCATAGTGTTTATAAATGTAGACTGTTTAAACCTGGCTTGGTTAAAAGCTCCATAGTTACTCCAAATATATTAACTAATACAGTATTTTAAATATGCCAATAAGTAAGTAATAAACATTGTATTTTGTACTAAACAAAGTGTGATGAAACTACCTGTGCTCTAGCCCAGGTGATTCTTATTTTTAATTATATGTTCTGCTATGATAAAAGGTGCAGCACTCTGCCACATTTAGCCTTAAAAAGTGTAGTTTAAGGTATGAGCTTATCATGTGAAAATTATTTTGGCTGAAGTCCTACTCATTTACCTGAAAGCAAGTCCTTCTCAATGGACTTGGTTCGTAACAGACAAGCACAGAATAGTCCTATCAATCAATTTATCAGTTCTTTCATCTATTCGGGTTTTTTTTTAAATGGGGAAGCACCTACACCTCAGTGGTCTGACTAGTTGTCTTTAACCTCATGCCATCAAGGTTATGGCACAAGGTCAAAAACAAGTGGTCCAAACAAGAGCATGTAAAGGATAAGCATTATTTGGCAAACATTAAACTAAAACAGATCCTTTCTGATGTCAGCAAAGCATGCTAGTACAGTAGTACAGAATCTCCTACTTATGCAAATGTTGCCAGGACACAAGCAGAGATTGCCATTGTGATTGTAGTTGGCTACAATCAAGTCCTACATAAGTGCCATAGAAACCAAACTTTTTGTGCTACATCTGAAGCGTCAATTGGACACAGTCCTGGCCAAAAGACATATACGAGTTTTGCTTTATGTTTCAATAAGCTGGAAGCAGATGTTCCCCAACCTGATTTAACTCCCTGATGTCAATGTAAACAATTTCAGTCTAATATGGGAGCATGAACCAAAATTCTACTCTTGCATTAAATAATGAATTCCTATGTCAAGATCAAGCTTTCAGAGATTTTGATAAAGGTGTGACCACAACCAATTTGGAGAAATATATAATAGGAGTTCATTTACCACACAGCTGTATTTATTTATTTATTTATTTATTTATTTATTTATTTATTTATTTATTTATTTATTTATTTATTTATTTATTTATTTATTTATTTATTTATTTATTTATTTATTTAATATACCGGCTATCTGGTCGGTTAAGACCACTCTTAAATGTATGTTGTTGCTACGTGCTGTCAAATTGCCTCAGACTTCTGGTTACTTTATGAATGAGTGATCTTCAAAATGTTCTGACAGGAACCTAAACTTGACCTCAAAGAGATTTAAGGCCAATAGGAATACACTATTACCTTATGGAGAACACAGGACAATAATACCAAGGGTTACAGAAGTTTATTTGAAAGCAAGCAAGGATTCCATCAGTAGGAGGTACAGACAGAAATCTGTAAAATGTGAAGGGGGCTCCATTCAGGGATGTTCTATGGTCTTCTTTTCTACAACATCCAAACATTGAAAATGGACTGTATACAGTGGACCCTCGACTTACAGACGGCTCAACTTACAGACTTTTCGAGTTACAGACTTCTCTGGCTGCAAAATTTAGATCCGACTTGCAGCCAGAGAATCGACTTACAGACCAGAAAAAACAAAACAAAAAAAACAAAATGGAATAAAAATAGAATAAAAACCACTGGTTATGGGATTAATCAGTTTTCAGTGCATTGTAGGTCAATGGAGATTCGACTTACAGACTTTTCGACTTGTAGCCACCATTCCAATACGGATTAATTTCTTAAGTAGAGGGTCCACTGTAGAGGAAAAAGTATTTCGCCCTGCAGATATCCATGCATAACATGCAGATATTAGAGGAGGAGAATCTGTGTAACTTTGCTATGTGAAGACTCCATCATGCATATCACATTTCACAACAATGCTAAGGATATTTATTTAGCTGCTAACATTTTCATCTGTTCCACAGTGTAAAGAAGAAACCATAAAGGCCCAGATATTTGTTTTAAGCTCGAATAGAGGCTTTTTTGATCTGCTGCTGCCAAAGCATATAGAATCCCAGATACTAATTTAATAGCTCATTCACTAGAAGGGACAGAAAGGCAACTATGGATTAAATAAATGGTTGAGATCAAAGAACATGGAAGCATCTGACAAAGTAAACTCTGGTTATAAAATCATATGCCACAACACATTCCAATCTCAAAAGTGATTGTTATGGCAAGTAACTACAAATATGGAATCAGAGAGCAGATGTTTCCTTGAATTAGTTAATTCCAAATTATTTAAAATGAAATTATTCAAATGCATTACATACCCTAGAATGGCAACACTGAGGCAGTTCATGGAAAGCCACTAAGAGTTTCAGTAGAGCTTTCTCTTTTCAGCTTCCACTATACCAGCAAAAGCTCTGTACGTCTTTAGACAATTTCATATGCCTAGCACTATTACTATTAATTTTCCTTTACTTGGTAAAATCTGGCCATTTGGTACCAAAAACTGGTATTTGGTGATGTCTGATACTGGCTTTCCGTCCTTCCTGTCACCTTATTACTGCTCAGTCACGGAAGTTCACTGGGAGTGTGGAACTGGTAAAACCATTCTTTAAATACCTGACTCACCTTGAAACCCTATCTGGGTTGCTGTAAGTCAGCTTTAACTTGATAGGACCTAACAATGAATTGAATACCCAATAATTAATGGTCTGAATTAAACTAGTAGTCCAACACAGAAAAGAACTATTGAAACAATGGGATTTACTCAATTGTTGACTCATTATTCATTAGTTGATTCAACAAGTCTACTCTAGTTAGGACCAGAAATTGGATTTAGGCCATTATCATTATCATCCCCTACATTATTCTCAGCTGAATCAAGTAAAGGTCCTCTGCTTAAGAAAAGAACTCAGAAATTATTTTTGCAACATAGTGTTGTTCCCAGTCTGTCAAAACAACATTCAGAGATGTGTACAGAGCTATGTTTCACATTTTAAGTCAAGCAGCACCACTTTGATTTTAATACAAGAAGTTTGGAGACACCCCTTCTGAGGCTACAGTGGGAAACCTGTGGCCCTGCAGATGTTGTCCAGTGCTGCTACTACTAGCCAGCATAGTGAAGATTTATAAGAGTTACAGTGCACTGAAAATAGAAGGAATCAAAGGCAAATCCATCCCACCCCTATTCAAGCAGATTCCCAGTGGCAGGTGCATCCACTATTCAAATTGATGTTCCAATAAGGAGCATCAGTGTGCTGACCTCAGAAGTATCAGGATGTAATTAATGGCTTCTACTGTTTGATTGGCAAGATCTCCTAAAACAGTAGGAGAGTGCATATTTTCTGAAGATTTTTTTTTAATCCTACAATTTTCCTCACAACAATGTGCAGGCTCCTGTTCCTGGGAAGTAGGAATTGAACTTTAACCCTCTTCTGCATTACATTGTACAGTGAGTTCTCTACTTAAGAACTTAATCCGTATTGGAAGGTGGTTCTCAAGTTGAAAAGTTCTTATGTTGAATCTGCATTTCCCATAGGAATGCATTGAAAACCATTTAATCCGTATCTGCTCTTTTCCGTCCATAGAAACTACAAGTTGAAACATTCTTAAGCTGAAGCAAAATTTCCCATAGGAATGGACTGAAAACCAATTAATCCATTCTGGCTGTTTTTTTGTTATGTAGAGGTGCGTTCGTACATTGAAGCATTAGTTCCCATAGGAACTAATGCAAAGCTGGTTAATACCTACTCTACCACTAGGGGGAGAATTTTTTTTTTAACCAAGATGACCTAAGGTTAAAAAAAAAGCAGGAAAGGTTTTTTTTCCCTGTTCTTATCTTGGATTTCTGTTCTCAAGTAGAAGCAAAATTTAGCAAATGGAGCTGTTCTTAAGTTGGATTGTTCTTAAGTAGAGACGTTCTTAAATAGAGACCCCACTGTAATGTAATGGCATTCAACAATGTTTTGAAGGCAATCATGACTTCACCATAGTAGTCCTATTCAAAACCAAACCAAGAGACCAAACATTACTCATTTGGAATAGCTAAGTACCTGATCCTTGAATTCCCCCCCCCTCTTGATTACTTACTGCTATTCTATGCTAGTCTGTAATTAAAGTTCTCTGGTCAAGTCTTAAAATACATTAAAAAGCAAAGTGTGCTAGTTATATACTGCCCCATAGCTCTTAAAGCACCTTCTGGCTGGCTTTCAACATAATTATGCAGGTTACACATTGCCTGCCCCCCAAATCTGGCTATTCAGTTTACTGACTTCAGAAGGATAGAAGACTGAGTCAACCCAGACCCAGTCACCTGAGCCTGTCAGGATCAAACTCAGGTTGTGAGCAGAGTCTTGGCTCCAGTACTGTAATTTAACCATTGTGCTATGAGGCTCTCTTCACACTATTTCCATGGGCTCCTATGCTGACCAACCATCATTTAGCATTTAGAGCTTCACATCCCAAGTCCAAGTGGACATTTAAACAAAACAAACCTATCACACTGCAACTATTTATACTGACATTTAGGTAGAAGATAGAGTTCCAGGTCATCATAAAGCGTGCATGCACCCGCACGCACGCACACACACACAGACACACACACAAACTTTATGATGATCTGGAACTTTATGATGAAACAAATCAGATTCCCACAAATGAGTTAATATTGACAGTCTACATATTTGTACACAGTCACTTAATTTTAATGGTACTGGAATTACAAACTTGGTGAAGGTATTTTCCATTCTGCAGGTATTAAACTGCATTTTGTTCCAGGTCAGTGGACTCTGGAATTATGAGGGAATATATGCTTCTGCTCCTCCTGGCTTTGTGCTCTGCTAAACCTTTCAAAAGTCCATCACGGTTCAGTTTAAAAAATGTAATGCTCATGGATATGGACGATCTTGAAGATGATGATGATGACGACGACAACGATGACAATGATGATGATAATTCTCTTTTTCCAATACCTTTTGATTTATTTCCGGTATGCCCTTTTGGATGTCAGTGCTACTCAAGAGTTGTTCACTGTTCTGATTTGGGTAAGGTTAAGCAATTATATTTTATTTTCATCTAAATTTGGTTTTTTCCAGACATAATGTTCACATCATTATTACTACACTTACACAATACATGTGTGAAATTCCACTACAAGGACAAAATAAACCTTTCATTTCCTTGAATATTTTTGAGGCTTTGCATAGGAATATTGGTCTAGAACAATGCTGTACAGCAAATTAACATGCATACAATGACGTTTCACAATTCTACGCTCCATCACCAGGTTTAGTTTTATATCACCAACTTTAAGTTCCCTGGACACCAAGCAAGCAAGCCACATCAAATGCGCAGTGAAACTTCTTGTTGGACCCAAGTTGTTACATACTTTCATTGGCCTTGAATGTTTCGTATTGGGCTCCCTCAGCACAGTATTATCCATTTCCTTTCAGCAATGGATGAATTAATAAAATGTTCAAATAAACCACTGGTTCTTAACCTTGGGTTACTCAGGAGTTTTCGACTGCAACTCCCAGAAGCCTTCACCACCAACTGTGCTGGCTGGGGTTTCTGGGAACTGCAGTTCAAAAACATCCGAGTAACAAAGGTTAAGAACCACAGAAATAAACAATCTTAGGCCAAATCTTAACGTAGCTAACAACCTTCAGATAGACTGAGTACAACCTTCCATCAAGTGTTGTCAATTCCATCCCAACGAGCAAAGATTGTCCACAAAAGATTTTGTACAAACTCACTGAAGTTGGGATGGGAATACGTCTGTTTCACTTTCTCCCACATTTAAATAATCAGACTCCCAAATCTGCAAATTTTGGGAAATCTTTGAAGATCCTGGAAACCAAATTCTCTCCTAAATTCAGTTACCTGAGGTATCTCAGCCTGGACAGGATCGTGTTGTAACTGCCTATAGCAAGGATGTTAAGGATGAGCGCACCTCAGAAAAAAAAGAAGTGACAACTTTAATTCAGCATCAACATGGTTGACTATTCAGGGATTTGAATCCTGGGCCTGGACTGACACTCTGACTGTGCTCTAGTTTCTCCCATGCTTTACTCTTTAAGATCTCACATTATTTCTTTTCCAGATTGTGAAATTTTGTGTATTTCTTTAAAAATGAACTGAACTGAAATTCTCTCCCAGTAGGATTGCCAAGTCTCAGGTTTCAGCCATGAAACTCAGGTTTAGAGGTTCATTTTCTGAATCTCAGGCTTTGGGGCTGCATATTCAGGCAGTGGATGGTGTCAACCTGGTAACACAAATTCTAGGGTTGATTCTCATGGCTTCAGGACATGCCACTAGACATAGTTAGAAGCATTCTTCTAGCATGTTCCAGAGCTGCTGCTACTGCTGAAAGTCTCCCATTAGCCTTCAAATTCATCATTAAGCTTCTATCTTGTGTGTCTGACAGACACATCATTTTGCTATTGCTGCTGTAAGGACCACCCTATAACATCTCAAAGATCCTCTAGCTTCTGCCACTAGGCTTTGGTGCTAGAAATGTCTGGAAATAACACAGCAACCCTGTTCCCGCCTTTATAAGAACTGCCCTCAGATACCTGCAGTGAACAATATTTATTTTCTTCCCCACCTACGAATTTGTCAATGTGCTAGAAATAGGTTATTCTATGCATCATACAAGCTTTGAAACAACAATACTGAAAATAAAGAGTCTATGGAACCAATGCATTTGCAGAGCATCATACTCTGATTTCTTTAATCATTCAACAACAACCAACTAGTATAAGACTACATATGTAGATGGTATGGACAGGATAACCTCACAAAAAATTTTATGGCTTCCTGTGACTCTCAAAAAGCTACTCCTAGAAGTTGGGGGAAGCCTTTGAAAAAGTGTGAATTAAACCTGGCACATGCAATTCTAGGAACCCTGGTATACATCTGAAACTCCCTAGGGATTCATAAAGGCATGTACAGACACCAACTTTTATGATAAGAACAATTAACTATTTTTGATTCATGAAGTGATCTTAGTCCTTTGGTTGCTTGCCTTTTTGAACTCAGATCAGTTCCACCTTCTGAGAACTGGATAATAGTTTTGTGCATATTTTAGAAGAAAACAAATATTTTGAAATCAAACATTCAACATGGACAACATTTTTACAGCTAGTTTATTTTTGGTAAATTAATACATTTGCTGAGATAACATTTTTACTTATTGAGTGACAGAAACAAACATTCATAACGTAAATATTTGGAGATGTAAGATGTAAGTGTACATTCATACTCAAATTTTATTTTTGATTCCCAATAAATAGGCTTGACTGCAATTCCTAAGAACATTCCATTTGATACTCGAATGATAGACCTTCAAAACAACAAAATAAAAGAGGTTAAGGAAAATGATCTCAAGGGACTTACATCATTATATGTAAGTTTGTTTTCTCACGTTCTTTATATTCCTTTCAGTTAAAATTGTGACAATAATTCATACTGTGTTTTCCTGAAAATAAGACAGGATCTTATACTAATTTTTGCTCCAAAAATGCATTAGGGCTTATTTTCAGGTGATGTTTTATTTTTTTCAACAATCTACATTTATTCAAATACAGTTATGTAATCTTCTTTCAACAATCTACATTTATTCAAATATGGTTATGTAATCTTCTTCTGGTTGCTGCATAATGGTGGAGGGCAGGGGCTTATTTTTGTGGTAGGGCTTATATTACGAGCATCCTGAAAAATCATACTAGGGCTTATTTCAGGCTAGGTCTTATTTTCAGGGAAACAGGGTAGCTCAGGATGCTATAAACTAGACCTTGATAAATAGCATGAAAGGCATGACAAGAAGGTAAATAAAATATTAGGTACTATATACAACAATGTCATTGAATACACTTGTGCTAGTATTGCACATACTCAGACTTGGCTTAAGCTGGTATTCAATACAATATTTGTTATGCAACTTCTTGTGCAACAGTGCACATTTCAGAGGTGGCTGCACTATGAGTGTGCTCATCTAAGGTTCAGCAGTGATCATGGGATATTACCCAGTGTAATCCAGCACAGCTGCACCACTGCAGATTTACAAATAAAATAATCAATTATTATCTACTAAGCGAATATCTTGGTTTTGCATTATCTGCATAGGATTGTTTGTAGCTGATGCAGTGTAGCAGCTAGAGTGCTGGATTATGAAGGAGAAGCCTTCATAGTTGCACTTAACCAAGAAGCTCACTGGGTGAACTGGTTTAGTCACTATCCATCACAACCTAGCAGGGTTGTTTTGAAGATGGTGGGGGAGGAACACATATGATCCTTAAAGCTTCTTGGAGGAAAGATAAAATAAAAATTTAACAAACTAACAAATAAAATCTCTTATGTGCTATCAAGTCACCTCTGACTTAGGATGACCCTAGGAAGGAGTGATCCCCAAAGTGTCTTGTCCTCAGTTGCCCTCCTCAGCTCCTGTAGACTCAAGCCTGTGGCTTCCTTTAGGGAGTCAGTCAATCTTGTATTTGGTCTTCCTCTTTTCTTGCTGCCCTCCACTTTTCCGAGCATTACTGCCTTTTTCCAGAGGATCCTGCTTTCTCATGGTGTGCCCAAAGTAGGACAGCCCCAGTTTCACATTTTTGCCTCTAGCGATAGTTCAGTCTTGATTTGATTTAGGGCTCATTTGTTTGTCTTTCTGGCAGTCCAGAAACTGACTTAACTGTTATCTACAGCAGCCTGAGGCTGCTTATGTGACAAGGAATTGAATATCATCAAGCACAGACTGGATTATCTCAGCTGCCCCCTCTTCTGAACAGTGCAGTGAGAATTCAAACTTCCACCTCCTGCCTCCTATATGAGCTCTCTATTGTTATTACATCTGCAATCTTACATTTTACAAAAACCCTCTTTCTATGAAATAATTACCATTCTGATCCCAAATATGCTCACAATTTCAATCAAAGGCAGTGTTTTCAAGGTAAAAGAGAGAGTTAAAGAGCGGTCTACCAGTCCCCGTCCCCCTTCCCTCACACACACTGTCACGTTTCCAAGGATGAATAGGGATTTGGACCTAAGTGTACTGAGTCCATCACTCTATCTACTACAGAATACTAGCTGAAATCCTGCTTGTAGCATAGGCCCAATTGCAACTCTCTGTTCATTCTTCTCTTGTAAACAAACCACCACTGCACAATGCAAGTGCACACATGCTGCCCATTATCACAGCAATGACAATTTGTTTGCTAGGGACAAGCAGACAGAAAGTTACACTTGGACTTAGACTTTGAACAGGATTCCAGCCACTGGGTATTTTCCTTTGTATATATTTCTAAACTTGGTAAACTGCTAATGCCATTGAGAAAAAAAAGGTTTACATTTCGGCTGCACAAGTCATTTATGAACAACTGAGTGTTGGTTCCTATTTGCCTTTGTGACTACTTTCACTACTAAAAATCACATAAGTAACATGTGAGGCTAGAACTTTCTCACACATGTAAATTTTTCTTCAACTTTAAACATGCAAAGAAGAGGGTATACTAAATCCAGTCACTAATCCCAACTAAAAAGATCCATTGCTGAAATCCCGTAGGAAGGAAGCTACAACTAGAGAAGGCCACCCAATCAATGGAGCTTAAACAGGATTTAACTCCACAAATCCCCAATGATTCAATAGACCTACTGTAATTGTGATTTACTACTGCATTTTAGTTACTGAATCAGTCGGAGTTAAGAAGTCTCCTTCTTTCAATGTGGTCTCCTCTAGCTGGGGCTAACAAATGGATTCATCCTAAATAGTTACTCAGTCTTTAGAAATAAAATATTCTGCTTCTAAGTAAGAATCTTAGAAATTTAAATACTTTTTCTAATTTATTTTCTCCCATGTTTCCTAGGCACTTGCCTTGAACAACAACAAGATAACTAAGATCCACCCCAAAGCCTTTCGATCAGCAAAGAAGTTGCGACGCCTCTACTTGTCCCATAATCATTTAACTGAGATTCCTGCAAATCTGCCAACAAGTTTAGCTGAGATAAGAATCCATGATAACAAAGTTAAAAAAATACACAAAGCAGCATTTAAAGGAATGAAGTCTTTACACGTTCTAGGTAAGTATACTATTTGTGTCATGCTGCTATATATAAGAGAATAAATGAAGTACACTACAATATTATTAAAGCCATGAACAATGTGAGGGGAATGACAGGTTAAATGAGCCTCATATGAAAAGAAAGGCTGGAATACTAATATTTGACTGGTAGGAAGCAGAGCCTTTTAGCAAGCTGTCTGCACCAGGGATGCAAATTACATTTCCAACCAAATGAAAAAAATATATATGAAATAGGCTTTCTTTCATTTTCGTTGTCTTTTGTTGATCTGCAAAAAGAAGCCACCCAATGACAACTGTTTCATTCAAATAAACAAGGGTGTGAGCAGCCTCTTACAAGACACCACAATGGGTTGCTCTAAACATGAATCTTTATTTAACTGATTAACTGAAAATAGGCTTGGCCAACAGGGCCTTGCCAAACTCTGCGTCAACCTGATGCCAATATCCCAACTTTCCCAACCTGTCTGTTCAGTGTTGACCTGTTGAGATGGAGAGAAGAAGCCACTCTCCTTCACCAGCTTCAGCACTCCATGCAGGTGGGCAAGACAAGGGGTACCACAAAAAGGGTGCTGCACAGAGATATTCACCTGCCCTTGGAGATAGGAGGCTTGAGTTCCGGCATAGCTGGGGGTCCGAGGATGAATGCTCCTGATCTCATGGATATGAAAGGCCTCTTCTCAATTGTGAGGTGAACCAGAACCTGGTTTGTTTTTGAATGCACACAGTGTGGTGTAGCTGAGCACACTGCTCTGGATTGCTGGTCTCCAGACCATCCCACAGTCTCCTGCTGACTTCTGGTACTGACTTTGACCTTGCTGGCATCAACATTGGGCTTGGCATTGATTCTCCATCCAATGAGCATCCCGGTGCAGTCAGGTTGCCTCATCAGGTGGAACCAGGAGGTCCATGTATTCACCGTGGTGAAGGTCTGGTTGAGCACTACTTCCTCTGTTTGGCATTCCTCCCAGTCAACAGTGTCCACCCATAGGTCCTCCTCGTGCATTGTCAACCCCTCCCTATGTAGCACCCCTGACAGTGCCACAAAACTCATCCAAGGCGCTTCCTGCAGCTGTCATCTATTCCCCAGTCGACTGGTGAGCTGCATATTGTTAATGTCAAGGTATCCAAGGTGGGATGCCCAGGTGCTGGGGCACAAGCCAAGATTCCCTTTAAGGCGCGTGCCTGCGACTCTGCCTCTATCCACGTAATTTTCCTTCTCATTTGTGCACCTACAAAGATCATTTTCTCTCCTGTTGGTTCCAGTTGCAATGGAAACCCCATGGGGATGGAGTTGCACATGTGCAGGGCAAAGTCACATGCATGAAGGGCAGAACCCCGCCCAGCGGGACTGAAATTAGAGGGAACATTGGCACTGGTCCAAGAGGTTAGGCCCTTCTGGTCCGACAGAGGGATAATTTAAAATTTCATCTCATTCATTTCTCCTCTTTCATCTATCCTTTCTTTCATCCAGTGTCTGTCTGTGAAATTACCCAGAAGTGTTATCAAACAGCACTGTGAGTGCTGCTGTAAGCCACCTATCAGGAATAATTTCAGACTGGAGTCCAGGAAAGCTCTTACTTTCTCTGCTACTAGCATGTCTGCTTAGTCAAATCTTCTCTCACTACTGCCAGCCTGCCTTCCCACGCCTTTGGAGAAAAGCCAGCAGCTCCCCTCTCACTGACACTTTGGCTTCTTGAGCAACTGCTGTACAGTATATCCAAATAAATACAGGCACACTGCTGAGCCAACAACACCAACTAGCTAGCCAGACTCCCTTGAAGGGAAACCCTGTAGAATTGTTGGTAGAAATTCCTGTGGGATGTGGGAGCTTTCCTTTCCTTTCTCTGGTGGAGGAATGAGGAGGGAGCAAAAAGGAGGAGAAGGAGAGCTTCCTATAGATATCTGGTGAGCCAAGGGGGGCAAGAATGGTGGGGAGGTATAATGGTGCATTCAATAAATAGCTCTTTGGTCTGATCCAGCACAGATCTCCTTATGTTCTAATTCTTTTAATTTGGGGGTGTAAGCAAGATTACTGCCTCCTAATAATGGATCTGTCTTCTTTTAACTCAAGAACCCTATTAGTTTCTACCTGACAAACACAAAACAGAATAGGTCGTCTTCCTTGGCAATTGTTCACAGACACCTGCTGAGCTACTGCATGGAACTTTGCACATGTCTTTGGACATATTTTTCCTGGCATAAGGAAGGGAGGAAAGCTGTCTTAGAAATTGAATCCCTACCACCCACAGCAAGTGCTTTCTTTTGGCAGAAATGAGTGCAAATCCTCTTGATAATGAAGGAATCGAACCTGGGGCATTTGAAGGTGTGACAGCCTATCACATAAGAATTGCAGAAGCTAAATTAACCTCTATCCCCAAAGGTATAGTGTATTTTTATTTTTAAATCAACTGTATTTTAAATTTTGTCATGTGTATTGCTTCCCAGTATTGATGCATGGATGAAATAATTGCGATCTAATTGACTAATAACCCAGTGTGCAAATTTAGTCACAAATTAAAATAAGAGATTCAATATGAAGTTTTACAAATGAACATCTAAAAAGATCTATGTTCAGCTGAAAAAAATAAACTGAAAATACTGGCAAATAGAACAATACATGTAATACATTTTCTGACTGATGTTTATAGAGGAGCAGTGGCAAATTATTTTGTATCCAATATTATACAATGGAGTGTGATGAGAAATACAAGTAGTGACTTCTGACAATTTGCCTTCAGGGTTTACACCATTGCACTTTACACTGTCACATATAAGCAACAGGATTCTGGGCACTAAATCCAGAGTGGCACACTCACAGATAGGGGTGCACAGGACTCCAGCTGTATAAACTCACTCATTTCTATAGACCTAGGCATACTGAACTTCTATATTGGACTGGGGCCCAAATATGGAGCTTCATATTTAAATGGGTGTCACTGTTACAGTACGAAAATCTTTAAAAACATTCTGATAAACATACTGATAAAATGATCCTCCAACTATTTAATCTGCCTGTCTGAGTAAATATTAAGACTATGGCTGAAATCCTGTTCGTAGTGTAAACCCAAGCGCAACTTACAGTGTTTCTCCCTCATAAACAAACTATTCCTGCAATTCTTGTGAAGGACACCCATGCACATGCCAAGCTAGTCTGTGTGTGTGCCCTGCATGGCATCAGTAGCTTGTTTAAATGGTAAGAAGAGATGGAAAGTTACCCTTAAGCTTACTTTACAAACAGGATTTCAGGCAAAATGTTTCGTGACAACGAATTTTGTAAATCTTGGTGTGGTCTAAATCCCCAGCTGTCTGGCACTGCAGTTCTAGTATGACCACCCCTTCTTCTGCACTTTGCAGGCTTTAGCATAACTCTAGAACCTAACTCTAGAAGGTTTCCTAGCCTTACAGAAAACGTTTTTTGGGAAACCCACATAGTTGCAGGGAGTAGAGGAGATTCATCCCTTCCTGATTCTGCTGAAGTAAGCATTTCCACCAGCAGATAGACCGCCTTGGATCCTGGCATCTGTGAACATTTTTGTCTAATATACCAACTTATGATCAGCAAAGCATATTACCAACAACATTAAAAAAATGTAAGTAGAACAGGGAGAACCACTAAGGAGAAGAAACTGTTCTCTGCTGTTTTCATATTCCTGTTGCCAAAACGAATAGTACTGAAGAGTTAGTATTTTCCTAAGCCACAATGGAAACCAGAAATATGTTTGTGGTTATGGTACAGTATTTAAAAAACCCAGATAAATGAAAATAATAAACAGCAAACCTTGGGAATCTAGAAGTACTCAATGTTTTCCATCTCTTTAATTTTAAAGTATACCACATAAAAACATATTTTGGCTATTTGTTGAATGTAATGGCCAACAGTTCTGAAACACTAGGATCTGCTTAGACAGAACTTGGAAAACTATTCTACAGATCAGCATGAAAAGAGACCAGAATTGATACTAATGTATTACTTTCCATAACCTATGCTGTCAAAACATCCTTAACAACTGTAAAACTTAACTGCTACATCCTTTGGAAAAACCGTACATATGGTGACACTTATGTATTTTTATGAGATAAAAACGAACTTACCCATCCATTTCTGAGAAGCTGTTTACATTGTACACATTTGGTTTTGCAGATATTCCTCTTCAATGTTTAAAACCAGTAGGAGGTTTATAATGACATTATAGGGCTGAATGGACAAATGCAGTGACCTAGTACATGGTAGCTTTGTGTGAATCATCGTAGAATACAGAGGCTTATCTACTTAAAGCTGAAGAAAACTGGCCCTCAGGATGTGGAAGCAATTTGTTGTCATTTGTGGCATATCTAGTTCAACACTTGGGGGGGGGGAGGGCACTTCCTTCCAGGTAACCGGGGTCCCTGTCACAACTGAATGGGGCATATCACTCCCCTGTTACAGCAGCTTCTCTGTTTATTAGTCCATTTCTGGGCCCAATTCAAAGTACTAGTTATCACCTTTAAAGCCCTACATAGTTTGGGTCCAGGAAAGCTAAAGAAATGCATCTCCCTGTATGATCCATCTCGGCTCTTAAGATCTTCACCAGAGGACCTTAGTCGTACTATGTTCACAGACACATCTGGTGGGAACATAAGTGAGATGGGGTTCTCTGAGATTGTAGAATCCCCCCCCCCCGGGTGGCTAGGTTGGCCCCTTCCCTCCTGCCCTTATGGCAATAGGTGAAGACTATATCTTTTGGATACACTCTTAACTACTAATTGTGCAGTTTTTAATCCATTGGGCAGTTTTTAATCTGGTGTACTGAATATAGTTATTATTTTATATGTGTTTTTAATGCGTATTGACATGTTTTAAACAGCTATAATTGTTTTAATATAGTGATGTGTTTAACTGTTGTTTATGCTCATAATTTATTCTACTTTTAGTTGGTTTGTTTTTTAATAATTGTGAGCCTCCTTGTGTTCCTTAACTGAGAGAAAGACATCATGCAAATAAAAATAAATTAATAAAACTAGTTGGCAATAAACTTATGTATGTGCATGGCAATGCTACTTCCACATTTCATCCACATTTAACAATTTATTAGTTCTTGGTGTTTGTGTGGAATGTCCTCTCACTCCATATTTCTTTTCTTTATAGGGTTGCCATCCAGCCTACTGGAACTTCACTTAGATGACAACAAAATCTCTAGAATTGAGCTTGAGGATTTCATTCGGTACAAAAATCTGCAAAGGTAAAATTTAAATATGGGACACCCTACATCCCACTCAGAATTAAATTTCTGCCACTATCCCTTCTGCCATTATTCCTTGATGCAATGAAGTCTGTTTCTATGATCTATCATGCCATGGGTCTAATTGAGAGAGATGCTGATTTTCTGATGGATTAAAACAAGCACAAAGACGAAAACAGGCAAAGTGCAATGCACATACATATCTCAAATGACTGACAGAACCCCTTACTAGTTGATGACAAACATAATGAAACTAGTCTACTTCTTGTAAAGATTATTGATTGGCAACAGGGAGAAGCCAAGCAGATAAGAGCAATAACCTGACAATGAGTATTCTGCAGCACCAATAAGAGTAATATTTCATGAATGCCTTCAAAGAAAGTGCACAGGATGATAATGGTGAACGTCATAGACAGTAATATTACTGTCCTGGCTATGTTTATACTACAGAAGATGAAGATTGGGGAGCTTTGGCCTGTCCTATAATTTGCAATGTATGACAGCCTGTGAGATTGCCAACTCTCTTGGGTCTTGTGAAGTGAAAAGCATTTTTGAATGCTATGCCTTCAGTGTTGTTCTGTCGCTATGGCACATTCTAAAGGAGGAAGGTAAACTGACATGCTGGTGTAGCTGAATATATTTCAAAATGCCACTTGTGCAATTACATCTATGGCAAATTCACTGACAATAATAGCAAACAAACGCCAAATTAGAGTAAGAGAACAGTGGCAACAATGCAAGGATGAGTCCTGTTGATTTGTCACTCTATTGGGTTGGAAATTTGTTGTATAAAATTTGTTGATACACTATTTCATGAATGTCAAGTTGTCAGATTAGATAAACTGATGCCTGAATCCTCCATAAGAATCCTACAAAGTTGAGGAAGTGGACTTGTCCATGAAAGCTCATGTAAAAATATAGCAGTCTTTAGGATGCCACAACGTTTTGTCGTCTTCTCTTTTTATTTTTGTTTTGTTTTTGCCTGATATGCTAGCACAGACTAACTTGGTTACCTCTACTAAAACTACAAAACTTCATAGACCTCCAGGGGAAAAAAATCAGAAGCCTGTGTTAGTCACAGCTAGTGTTTATTCCAAAGAAAAGATTAATTCCAGAATGAAACAAAAATACATAAATATTATATAAATAATATATAAGTTAAAACATTTCTTAGCCTTTAAGCATATTATTTAAAATACACATAGAAAAATTGCTTTAAATGCTCACCTAGCCAAGCCAGTCATTATTCCTTTATATAGGAAAATCCATGATGTTTTCTATCCATGCGATGCCATGATTATTGCTGTCCAGTGTGTGGGAAAGCATGGAGCTACCTTGCAATTATGAGTTCGTGTCTGTGCGTCTTGTCTTCCTATATTTATAATTCTTTCTGCTGTCTACATCTCCAAACGTCCTGCCAATTTGTAAACAACCTTATCTCCAGGAGCCTGGAGATCCAGGGGTCTTAAGGTTCAAGAAAAAAAATTCAATAAGAAATGGTATTGTTCCCAGTCTTTGTAATTTCAGAAATATGTAACCTGAAATCTGGCAGGTTACCCCGTTATTGTTTTGACTACATCTTGAAGAAACCAGAAAAATAAAACTCTGTAGCATAAAACCCTTGTGACACCAGGATCTTATAATACCAAGATTCTAGATTGCCAGAATATTGTCCCCCTATAATGTTGAAAGACAAAACCACTATGAACTTTAAAAATTATCATCACCAAAAGAGTGCACTATAGGACTTACAAATGCTGATTCATGTTTAGTCACTGTAACATGAACAAATTCATTATAACAAAAGCAGTTCAGTTGTCAGGAATTGTTTTTGTTCAGTGACTGTAGGTAAAAGTAAAGGTTCCCCTTGACATTTAGTCCAGTCGTGTCAGACTCTAGGGCATGGTGCTCATGCCCGTATCCAAGCCACAGAGGCAGTGTTTGTCCGCAGACAATTTCCGTGGTCACATGGCTAGCGCAACTAGTCGCAGAATGCCATTACCTTCCCACCGTGGTGGTACCTATTTATCTACTCGCATTTTACATGTTTTCAAACTGCTAGGTTATAAACATCTGAATGTGCAGCCTTAGCCATTCTGTACAGAACTTCATGAGAATCTCTATGTCTGTTGCACAATATATTACATTAATCTTCTTCCACTCATATTGAAAAATGGGCATTGCTAGTCAATATTTGCATTTCTTCTACAACTAAAATTATTTACAACGTTGTGAGAACCCTTGCAGCAATTTCCGTGCATCTGTCACAAAAGGGTGCAGTCCTGATCCAAACTGGTATGTAACACCTCCAGTTATAACTACAGCAGATTTAAATTTTAGCCTAAGGATGAGAAACAATGTTAGAAGAAAGTCTGCTGGTACAGTGGGGTCTTGACTTGAGAACTTAATCCGTATTGGAAAGCGGTTCTCAAGTCAAAAAGTTCTCAGGTCAAATCTGCATTTCCCATAGGAATGCATTGAAAACCATTTGATCCGTATCTGCTCTTTTCCGTCCATAGAAACTAATGGGAAGCTGCTATTCCACCTTCGACCACTAGAGGGGGATATTTTGTTTCTTTTTTTCTTAGGTCAAGAAAGGTTCAGGGAAGGCAGGGAAAATACAGTCCAGGCAGTACCAGGCAGTCCGAAGACTCCCAATCCACTCTCTAAACGCTGGGAGGAGTGAGGAAGCAGACAGGCACCCTTTTCACTGGCCAACAGTTAACTAAAAGTTCAAATTTTGCACTTTCCCTGCCTCCCACGTGGTTTTTTTTCAGTTCGTAACTCAAATCTAAGTATGTAAGTCAAGTCAATATTTTCCTATGAGAGTGGTTCCTAAGTCAAAATATTCTTAACTCGAGCTGTTCTTAAGCCAAGACCCCACTGTAGTAGTAAGGTAGCGAAAAAAAGGGTGGACATTCTGCAGTGGAATCGTCAGTATTTTTCTGTTGAGTCAAAAGGACTTAAAAGGGACCTTGGCGCTAATTCCTCAAGTCTGAGAAATGCTAAGAGGGCCACTTTACTGTAATGCAACTATAGGCTATTCATAGCATTTTCTTTGTATCAAACAGATTTCAAATTCTATCATAAAACAACTTATCGCAGCTATTCACATTTCTTTATGTACCTCTAGATTGGGACTGGGAAACAACAGAATCAAAGAGGTGGAAAATGGAAGCTTTGTGAATATACCAAATATACGAGAAATACATTTAGAAAAGAACAAACTGAAAAAAGTGCCTTCTGATATTCCAAGTCTGAAGTATCTGCAGGTAACATATATTTTTAAAATCATTTAACATTTTGCCGTCTCTTATGATCTTATTTCATAATGTATGATCTTTTTATTACCTCCATGTATAAGACATGCCCACTTTTCTAACCCAAAATTAAGAAATCAATATTTTAGACATAAAACAGACACATAAAACATTTTTATTTAATAATCAGGTAACATTTACATACCAGTATTATCATATTATGCATCACATTTTAACTTTATTCAGCCTCTGGGCTCAGAACACTCGGACATTATGAGTTCCTGTTGCATCTGAGCACTGTTGTAATGGGTTTGTTCAGCATCAGCTGACATCAGTTACATAAGGCTCGTGACTGTAGAAAACTAAGTCTCCTGACTGTAGGAAGCTAAGCCTTGTGACTGGTGGCAGCTTTTTTTTTGCAGAGGCAAAGTATGGGCTGTTTTGATTCCTCCTCAGCTTACTTCCATGCATAACATGACCCTCAACTTTTAGTCTAGAGATTTTAGACAAAAGTGTCATCTTATATATGGAAAAATACTGTACATATAGGTTAAATCCAATGATAAGTTTTGACCAGAGTAGATCAATTGAATTGGATTTACTAAGTGTTGACTTACAGTTCAACAATTGATTCTATGGCCAAAATCTTATTGGAGTTAATTTGTATTGTGCAAGCCAGATGACATCATCATCATCATCCGCACTGGTATTATTTAAATTAGTTGAAAGCTTCCTATCCTCTTCCTCAAGGTTGTGAGGCTGCCTAGGGCTCCCTTCTGTGCAGGGGAAGCTTTTAATAGCCAAAAATTACTGCCAGAGTTTAAAATTAATTTAGATTAAATATGTCCAGCATCAGATGACAAAATAATCTGGCTTGTGCAATATAAAGTTGCACAAGAGGATTTTGTCCAGTGTGTCTACTTTAGTTAGGACAAGCCTTGGTTTTAGACCAATAATTATTGTAATAAAGATATTTTCTAATACAGTACATACAATATTATGTATTAGAATATTGCTTTGCTTTGCTTTATTATGAAACTGATAATAACCACATTTAACACCAGTTTTACAATGGATGTCGAATATATTACAAAAGACATAAGCAGAGAAGATAATATGAAAGTATGCAGTGATGACAAAAACTATAAAACAAATACATAAGACACAGCACTATTTTAATACTGTTTAATTGACCAAACGTGGCTTAGAGCAAAACTACTGTGTAGGCGTGCAAAATCCCCCACCCTCACCCACAATCATTCCTCATAGACAGCTATGCTTTCAATCTCAAAAAGTTATCAGTGTACGTTTTCATCCATCTCCATTTATGTCTTCATTATCATTTGCAGTATAGGCTCCAAATCCCATAAAATATTAGTTACCCTCTGTTTGACACTTGTGAAGCCTCATATTGAGTACTGTGTCTAGTTCTGGTTCGCTCTTTAAAAATGATGCCAACAAAATGGAACAAGTTAAGAGGAGGGCAACAAGGATGGCAAACAGGGTGCTGGCAATCCAACCCTATGAGGAAAGATGGAAAGAACTGGACAGGTTTAGCTTTGAGAAAAGAAGACTGAGGGAAAATATGATAGTACTCTTCAAACACCTGAAAGACTGTTAGACAGAGGAGGGGCAGGATCTGTTCTCAATCATCAGAGTGCAGGAAACATAATAATGGGCTCAAGTTACAGGAAGTCAGATTTAGGCTGAATATCAGAAAACAACTTTCTAATTGTTACAGCTTTATAACAATGGAACCAATTACTCCAGGAGGTAGTGAGCACTCCAACACTGGAGGTATTCAAGAAAAAATTAGACAACCATTTGTCAGATGTACTTGGATTCCTGTATTCAGCAGGGAGTTGGATTTGATAACCTCATAGGCCCCTTCCAAATATTTATTCTAAGGCAGCTACACTGTATGTATGTTTTCAATGTTTCTTATTATTCTCATTATACTCAAATGTATAGTGAGCACTTTTTATATGTTTGAATCTTCAAACATATACAAAAAAGATTCAAACATACATTCCAAGAAGAATCTATGTGAAAAGTACGTTTGTGTTTAGTCGTTTAATCGTGTCCGACTCTTCGTGACCCCATGGACCAGAGCACGCCAGGCCCTCCTGTCCTCCACTGCCTCCCGGAGTTGTGTCAGGTTCATGTTGGTTGCTTCGCAGACACTGTCCAGCCATCTCATCCTCGGTCGTCCCCTTCTCCTCTTGCCATCACACCTTCCTAACATCAAGGTTTTTTCCAAGGATTCTTTTCTTCTCATGAGATGGCCAAAGTACTGGAGCCTCAGCTTCAGGATCTGTCCTTCAAGTGAGCATTCAGGGTTGATTTCCTTTAGAACTGATAGGTTTGTTCTCCTTGCAGTCCAGGGGATTCTCAAGAGTCTCCTCCAGCACCACAATTCAAAGGCATCAATTCTTCGGCGGTCTGCTTTCTTTATGGTCCAGCTCTCACTTCCATACATCACGACAGGATGTGAAAAGTACAGTATCAGTAAATCAAACCAACAGGAAACAGCATATTTTCCTTGCTTCCTGTGTAAATCTTGTTTTTGCCCAAATTCTAGATGTCTAAGATTGTATTCATATTTATTTAAGTACAAGGCCCAGTAATAACAGGGTTTACACTTCTTTCTAATATTCAAAAAATAGATCAACAGCTGCATCATTATTTAATATATCACACAGAATACTCAAGACTTATTTTCCTTTTGCCTTTCTACAGGTCATCTTCCTTCATTCTAACAGCATTTCAAAAGTGGGAGTGAATGATTTTTGCCCAACAGGAGGAAGGCTGAAGAAAACATTATACAGTGGAATTAGTCTATTCAATAATCCTGTAAAATACTGGGACATCCAACCAGCAACATTTCGCTGTATATTAAACAGAAGCAGTGTGCAAATAGGAAATTATGGAAAATAAGATCCAAAACCTAGTTCAAGCATAAATGCTGAAACCAGTATCTGAATACTTGAAATCTGTTGAAGATGCACAATTTATATTGTCCAACTGTTCAACAAAACACTTACAATTATTTCAGAGTCTGTTAATCCGTAATGTACTATAGCACACTATTCCTTTAATCTATACTTTCCAGTTTACGATTCCTGTAATTAAGCAAATGTTTGAGATGAAAGGCTTTTTGATCACTAAACTGGAAATTATCATTGATTGTACCTTATTATTATTGTCCAAGCCATTTATGTTGACTTTTTTCTTAAAAGAAAATAATGTAAAGTTTCAGAACTTAGTTAAGCTAATTATCTATGTAAAGGTCTCCTGTATAAGTATTTATCAGACTTCAAGGGGGCGCTTGTGAGGTTTTAAGATAACAAAAGTAAATTAAACTGGCTGAATATAAATTTAAAAGGTACTGTACTATTAATTTGATGGAATATCATCAAGTCAGACTAGATAGTATTTAAATAATCATTGTAAACTGAAAGACACGATTGATACCGTACACTTAATAGCCTCAAAACCTGTAGTATTTATTTATGTAGTTTCCCAGTAAAATTGTACACTATTTTAGCATACAGGCTAAACATATAGGAAATGTATAGGGTGTTGTTGCTGTTGTTTTAGAAAATAATACATTCTCTGTAGGGCCAGTACAAATATATCATTTTGTTATATATTAAAAGAAAAATCCTTTCTTCTAACAGATAAATCAAGGCACAGTGCAAATGTGACCACATGAGACTCTTTGTTGATAAGGCAAATGTCTATGTACCCACAGTGATTCTGAATATATGTAGCATTATCATGCTGATAAATGAAAAAATAAGCTGCTGCATGTCGATATGAAATATGGGCATGTGCAAATTGGAGCCACTAAATTTTGGCCATAACATGTTGATCTAGTTTTTCAATTCCATATTACTGTTTGGGTACTGTAACTTTGTAGAATACAACCTGCATTTAATACAAAAAGTATTTCATCATAGTTGGTGACAGTACTGTATGGAAGTGGCAATCTTAACTATGTATTTAGTGCACATGTGTTATTCAGGTTAACAGTAAGTTAAATGAATTTAAAAATTATAAATTGTATCTCATTAAAAAATACTAGACTCAAAACTAGTATTGTCATGTCATTGGCTCTTCCATTTAAGTTAAACATTTATATCATAAATATGCATGAAGATTTTGATCCTACTGCTTCACTTGCAATAGTATCCCTCTAATAGAGTTCCATTCACTGGGTACTTCCACTGATGAAAAGGGGGGAGGGGATAATTTTTGCTGATTCTCCTTTCCATAAAGCAAGATGTTTTGGTTTCAAAATTCCACTCCATAATTTATTTAGAACAATATAAGGGTGGATGCAGAGAAGAAAAAAAATTACTGAAAATTGTTACCCATTTTTGTTCCTCCTGAGAATATGGAACATATGGGAAGTTACTTTTGAATATGTTTCCAAAGGTCTATAAGCCTTCATTTTTGAGAATACTGAGAAACCTACTGGGAGAGTGAGAGGAGTCTCCCATTCCATACTCAGCTTGACAGAAATAATGGAAACAAAGAGAGAGGTATGTGATGTTGGTTCGTGGAGATTATAATCTTTCATAAAAGGCTGAAATCCTGTTGTGTAGTTATGCAAAATGTGTAACTTTTACTGATCAACTGTCATAAATTAAGAAATCTGTAACCATTATCTGTTACATGTTGAGTCATGCAACTCAGTATGCAACAGAGAATGCCTGTGGCATTCTTAACAATGCAACAATTATGCTGTCCACATATGGAGAATTGGAATATGGCAACACGAAGTAACTCCACTTTAAGAGTGGAAATATAGCCACTGCTTCAGAGTTTACAGACAATAATGGCTGTAGGTATAATATTCACTTGTGAAATAACTTTGAAAATATGTAATGTAGCTTCTCCGCACAGATGCTAACTTGCTGGGAAATGCAGTTTTGATTTATTCTTAAGAACATTTCCATGGTGCTCTCTACAAATTCACTTAGTCATTCTAATAGATTTAAAAACCAAGTTTCAGTAGTCAGCGTGGCTCAAGCAGATTGTTTAGTGTTTGAAACATGTAGCTATAGAGTCTGTCACAGCTCCTTCTTCAAAGTTCTAACGAGCAACCTCTGTTGCTACACGTTTTAATAAACAACTTCTGTTAGTACAATCGCCACAACCCCAATTTCAATTCAGTCCCTTCCAATAAAAACCAGTGTTTCCAAAATGTTTCTACAAGGATTATAGAATCTAATTATACATAATAATCCTATGTAAATGTGCTTCAACAGCACCATCTATTCTAGTTACAGAATTTGGACACACTCTGTTGCCTATATCCCCTGGTTCTTCAGAATCCTTGCTGCTTCTTTTATGATTTGGTATAAAATAGTACTTAGTAATATACTCAGCTCAGGCTGAACCAAATTATTAAGCAACTTCACACATATATTTTGGGTAATTGCTACTAAAAATTATATTATGGTGTCTGATATAGGTATTTTAAAGACTTTACCATCTTTACATTATATTTTAAATGTGCAAACATTTAAATGTTTATTTATCACTTTTACACTATAATGGTTTAAATATACACAAAGGTGCTCTGTTGAGACCACTTAAAACTGAAATGTACTACACTTTAGCCAAGTTAAGTACTGAGACCATGACAAACCACATTCCTGGAGATATCTAAACCCAGTGTCTGTGTTTATTTTGGAAAAAAATAACTCTTGGAATTTTGAAAGATAATCTAAAGGGTCTTCCTCACGTTGGGCTATTTCCCAAACTTTTGGAAAATATTGGGAAACAGACACTGAAATATGTCCCCCATTTATATCTACCAGACTGCTCAAGAAGGTAACCAAAAATGCAAATAAAAGAAGACAAAACTATGAGTCACAAAATCCTTAATATATTAGGTATGGTTTCATAAGAAAGCATGTCTCTTTGGCTATTTTAGTACAGTACAAGTGGTCAAAATCCTATTGGGTATGTACACCTCTTTAGCATGAAGTTCATAAGCAGATGCAAAATTTACACTAAGATGGAAGTTATATCCAGCAAGCAGTTTTCCACGTACAGCTTTCCATATACTAGTTGTGCAACCAATTTCTCAATCAATTATGCAATCAGGCATGCAAAACATCCTAACTGGGTGCAGCTCCCTGAAAACTTATGTAGGTACTATATAAGGTATAACCTTAAGCTTTACCAAGTGCAATAGAATTTCAGCGATGGCGTGATTCCAGTTGGGCTTTAGGCTGTTTCATGCTACTTAATTTAAATTTATAAAATTATATGAGGGGAAAGGGGAGAAATCCCTTTCTCTTGTTCTGTTTGAATGACCTAACAAAACAGGTAAGCTTCAGATTTAAGACAGAAAAAAGGAGGACTATTTTGAAAAAAAGTAAACTTTATTTCATGCAATTCACTGCCCCAAATTGTGGTGATTTAAAAGGAACTTCCAAGTTCAAAAGGCTGCATTAAATACTAATTGCTAGATGTGAGGAAGAGTACAATAGTGTTATTACTAGGGATGTACCTTTTGGATTTTTTAATATTACAAATCCCATATATTCTCCATTTTGGGATATATACCTGCCACAGCATTTTGTTCACTTTTGAGAAGAGGCCTGGTTAGCAGGGTTCATGGCCTAGGAGAGGCCTAACATCTTGTTTGAAAAGGAAGCTGCTTCAGTAGTTGTTGGGAGACTTCTACAAGTTTCCATTAATCACTGGGGACAGCTTCATTTTCCAACACGAAACTACATCTGAGTTTGGTCTATCCTGAGCCAGGAGGCCTATCAGCCCAGCCTTCCATCAGGTGAGCAGAATTTAGGTGTCCACCTGGTGGACTCCTAGAATGGAGAATTGGAGGTTTGAAGTCCAAACAAAGATGAATATACATGCGTAGCTACATACTTCATCCCTCTTTTTAGGCCTCCCAGAACATCTGTTTGGCCACTGTAGAAAAGATAATGCTGAACTAAATGCTGGGTGATCTAATAGCTCTCATTTCTCATTATTTAATTAGATTTATATCCCATCTTTCTCTTGTAAAACTGATCAACATATACAAAGGGTTCACTGATAGTCTCCTATCCAGGTACTGACTAGACTCTGGCCTAAAAGATTTTAATTACAGTATTGTATGTCTTCAGGCTATACCTTGTACAGTTTCTTGTGCAGAGGGTGCCAACAGCTCTAATTCAGCCAGGTCAGTGGAGTCCAGATGCAGACTGTGAAATACATGCAATTCCAGATAGTACTTGCTCCAAGCATGGAAGTCTGGGTCTTTACTGTTGAATCTAAGTGAAAATGTTTTGATGACTGAAAGGCTCCTTTCAAGCTTTATTTTATTATCAATTGTAAATCTGCTCCTATATCTACTCAGGAAATCACCATTACATGGACAACTTAAGCTGAAACCTCATAGGTTTATGTATAGTATTGGCTTAGATTTCAATATGAAATACAGTTTCGTTCCATCAGTACTGTCCTAACTTCTATACTGTACAGGACAAAGAGGTATGTCTCTATAGAAAATAATTAATGAACATGGATTTGATATTACAAAGAGTAACATTAAGTAGCCAGTAGATATTCCACTGATATACAATTTACAATTTTTTAACATACGAATTTCAAGGGGAGATGAAAATACAATATTAGAATGCTTAATTCCATTATTTTGGTATGAAGAACAATGATTTGTTTCCACCCCGTTCCACTCTGAGGTGCAAGCTATCTCAACAATGTTATTACTCTTATTTTACATACTTTTAAACACTAACTGATAGCTACTGACTTATCCTTCGCAATTTCTCCAGGATGATGAACAGGCAATGTTTACTTTTTAAAGCTACTATATATAGGGACATTAAAAAAAGATTCAAGATGAACATGTTGGCAAACAGAAGTGCCTTGAAATATGGTTGAAACAATATTGGGATCACAGTCACGAAATTACAGACATGTCTTGGAGCTGTCTCTTTAGAATGAAGAATGTAATATATGACAAAAACATAAAATTGGCTTATAACACAGGCTAGTCTTTTAAAAAGCTTTTGATATGTGCATTTACTGCCAAGATTTTTCCGGATAGGGTGAATAGCCAACGAAGAAGTACTAAAGCAAATGAATATAGACCAAGAAATTATCTAATATTTCAACTGCAGAGCTGGAAGAGTCTCTATGGATCATCAAGTCCAGCCTCTATCAAGGAGGAACAGCAGGGAATCAAACCTACCTAAGCCACTGAGCTATCCATAAAACACATAAAATGCAGAAAAACAAAATACTTCTGCTTGCGATGACAAATGAAAAGTACAGATTGTTTCAGCTGACCAGTGAAAAGAAGATGAATGGGAAAAAAAGTGTAGAAAAGAGAAGAATTTATTAGCTGAAAACCCCCGAAAACTGGTTTGGAACCAATGCATCATCATTCTTTACAGCAATGGTTCTCAAACTTGGTTCCCCAGATGTTTTTTGACTAAAAGAAGTCTTCACCACTAGTTGTGTTGTCCAAGATTTCTGGGAGTTGTCATTGAAGAACATTTGAGGACCCAAACTTGGGAACCAATGCTTTAGAGCAGGCTTGTCCAACCTGCGGCCCGAGGGCCGCATGCAGCCCAGGTCGGCTCATAATGCGGCCCAGTGCAATTTTTTATTTTTAAAGAAATTCCAAAGTTTCAAGTTACACTGCCGGCGCTTGCGGCCGGAATGCAGCTGAGGCATGTCACAACAGTAGAGGGCGGGAGGGAAGAAAGGAAGGAGTGGGAGGGGACAGGGGGGCTGCGTGACTGCATTGCGCCGTCCCCATCAATAGGTGGACCCCTTCCCGGCCCCATAAAGCCACCGGAGTCGAAGCTGGCAGCCTCTGCTGTCTGAGATCCCAGCTGCCGGTAAGTGCGCTTGGAGCGGGGCTGTGGAGGACGGCTAGGGCTGCCCCCCCCATGGCCCAAACCAAATGTATGTGCGGCCCAAAACAAATTTTCATCTTCTAATGTGGCCCAGGGAAGGTGAAAGGTTGGACACCCCTGCTTTAGAGCTTCCAAAGCCAGAGTCAGCCATGACAACATCTAACTTCCAACAGAAAAGGAACAAAAACCAGAAAAATTACACACAACATATTTTGGAGTCTTTAATTACTGTCATACAGTCTGTACAACAAATATTTATTTATTTATTTATTTGATTTATACCCCGCCCATCTGGTATATTCTACCACTCTGGGCGGCTAGCTATCCTACCACCTCAGGGAAGAAAGCTCTTCCACACTAGAACACTTTAATATATAAGTCTACAGTGGTGCCTCGCTTAACGAGCGCACCGTTTAATGACAAATCCGCATAGCGATGTTGCTTTTGCGATTGCAAAAGCGATCACATTGCGATGTTTACATAGGCAAAAACTCGCGCTGAGATTATCAGTAAGCATTTCGCTTACCGATCTTCGCATTGCGATGTTTTTTTAAACAGCTGATCAGCAGTTCCAAAATGGCTGCCGGGTGCCCAAAATGGCCGCCGCAAGTGTTTTCGCGCCCTGCCCTCGTTTACCGATGTCATGAATGCTTCCGAAGATCTGGACCCAGAAGGGTTAACTGTGGCTGAGGAGAATGTGGAGAGATCGGAAACAGCTGAGCAGCCTCCAGGTTCTCCCTCCACAGCAGACAGGCTTTGGGGCAGGCTTCGGAAAAGACTCAGGGCAAGAAGAGCAGAGGATCACTCTAAGGCTTTCCACAGGGACCTGCGTTCACCTAGCCCTGAGTACTAGCAGAATACAGAGCTTTCCAACAGCTCAAGGAGCTGCTTTAGGATAAAACAAGCTTCAGCAAAGCCAGAAACTTCGTGGAAGCAAGGAGTCAACATCTTGGCTGGCATCCACGTCTCTTGTTCCTGAACTCTGGACCTTGACCCTGGACCTGCGCTGGTATTGAACTTTGGACCTTGGCCCTGGACTACGTACTCTGAACTTTGGACTCTGACTGCGTATCTGACCCTGGACTTTGACTTTGGACTGCACTCTGTAAGTTTGTTTCGGAACTCTGGTTTGCATTCTTGGTATCTCTGACCTTGGACTGGTTTATCGGACTTCGGCTATTATAACCCCCTGGAACGTGACAACCGAGGACGCGAAAATGGCGGTGCTATGGAGCAACTTCGCTGAACGTGAGTTTGGGCCCAATAGGAACGCATTAAACCAGGTTTAATGCATTCCTATGGGTTTTTCGATCTGTTTAGCGATGTTTCTGCATAGTGACGATTAATCCGGAACGGATTAACGTCGTCATGCGGGGCACCACTGTATATGAGTGACGCATGCCTACCTATATTATTACAATGTAACCAACACTATTGTACTATTAGCGTGCATTCACATGGTTTTTATAGAGCTTTATATGTGGGGAAACTCAAGAATGTTTTAACTATTGAATTAAATATTTATAGTGTGAATGTATTTGGTTTCATGCCATGTTTTTACTGTAACTACAGCAAAAGGCATTTAAGTAATGTCATAGCAAACACTTCTGCTCTTTTGCTATGCACTTCTGTACCTTAGCAACACTTCATGGGCTGATCTGCTCATTTTATCAGTGTGGTATGATAGCTCAAGCATGCCAATACATTTTACAATGATGACTAATGCAAAGAACAACTTCAGTTATTCAGTAATTCCTCCATACTGCTTTAATCTTTTTCATATATTACTTTGTCATCAACAAACTATTGCTGCCTTCCAAATCCAGATTCACTCACAATTTTGCTTTTAGGACTTTAACCAATCTGATCTTCACAATCTGTCTGGAACTGCCTTACAATACATTTGAGAGCTGCAAGCACTGTATGAGAGAGGAAGCTACATATGTTGTGCTTCAAGAAGGGAGAAACCAATCAAGCGAACCCCTCTAGGCAGTTCTGCAAGAGAAGGTATACAGTTGGGCAGTGTCATCGAAGCTACCAACATGAATTTGAACCTATTCCGGGAGGCAGTGGAAGACAGGAGGGCCTGGCATGCTCTGGTCCATGGAGTCACAAAAAGTCGGACACGACTAAACGACTAAACAACAACAATGTCCTGAATATCAGTGGAATGCAATGGACATTTTGCTAACAATAGTTAGCATCAGACATAAAAAAACTGAGCCATGTTATTTCTGCAGTAAACGTGGGAAACTGTACCTACTGGGATTATGTACCATTGTACTGAAGTACTGTTTTATCAGGAAAAAAAAGGTATGGAATCAATTCATCATTCAATAATAAAATAAAATGATCATCAAGAGAGAGCATAGGCCCACAGAATACATTCATGATGTATTGTCCTCCTATTTTTCCTTATATCCCATTATCAAACAGGGATTAAGCCTAGAAATTTCTTCCCCTCCTCCACAGAAATATTTTCACCTGTACCAGCTAAGGAGGTCTATACACAGAAGCACACTCTTTCATGCACAGTGGTGCCTTTCTTAACGATGATAATCTGTTCCAGGAAAATCGCCGTTAAGCGAAAACATCATAAAGCGAAATTTTAAACCCCATTGATACGCATTGAAACCCGTTCAACGTGTTACAATAGGGTAAAAACTCACTGTCCAGTGAAGATCCTCCATACGGTGGCCATTTTCGCTGCCTGTATAGCGAGGAATCCGTTCCTAAGCACAGCGGGGAGCCATTTTAAGTACCCGGTGGCCATTTTGAAAACCTGACGATCAGCTGTTTTTGATCACCGTAAAGCGAAAATTGGTTCCCGAAGCAGGGTACTGATCATCGCTAAGCAAAATTCCCCCATTTAGACCATCGTTTTGCGACTGCAATTGCGATTGCAAAAAGATCATCGTAACGCAGATTCGTCGTAATGTGGGGCAATCGTTAAGCACGGCACCACTGTATATCATCCCTTGCAGGCTTCTAGAACTGCAATCCTAAACCGGACAAACATCCAAATCCAACAGTGTTTTCAAAAAGCCATTTTGCTAGAAACCCAGATGCCAACTCTTTCCTCACATGCTGGACACTATCAAATGTAAACTACTATGATAGTTTTGCTATATATGTTGTATCTCCCAGCTATAGTTCCCTTTTAAATACCATATCCACCTTAAATGCTTCAAAGGTAATTTCTTATTCATTACCATGTTGTTCTTGCTGTCATTTTTTAGTCTGGAGTAAATTAACAACCTTCCATTTTATTTATTTAATATTTATTTATTCAACTTACGATATCTGCTGCCGACACTACCCAAACTGTCAAGCCCCCTAGAAAGGAACTGAGTATCAGACAGGGGTTGTTAAAGCCATTAGAAGGTGTGAAATGCCAGTCTCCTTTATTTTTAGCCATGTATAATTAACAATCATGGTGTTTCTATTGTTATCCTATGTCTGTGGTTCTTTCACCCACTAACCACTGTCGCTCTTTACTTTCCAAGGATTCAGTGAAAAAGATCTGAGTATCAAATGGAAGTTACTACAAGGTGTGAAATACTACACTGACTTACACAATTTACAACTTATGTCTACTGATCAACTAACAACTGTCTCTTTATTCTGGTAGCATGCATAAATGTATAAAAAAATTGCCATGTCATCTCACTCATGTCTGAGGAAGTGGATTTCATTGACAAAAGCTCAAATGAAAATATAAGGTTTTTCTGCTGTCACAACATTTTTATCTTTTAATTTTTTCCCTTCATTTTTTGCCTGAAGTTCAAAAAGACTCTAGATCAGAGGTCGCCAACCCCCGGTTTGCAGCTCGGTGCTGGTCCATGGCCTGAGCCAGACCAGGCCGCAGAGACAGACCTCCTGCCCCCCCCCGCATGCACTCACTCCCGTACAACTGATTTGCACATACAAATCACAAATCACTCCAGCATATGAGTGCAAGGGTGCCCCGCCTTCCCCAGCCAGTTTGTGGGGTGAAAAGGGTTGGGGACCCCTGCTCTACATGGACCATGTGGAAGTCACTTAATAAACTTTGAAGCAAGGTAGGAAGATCAAATAATAATCAAGTAATCTAATTATCTTAATATTTTAATCTGTTTTTCAATTTTACCTCTTATCTACGTCCATAGTTTTAAATTGTGCAACACTCTGACAAAAATAAAGACAGAAAGTGCAAGAACTCTACATTTGCTTTCACAGGCAGACAATATGTTGGTTGTTGTAGGTTTTTCGGGCTGTTTGGCCGTGTTCCATCAGGTTTTTGTTCCAAACGTTTTGCCAGTCTCTGTGGCTGACATCTTCAGAGGACAGAAATAAGAATTTTGTGTTCTGGTGTAGTGTAGTTGAGTATTTATAGCTGTGGGATCAGCCTTTTGTCCTTTTCAGGAGAATGGGTGATTATGGTGATCAGGGTGTTTTTTGTTATGGGTGTATTGTTGTGATAAGGCAGGGAGATGATCTGTCACTGTGATTGATGGGTGTCATTAGCTAGTTTTTGTGTGCAGTGATCACTGGTCCTTGTGGCTGGGTAGAGTTCGTTGACCTTTTGCAGGCTGTATTTTTCAATGCTGGGAGCCAGGCTTTGTTGAGTTTTAGACTTTCTTCTTTTTTGTTGAAGCTCTGCTGGTATTTGTTGATTTCAATGGCTTCCCCTGTGTAGTCTAACATAACCGATTTTTCTGGTTGTTTTAGTCTGCAGTGACTCTCATGTTCTTTGATTCTGGTGTGGATACTGCGTTTTGTGGTCCCAATATATACATGGCTACAACTGCAAGGTATCCAGTATACTTCTGCAGTGGTGAAAAGGACAAGCTGATCCCACAGCTACTCAACTACATTACACCAGAACACAGACAGAGTCCCAACTCCTGTCCTCTGAAGATCCCAGCCACAGAGACTGGAGAAATGTCAGAAAGACAAACCTTCAGAACGCAGCCAAACAGCCCAAAAAACCTACAACAACCATCTGATCCCGGTCGTGAAAGCCTTTGAGAATACAAAGAATATGTTCTTAAGTCATCTGTCTTTTAAACAATCTTCTTTGTACTTTAAAAAAAATGGTGGCACAGAGTTTTCCAAGGCTGACTGCTCACCTTCCTATGGATCTTTTAAACTACAACCCCTCACCTAAATGAAATGAACCCCATTTGATGTGGTTCATCAAGTGATGGAGGTCTTGCGGGGAGGAGAATTGGCTTTAGAGAAATGGGGCCTGAGAGTTCTCTTTCAAAGGCAATGCCTTATGTTCCCCAGTCCTTTATGCTGCAGAACTGTTCCCTTACAATTTCAACACACATTTTTCAGAGAGGAAATTGGGGTAGATGTGTGTGTTCCCAAAGGCTTATAAAAACTTGTGTGCTCTCACTTTCTTGGTTACTTTGGTGATAAACCCAATGTAGCATGCTATTCTTCAGAGCCATGTGATAATATCTGTTACATTCTAACATATCCAGTCGGTCTCTGACCCACAAATTGTTGTTATAACTAATAGAAAATAAATGCTATGGCTTTTCTAAAACTAATTCTTATGTAATAGCACCACCTAACAGTAGAATAATTAAATGCACAAACCCTGCAGTCCCTAACGTATTGCTTGTGACAGACAGAATAGAAATGCTAGCCCCTGAAAAGTATGAACTGCCTGTTTGGATTTTTTAGTACGTACTGATTCTTCTGTCAAGAAGTTTTCAAAATAATGTATTCATTTATTTGTTTATCTGATTGATTAATTTCCCACCTTTCTTTCAAAACTGGAACTAAAAGCAGTTAACAGGATTAACTCAGACTGAGACACTGAAATGAAAAACATTATTATGTATCTCCAGTGTGTGCAACTGTATTTTTTTCTTTTGCCTTAAATCCACCTTAAATTCCTGAAATGAAAAAGCTAGGAGTGAAGGGGTCTGATCTTCCGTCCTTAGTGACTAGCTATCTGGGAGGGTTTTAAAAAAAAAGATTATTGTGCCTTGTTGCTTTTGAATGTGCTTTTTGTGCTGATTTTGTTTACTTTTTTGGGTAGGATTTGAGTCTTTTAAAATATTACTGTTTTTAGCGTCTTTTAATTAATCTTCTTCTTAAGGAAAAAGATGGGGCAGACATTTTTAGATAGAGACAGAGAGAGGGGGGTAAAACAGCCTGCCAGCTTCTAAAGGTGAGCTCGAGGTCTCTTCTAGTTTCACCATCACTGACCACAGCTCATTGACAACTAGGGTTTCCAGAAAAAATGTTTCTCTTCCGTCTGAATCTTAAAAATTTCCTAATTGCTGTTGATACTGTTAAAATTGTGAAAATTATCACAAATTATGTCTTGTTGTTATTGTTGTTTAGTTGTTAAGTCGTGTCCGACTCTTCATGACCCCACGGACCAGAGCACGCCAGGCCCTCCTGTCTTCCACTGCCCCCCAGAGTTGGGTCAATCTAATTGAATGGATTTGTGAACTTACCTTGTAGGGGAGATACCATGATTACAAAACTTAATTTCATTGACTGACCGCTGCCATTACTGAATTTGGTTCACAAATCCATTTAATTAGATTTATTTAGTTATAAGACACAATTTGTTTCTGTCCAAACAAACTAAGATCATGGCCACTGGTCCCATCACCTCCTGGCAAATAGAAGGGGAAGATATGGAGGCAGTGACAGATTTTACTTTGACAGCAGCCATGAAATTAAAAGATGCATTTTAATGCACCGTTATTATACAGCTATATGGATAAATGTGCAACTGCTGTTATGAATGAAAATGTTTTCATTTTCTAAATTTTGCAAAGTAATGAGTTATACCAACAGATGGCAGTATAATCCCAGTACGTCAAGGCATTTTCAAAAAGTGGGGAAATGGAATGCAAATGAACAAGTCTCCATAAAATGAACATCACAAATACTAGATTATTTTATAAAGTATTTTGATATATCTGAACACAGTACATTTGCAGGCCAAAAGGGACCCTGTCCCACATGCAACCTCTTCTTCTGAAATGTACACAGAAATTTGCTTTCTATAATTATTCAAAAAAAGGCAACCACATACATATTTACAAAACAAGCTGGGGGGAAAAATCAACTTTCTCCAGAGGAACTATGTGTAAGAACTGCTGTCATCTGCAAATAATTTGTATTGTTAAGGACTTTGATATATAAAAGGACTTGGCTAGAGTGCCAGCCCAACCCAGGCCTTGATTAAGGTATACTCTAGTTCAAAGCTCAACAATGTTTCCTTGTAAAGGAAGACATTATAGAATTACCTGAAACTCTAAGAAACTGAGAGGGAATGTATAACTCTGTTGAAGAAAACAATTCCTGAAGGATTTGAAATATATACAGATATAATCTAGGATCCTCTGTTTCTTTTTGTTTCTTATCATTGCTGATAATTCTGACGTCAATATTCTTTTGAGTCTTATGAAATTCTGTGTCCATCAGAACTAAAACCAGACAGTCCTGAATTGATAGTCATCTTTATTTGGTTGCTACATGACCTGGAGTTGACAAAGAAATATATTTTAGTTATGGTAGTGTATGAGGAGACTTTAAAGCAGCAGCATACTGAGGTCTGTCAGATAAGCCTTTCCTTCCTTTACTCCAACAAATGGATCTTATTGTTCACAACAGAAGCCAACTAGCATATTCTTTGGGTGAGCAGTCTACATATTTACATATTTATAGACATTGTGCTAAAACAATTACAGGGACCCAAAAATCAAGGCATC
The DNA here is from genome assembly GCF_051106095.1 of Pogona vitticeps. NCBI lineage: Eukaryota > Metazoa > Chordata > Lepidosauria > Squamata > Agamidae > Pogona > Pogona vitticeps. Next base: position 75,048,738 of record NC_135784.1, on the reverse strand, counting down.
ACAGTGGGGAGAGTGGGGAACTACTGGCATAGGAAGAGGAAGAAAGTGGTGGAAGTGGGAATCCGACTTCATCTGATGCTCCTACATTCCTCACCCTGTTAGATCAACAATAAATCTGTTTTTTTTTTTGCAAAAATAAAAAAAATAAAAAATAAAGTATTTAGACAGTATTGTAATTACACTTTGATGGGGGGATAGCAACAGAATTTAAAATAACTTTTAATTGGTTAATTTTTAGAAACAAGTAACTTAGAAAATGTGTTTATAAAGTTCTGTAGGATTCCTAGCGGTATGTGTATCATCTATCTAATCTGACAGATATATTAATAAATTTTGTTTCTGTGTATGCAATTTTCATTGGAAGAGTTTGTGTTCTGCTGTAGCCCCCATTTCTAGCAAATCTCTCCTGTACAAAGTGGGATTGTGGTTGGTGGGAAGTCCCCTTCAAGTACATACACATCTGAAGCAGTGCAGAGGAGGCTGAGGGGACCCAGGTGGTCATTGTTTCAGAAGCATGTAGCACTGAATTCATCTCTGCCCCTCCAGTTGGATTTGTCCCACCAGTTGCTGGAACTGGTACTGATGACAAGTTGGCAATTCCGGTTAGGAACATGCATTCAAAAACTGCAGCTCTCAATAACTCAATAATCTGGAAGCATTTCCAACAGTGTGCAACAGATGCTTGCATGGCTGAGGGCATGCACTGCAAGATGGTAGCATGCTAAGTTACGTGAAGATTCAGCACATGGTATTGCTGCTGGCAAATGAAATGGGTACTGTAGGAGCAAGCGACTTCCTTATTGTGAAGGGTAAGAATCATCAGAGGGCAGAAATTGAGCCACTAGCCCAGGAAAGAGATTGAGACACTAGCCCAGGAAAGTAGGGAGATGGCAGAGATTGAGCCACTAGTTCAAGAAAGTAGGGAGGTAGACGGGAAAATAGCAAGAGGTGGGAAGCAGTAAATACCAGACCCATATCTCAAGAATAAGTTCCAGGCTGTCCTGCAAGAGATTGGACGGGTGCAGGAAAAGGCTTTCTGCAAGTGTAAAACTGCCAGGACTACTCATTGACAAAAGGTGATAGCCCTGGATGACCAGCCATTGTCTCTGGTGGAGAACACTGATATCCACAGGCTTGTGGCAGAACTGGCACCTCAGAACCATCTGAAACAACCCTTTGGTGCAAGATTGTGCCAGATTTATATTGGCCCTGTCAGGCAACTAGTACAACTGCAGTTGGCCAAAGTACAGGAGATACCTTTTACACGTGACATCTGGAGTAGCCAGGATGAAAACAAAATGCCTATCTCTCCCTCACAGGACACTGGTGGAAGGTGGAGGCATCAGGCATAGGGCAACACACAAGGGTAGGATGTGAACGAGGCTGTGATGGAGGGCAGCCACACAGCTCACAACATTCAAGCGGCTCTGAGTTTCTGCAGCAGTAGCTACAGAAAGGCAAGGTCTGTTTGTCACAGGCAATGGACCAAACATGGCGGCAGCACTGCAGCTGAGAAGATAGAAGGGGTGTGGCGTAGGCCCTACATTCTCAACTTAGTAGTTTGGGGTGCTTTTTTGGCTATAGAAGACACATGCCTAATATAACGGAATGGACCTGAAAGGTGGCAGGGCATTTTCACCACAGTGTCTGGAGCAGTGAGCTGTTACAACAGAGGCAAGAAATATTCGGGTAGAAAGTAGGTTTCCATCAAGTTGTCAGGAATGTAACAACTCAATGGAATTCCACTTTCTTCCTGATTGACAGAGTGCTGGAGCAGCAAAGGGCATTCCATGATTTGGCACTGGAGACTTATTTTCGTTAAGGTCAGCCTATCACTGTTAGGCTTCTCTGAAGCCCTCTTTAAGGCACACTCTCAAGGATGGCACACTCGGCTCACAGTACTAGGTATGCCATGCTTCAGTCTGCTGCTCCCCCTTCTGCCTCTTTCGTTCTACCAAATGCTTGTCCAAGATTGTGCTCACTCACTGAGCTGTGCTGAGCCCCATGCAGCTGGCCCAGTTCGAACCCACCGTAGGTGATCTGCTGCTGCAGTCTGTCTGCCAGAACTGCCCAAGGTGTTTGCCCACTTCCCAGTGTGACCTCTTCTCTTGTTCCCCAATGCTGCTGGCATTCTCACTGCCCAGGGTTCAATCAATAGGCCCATTACAGTCTTTTCCTAATACCGAGGCCCTGCTGAGTCTTGGTGTGCACTCTTCCTGTTTGGCACAATCACCAGGAAGGTGTTAGAGCACACAGAGAAATCCCTTTAAATTATTTTGCCTGTTTGTGTTATTTTAAAGGGGAAAGTAATGACTACATTGTACAGTGGTGCCCTGCTTAACGATTACCTCGTTTCACAATGAAATTGCTTCATGATGTGTTGATCACTATTGCGATTGCAAAATGATGATTGAATGGGCTTTTTTCATTTCATGATGATCGGTTTCCTGCTTCTGGAACCGATTTTTCACTTTATGACGATCAGAAAACAGCTGATCGTCGGGTTTCAAAATGGCCACCCGCTGTTCAAAATGGCTCCCTGCTGTGCTTGGGATGGATTCCTCGCATTACAGGCACCAGAAAATGGCCACCCTATAGAGGATCTTCACTGGACGCTGAGGTATTTCGCCCATTGGAACGCATTGAGTGGTTTTCAATGCGTTTCAATGGGTTTTTTACTTTCGCTTGACGACGATTTCGTTCTACAGCAGTTTCGCTGGAACGGATTAACGTCGTCAAGCAAGGCACCACTGTATTCATATTGACTAGAATGATGTTCTGGAGATCCAGAAATTCCAAATCTAACTGGGTGTAACTCTGAATTCTGAGCTTTGGTGCTAGTGTACATTCCTAGTTTCTACTATCATTCCAAAATTGAATGAACAGTGGTGCTTCTCCACGAACATTTCAATAATCCATGGCTGGAGCTCCAGATTCCCCTTCTGCAAACACATGGATCGTTTCCAATGCAGATGGAACCATGATCTGTGAGCACAAGCATTCCTGGCTTCCATAGGAGAGTCCTTGAACATCTGCTGACCCAGAAGAGCACAGTGTGAGAAACAGATAGTCCTGCTGCATATTCTCTCTTTTGGACTCTGGCCTGTGGACCCTAAATCTTAGAAGGACTATGGCCTTGCTGTAAGCCAAGTGCCTTCACCTTCTTGTCCCACTGACATCTGCCACCTGATTGAGGGAAAAGACACCTTTACAATAGGAGCTTTTGTGGGGTGAAGGGCTGGAATTTCTGCTTGAAGGTACTCATATTTATTTGCTTTCCATTTGTTATTGCATAGTCTGCTATATTAATAAGGTCACTGTCTGCTGTGGGAGGGATGTGACTTTCAAACTGGGAGGGTGATGAGCAGGGAACAGCCACTGAAACAATACAGAGTAGAGGGAGATCTGGGGGGAAAAGGGGGAACTGTATCATCGTAGGAGTGGGGAAAGAGCAGAATCCTGGTTACCCCCAAATCATTTCCCAATTCAGACAGGTTGGATGGGTTTGGCGAGATTCCCCATGGGTTAAAAATGCTGTTGCTGAAAAATACTGGCCATCAGGACTGGATCCCTTATAAGCATGCCGCCCTAGTCTGTATTATGGAGACCTTGTTAGAGGAAGGTGGGGGAATTACCTTTGTTAGCTTTGCCAATCTATGCTTTCTGTGCAGCAGCAGGCCAGACCTGGGGGTCAGAGAGATGGACTTGCTGTGGTCTATTGTAATTCTATTCCCCTCACCGGATGCCCTGTTGCACAGTTTGATGGGTTTGTCTACCTGAAATTGGCTGCCTGGGACAGAATAGGGATTCTGCTTGTGTGTGGCCGACATCACTGCTCAACAGTCTTCCCACCTGAGCTAGCTGAATTGGTTTCAGGGGTGATGCTGGAGTCCTCTAGGCTTGTAGTATTGGGGCTTCAACATTCATGCTAAGGCCACCTTTATTAGGAGCAACTTCATGATGACAACGAGTCTGTCCCTAGTGGTATTTGGCCCCACTCATGCTGCAGGGCACACTCTGGACGTATTCTTCTGTGCAGGGCAGGATGATGATGATCTGTGTGTGGAGGAACTCTCTGTCGTTGTCATGCATCTGCTGTCGTTTAGACTTATAGGAACTCGCAAACTCTGCAAGGACAGGGACTGATTAGGATGGTTCACTCAAACATGAGTATTCAGCTTGGATTCTGGGCTATATCTATTTCTCTTTTAAGGAACATTGTGATGTCAGTGTTAGAAGAGATATAGCCAGCCCTTTGTTATCATTGCTGAAACTGATTATCATATTTCAAGTTTCTTTCATACCACTGTATTATCACACAAAATACTACACTAAAATTGAGCTATAAAAGCCCTATAAGGGCACTACAAGAAAGTCTTGTTTGCTGCTTTAATGAAAAGTCAACATGAACTATTGTATTTGTTAGCTCATCCATTTCAAATTAAAGGTATGATTTTAAAACCTTTAGTAATCTGTATAGTGATGTACTGACCACTGGCAGCAGGACTGTTCCACACACATCACACAGAAAATTGGATTAAGTTCAGATGAAGGCAGAATGAAAGGTGGTGGCAGAAACATCAATTTATATTACTGGCAGAAAGCAGCACTGACTTGAAATGACACTTGATAAAGGTGAAAAAAGAAAGTGAGGAAGGAGGATTGAACATTAAGAAGACAAAAATTATGAAAAATACAAGAGAAATACATATGCATTACTTCACTGTCATCACTGTTAGCATTAAAATTCTGTATGCCTCTGTTCAATCATAAGACTGAGAATCAGAGAAGCAGCAATGAATGAACTAGAAAAGATCCCTAAATGTAAGGACATGTCACTGGAGAAAAACCAATATCATCCACACTATTGCATTCCTGATTATTAGTATGTATGGACATGAAAGCTGGATATGAAGAAAACTGGACAGGGAAAAATAATCAGTTCATTTGAAATGTGGTGCTGTTGGAGAGTTTTATGAATACTACGGCCTGCCAGAAACACAAATAAGTGGGTACTAGGTCAAATCAAAAGTGACTAAACTGAAGCTGTTGCATTCTGGGCATATCATTAGAAGAGAAAAAGGAAAAGACAATAAAGTTAGGAAAAGTTAAAAGCAGCAGGAAAAGAAGAAGAGCAAATATGAGGTGGATTTTGCCATGAAGGAAGTCACAGTCTTGAATCTCAAACAGCTGAGCTAATGAGGTCACTCATTCATAAGGATGTCATAAGTTGGAGGCAACTTGATGGCACATAACAAATAGGGGTGTGCCATTCATTTTCTTTTGATTCAAGAATTCCCTAGGCAATTTCTGGAAATTCCAGCCCACAGACACACAACTATATTTCACTTATCTGTAACAAGGTCCGTGATCCAGCTGTCATGGGCCTACTTTCTATTGTTAATTGTTACGCTTCTGGCGCAGAGTAAATGAAGACACTTTACCAGTTCTTCTTTGACGGTTATATTTACATATATGTACACTTATATACAGGCAGGTCTCTACAGCACATCTAGAAGTATTCACACAGTCCGACAGCATGCGTGGCAGAAAATCACATCAGAAGAAGAGAACATTTTACAAACACAGTCCATATTTATACATAATCTTGTCTCTGTTCAGTCCAATCGGGTTCCAGGTGACCTCATCTCTGCACCTGGGCTCTTTCTGGTTTCACCTCATTGCATCAGCTTAGGATGATTCAGCTTTTCTCTCATCTGCACATAATGGCAGCTCGTTAATGAAACATATATGGGTTCAGGCCTATAAAATTCTATACCCTGACATTAATGTGTAAAATAGATGCCCTGGAACTTTCTTGGAGGTCTAGGTTTTAATGGGAGATGCAGTCATGTTGCCCATTAGGCTCTAGAGGTATCTGTAGGTTTTTCTCTGTGGGTTGGAACTCTCAGAATTCTGTCTGGAGAATTCTGGAAACTATATTCCAAAAACAACAATAAAAAATTAAGCAGCACACCCCAAGAACAAAGTTTCCCTGAAATCAGTGGTGTTTACTTCTAAACAAATATATACAGTATTATGCTACAAATCCACAATAAATATATTTTTAAAATCCTTCTCAGAGTTTTTCTTCTTTTCTAATTTATGCAACGATTGATAGTTGCCATTCTGTTTTTAGAGGGTTATGCTCTATATGTTCTATATGCTATAGAACAAATGGCTATCAGCATTAATAACTGACAAATGCAAGAAACAGCATTCAAGAATATTTGTAAGCCTTTCTCTTTGTCAACTGTTATTGTATATACCTCAAGAAATATAGTCAATGAAAAGAGATTGAGAACACTTTTTGCATTAATTTGTATTTGATAACATTTGAGAATCTGCTTTCTATTATGTTTCTGGGGAGAACTGAGCTTTGAGAACAAAGCTGCTAACAGGAAACATATGGAAAAGTTCTACAGTAAGTGAACAACTATCTGGCTTCAACTCGAAATGCCACGTATCACATTCCAGTGTCTCAAACAATCTGGGAAGAACCTTGTAACATTTAACTTACATTTTATCATCCAATAGTGCACACAGCATGTGAATTTTATATGGGTAATAGGTAGAAATTCTGAAAAAAAAACTTTTTAAAACTCAAACTTGTAAATCAACAAAGCTAGAGCAATTTTTCAGAAACTTGATTTTATTTAAAGAGTTGGCCAGCAGAAGCCTTTCATAAAAATTAGCTCAACAGCATATGCTGCCAGGAGTCAAACTTGCTGCAGTTTGTTTACAAAATGTGAAAGTACAAATATTAACTATATGGCTGCTAGGAACAAAAAATCAAATGTAGTAGGGTGGCAATGTGGCTCTCTCAATCTGATCTGGAGGCCAACTCAGATATCTGGAATGTATCCTGATTTGGTCTGGAGTGGTCTGTACTGCACTCAGTTTAATGTATGCTCCTAATCCAAGCTGATTTGTAAGCCTCCTAATGAGCTGCACTGGAAAACCAAAATGGCTGTAACTTTTTCTTTTTGTACTAATGTATATGAAAATTGGAGATGTGGTAGTTCTCAAACAGGGGAGAAAACCTGCCAAATTTGAGACAGCTTCAGGTGAAGGATACCCAGTATGCTATAGTGAAGAGAGTGATGGACTAGGACTCCAGAGGCTTAGATTCAAATCCCTGCTCAGCCCTGGAAACTCACTGGGGGTGTGGAACAGGTAAAACCACTCCTTAAATATCTCACTTGAAAGTTCTGCCGAGGTAGTTATAAGTTGGTTTCAGCTTGAGGGCTCATAAGCTTCTAAACTTTGCATACTAGCAAAGTTAGTTTTTCTTTCTTCTGTGTCAGAAGAAAAGTCTTGAAACCATTTGTACCCCATATAATTCCAAGACAAACCAATTTGTAAACCCACTTTGCCCCACAAATGAATCTGGTAATTCTACTTTGAGCCAAATCACACACAAACTGGTCTGAATCAGTACAAATCAGTTTGAGATTTGTCTTAAACAGATGCACAACCCTAAAAAAAGAGATAACTCTTCCCTAGATTTAACATGCCACTTCATTAATAAAAATATATTTATTCTAGGAGACAAGTTCTTATTTCAATTGAAATAAATGCATGTAAAATGATCTACAGAGTGGGTGTTTCTTCCCTCTGCTTTTAATGAAAATCCATGAAGGTGATAGATTGAGGGTTCAAATGAGTTTATCAAATACAGGACAGTTTTCCACAAATGAGTTATTAGTTTGTAGTTGGTACAGTTTTTTTCTAAAGCATCTTTTAAAATAGAAGTCCACAAAAGCAATCACTATCACAAAGATGTTTTACATACCAGCTGGCATTTTATCATAAATACAGAAATATGACTAGTTTACAGAATACTATTCTGAAATCTTTGCTCACTCCTATTTAGAATGATCATGAAAAAAAAGATTCATTCCTTTTACATTATTGTTTTTAATCTTTCCATCTATTCCTTCCAGCAACTCAGGTACTAAGAAAATTCCTAGCTCTGAAAAAAAAATGCTAATGAAATATTGTAATAAAGATGAACTGAAGGTTACAATAACCACAGACATTTTCTCTACTACAGATTCTTTTTCAGTGGAAGGACTGTGATCCAACAGGGAAGGCTCTTGCTGGTGGAAGAGAAAGATAATCTTCAATCTGCCCCTTAGCCCCAGTATTATTTTTCAGGCTGCTCTGGAAAGTCCTCTAACCCTAAAATTAGAGAAGGGCATAAATAAATACAGTAGTCACTTTCCTTCTCTTCCACAAGTAAGTGTATAAGTGGAATTCCACTCTCAAGATACTAGGGGGAAAAACCTAAACTTCTGCTTTAAACGCTAGTGTTCATTTAATAAAAATATATAAAAGAGAGAGATACTGTACCAAAATATGAATAAACATGCACTAGTAAAATACAACGGCCTATCTAGTCTAATATCGTACAGTTTAGTGACCAATCAGATGATAAGAAACATAGAAACAAGGCACAAGGGCAACAGCCCTCTCAACTGCTATTGAGAGGCATTGTGCCTCTAACAGACTTAATGTTTATGGATATATAATTCTCATTCAAAGTCATCTGATATACATCACCACATCTTGTACTATCAAAGTGCACAGTTTAGCTATGTGCTGTGTGAAGAAGTGCTTCCTTGTGCCTGATTCACCTATTATTCTGCCTTCAAATGAAGGACAGGATTTTCTGTGAGATCATGGTGAGCTTCCCAAATGCTGTATGTTCTCTTGTCTACCCAAACAACTTGAGGGACATACACCTTCTTCTAACATATATGGCAAAGATTTTCCTCTGGTTCAGAGGCACATAAACATTCTTTTTCTGCTAATTGTAGAGAGAAGCACGGTTGAAATGATGTTCTGAAGAGACAGCTCTATACACCAGGAAAAGGGACTCCAGAAAAATATCCATAAAAATTTATTAAGTACTGAGGAGCCTCCTAAAAGAAAGTATTTGACCATGAACAATGTCATTGTTTTGAAGATGATGGTCCAGATGTTTTCCAGCAAGGTGTTCCTCATAATAGTAACCAGCTAATTAAAATTGTAAGTTATAATAAACATCAAAGGTTATTAGATATGCAACACTGTATTGCAAGCAACAGATTTTAAGATATAATTTCTAATGGTATGATTAAATTCATAATCTGTTTTATTCTGACAGTCAACCAATATGATGAATTTTTGCTTTCCATTACTTCATTCTACCACCACATTGCAGGAAGTCCAATATTCATGGAACTAGCCTCTTTATCTTACCAGACAAATTCATATGTCTCTTCCCATTTTTCAGTTCCAGACCCGAACTGCAAATTTAAGGGAATAATCTGGGAACTTCAGTGTACCAGAGTTCCAAAAGATAAGAATCACAGCAAGTGGGGCCAAGCTTATTCATTTATTTATTAATAAAAATTAATGCTCAGAGAGTTCAAGCAGTATCACAAGGCTGAAATTCAAAGCTGTGTCTGCCTAAATGGACAAACAGTTCCCATTTCCACTTCTGGACTCAGGATGAATACATAGTTTACTGTACTCACCTTAGAAATGAATTCCCCTGATAGAGTGATCCAGCCCGGACTCTTCAGTACTGTTTTCCATGACCAAATCACCACACAAATACAACTTAAGCACAGCCTCCCTCACTAAGCAATTAAGCTTCACAGTTTTCCTGGGTTGTTTTTTGGTTTGTTTGTTTGTTTTTGGCTTTTATATGTTCTCAGCTGCACACCATATACACCTTATAATCTTCTCCTTCAGTCATCACTTTGTGTCTCCCAGTTAAGGCTGCCTCATTAATCTGACCAGAAGTAAGCTATTGCCTCCATCTTCTTCCAGCCTGAGATTTGTGACAGCCAAAGCACCTCAGTAGCTTCCAGGACTTTTCTGAAAAATCATACTGACTCAAAGTTTAGTTTTCCCCTTACAAATTAATTGGGGATGGGTGGGTGGGTGGGGGGAGACAGAGTTATATTTCCATTCCATTATATTAACATGACAATGTTATGTGGCAGGAAGTCTATAGGAATTCTTTGCGTTTCATTGAAGAAAGAATGCAGTTAAAGGGTGGGGAGCTTTAAGAAAAGATATATTGCTGAAAGCAGTTAGGATTATTGCAATTTATGAAAGAAGCAAATCTTCCTGATACTATCAGGATTTCCTCCATGTTACTACCAGGGTATCAAGGAGTGCAGCAATTCTATGATGCGAGAGTCCAGTAATGTATATTAAAATGACTATGACAGTGAATTCGGGTAAAAATGGAATTTGTAACCTTTACTTCATCTGTATTTACTTCCTCTACTTGAACAATGTAACTGTTAACTGTGTGTTCACTGTGAAACAGCTGGGATTTACACAAAGTAGTGATCAAATGGTGAAACACCCAACCTGTGTGACACAAAGAAATACTATCTTGGGCTTTGGCAAGCAGTGGGGGAAACCTGGATCTTCCACGTGTCAGTTTAAGTCCACCAACTTGAGATCACACTCACCCAAATAGGCATTCCGTTTGATCCATTTAGTTCAAGCTTGATTTGAAGAGCTACTACTGGAAAAGATGAATATCAACAACAGAAACCTCTCTGATGTTAGCTAATTTGCTGACTGGCCATCATGACAATCATGTAGCAGCCCTTAAACAGTTCAGGCCCAATACAAATCATATACAAGAGTTGGTTTAGTTACAGTATTAATTTTTTGTATTTTTTGCATTATAGTCCTCAGTTCTCAAAGGATCTGTATTTTCACCTTCCCCTATTGCTGAAGTTTTGATATTTTGAGGAACTGTGGCTGGTAAGTAGTCAGGGAACATCAGTGTCGACTAATTAAAAAAATACAACAAAATGTATTCAAACAAACAACTTGTTTTTCTGTACTGTCAAGTTGCCTTAGATGTATGGTGATCCTACGAATAAGTGATTCCACGAAATGTCCTTTCTGTCACTGGTCTGCTCAGACTCAAACTTGTGGGATGCAGTCCATCTCGTACTCGATCTTCCTCTTTTCCAGCACTATTGTCCTTTCCAGATAATCCTGCTTTCTCATGATATTCCCAAAGTAGGGCAGCCTCAGTTTCAACACTTTTGCCTCCAGAGATAGTTCAGGCTTGAACTGTTCTACAACCCATTTGTTTATCTTTCTGTCAGTCCTGGATATCTGCAAAGCTCTCCTCCTGCACCACATTTCAAACAACTTACAAAGCTCATTTGAATAAGAGTGAGGAAGCATAGGCCTTGAGCTTCGACCAACTTGCCTGAGATTCCCTGATGGGACATCAATTAAAAACATTGAAGTTTCGGCAGGCCTTCCCCCCAGTTAATTCCTGAACCCCTCCTCTTTTCTTTCCTAATGTTTAACCCAATTGTCGTAAGTTTTTCTTTATGTAATTCTGCTGTTTTTATTGTTGTATCCCTTGTTGTAAGCCGCCTAGAGTGGTCTACCGACTAGATAGGCGTGATAATAAATAAATAAATAAATAAATAAATAAATAAATAAATAAATAAATAAATAAATAAATAATGTACCTGTTTTTGTATGCTATTCCCTGATTCTAAAAGATTGAAATGCCTCTCCCCATGCTCAATGACTGCCAAAACAGCTTTATACTGCCTTTATTTATTTATTTATTTATTTATTTATTTATTTATTTATTTATTTATTTACTTACTTACTTACTTACTTACTTACTTACTTACTTACTTACTTACTTACTTACTTACTTACATAAGAGCATTGCACAATTTAAAATCATGTACCTATATGAAATACAGGTAAAATTAAAGACTACTTAAAATGTTAAGATAATTAGACTATTTTGACCAGAAGAGTAACTTCATCTTGGCCATTTGCTAGATGTTCTTTTGTACACGTGGTGGAGCATAAACTCCATAAGTGCTGCATTGACTGAATTCTTCCATTGTCACAAAAAAAATCTGTCAAGCAGCCCCATTTTACTTGCTTATTCTTTGATCTTCCTCTGATGGTCCAGCTTTAACCTAAAATATGCTCATTGTTTGGGTCCTACCTTTTGGGGTCTGAACAGCAGTGGAATGCATTCACCCAAGAACCTCTCTGAAATTCAGTTTGGCCGTTGGATTAAAACATATTACCCACCCTTGATCTATACTATAGTAGTAGCAATGTAGAAAATGTTTCCATCACTTCTACCACAGGTCCATTTGCTCACTGCTATCCAGAGGAGTTGTTGCAAGCATATAATAAGCTACTTAATAAGACCATGCTGGACTGTCTACACAGAGATAAAATTGCCAGGAGACTCCCGTGATAATCTTTTTCTTATTTAAATAGGGATTAATACAGAGTCTAAGCCAAAACGATCATTAGCTGAATCATACTATGTCTGCATGGATTTGTTTCAGTCTGGTTTTTTCCAGTGCAGGCAGGTTGTTTACAGAGGTATGATAAGAGACATATGCCTTAAATCCATGTGTATCACACATGATGCACATTTGTTGGAAAAACGCTCAAAATAAGAAGAGCCCTGCTGGATCAGGCTAAAGACCCATCTAGTCCAGCTTCCTGTATCTTACAGTGGCCCCACCAGATGCCTCTGGTAGCACATGAGACAACTAGATACCTGTCTCCTGATACCGCTCCCCTGCATTTGGCATTTTGAGGCACCTTCCTTTTAAACCTGGAGATAATACACTCTTATCATGGCTTGTAACGTGCAATTGACTTCTCCTCCAGGAATCTGTTCAATCCCCTTTTAAAGGCATATAGGCCAGATGCCGCATCCTGTGGCAAGGAGTTCCACAGACTAATAACACTCTGGGTAAAGAAATACTTTATTTTATCTGTTCTCGCTCTCCCAACACTCAATTTGCGTGGCTGTCCCCTGGTTCTGGTATTGCGTGAGAGGTAAAAGAGCTTCCCTCTATCCACTTTATCCATTCCCTGCATCATGTCTCAGTCATGTCATCCCCTAGGCGCTTTTCTCTAGACTAAAGAGCCCTAAAAGCTATAGCCTTTCCTCATAAGGGAGGTGACCCAGCCCAGTCATCATTTTAGTCTCTTCTGCTCCTTTTCTAGTTCCACAATGTCTTTTTTGAGGTGCAGTGACCAGAACTTTAACTGTATGCAATACTCCAGAGGCAGCCTTACCAGTGTTTTGTACTAGGATGTTGGCTGTTTTATTTTTAATCCCTTTTAAAATGATACTTAGCATGAAATTGGCCTTCTTCACTGTCACCCCACACTGGGTTAATACTTTCATCGACCTGTCCACCAGCACATCAAGATCTCTTTCCTGATCCATTACAGACAGCCCAGAACTCATCAGCTGATAAATAAAGTTTTCATTTTTTGCCCCAATGTGCACTACTTCATATTTTCTTATATTGAAACACATTTGACATTTTGCTGCCCATTCTCTCAGTTTGGAAAGATCTTTCTGGAGCTCTTCACAATCCCTTCTGGTCTTCACCACCCAGAAAAGTTTTGTGTCATCTACAAATGTGACTACCTCACTGCTTATCCCTGTCTCCAGGTCATTTATGAACAGGCTGAAAAGCACCGGTCCCAGGACAGATCCCTGTGGCACACTGGTTTCCACTTCTCTTCATTCTGAAAATTCCCCATTGACACCTACTCTTTGTTTCCTGGTTCTCAACCAATTCTCAGTCCATAAGAGGACCTGCCCTCTTATCCCCTGACTGTGGAGTTTTCTCAGCAGCATTTGGTGAGGGACCGCGTCAAACATCTTCTGAAAATCCAGATAGACAATATCCACTGGTTCACCCACATCCACATGCCTGTTGACCTTTTCAGAGAATTCTAAAAAGTTTGTGAGGCAAGACTTGCCCTTACAGAAGGCATGCTGATTGTTCGTCTATGTATTTTAAGATTTCATCTTGGATGAGGCTTTCTACCATCTTCCCTGGAACAGATGTTAGGCTAACCATTCTGTACTTTCCGGGGTCCTCCCTCCTTCCCTTTTTAAACTTTGGCATGATATGTGCTATCCTCCAGTCCTCAGGCACTGTGGCTGTTTTAAGGGACAAACTGTATATTTTAGTTAAGAAATATTTAGTTTAAAATATTTCTTTAGAAGGAGAGCATACCACTTAAAGGAAGTCATAATTATACATCCTTAATTTCCTCCCTATTATTAATATCATCCCCTATTATAATATCATCTATCTGAACACAATTTCTACTTTGGATAAGTCTTTTGCAATTTAGCACATTTCTTTAGCAGTTCACCTTCTAATATGGTCAATCTTTATTTGGAGATATCCAGGATTAATAAAACTCATTATCATCATCTAGATTTGGGATTCACTGCTACCAATATACATATGGAACTGAATTCTATTTCTTTTTCCTCTAGATATGAAGAAGCTAACTTGATTCTAAACCTGTGTCCAACATAGTAAATGGAATGGATAAGGGTAAAAAAACCTGAATAAATGAAACATAATCCAGTCAGGACACCACTGCTCCTTGTCTGTTGAAAGGCAGACCTGAAAAGAAGGACCCAGTCTGTGCTGGAGAGAGTTACACTGCTCCCAACAAAGGCTCACATCTGGAGTGTACTGGATGCAGCATTAAGCCTGCATGCCCAAGCAATGTCCAGGAGTGCACCAATGTACCAACTGTGTTTGTTCCTCTGTTGTTTTAGAAGTCTGATCTGGCCACAATCATACATGTCTTCATTATATTCTGTTTAAAGCACAGTACTGAAACACATTCTACAAGGGTCTGCCTCTGGAAAGCATTCCAGTCTCCAGCAGCTTCAAAGTTCTGCAACGGGCTGTTGATGGGAGCCAGTTACACTAAGAATAGAAACTTGCTTTTGCAACAACTTCTGTGGCTACTGGGCATTTTCCAAGGACATTCAAAGTGCGAGTTATGGACTGTAAAGCCCTCTATGACTTGGGTACAGGCTTTTTGAAGGACTGTAGCTGTCTTTATGTGCTTCCACAAGTCTTAAGCTCTTCAACAGAGGTCCATCTCTCTGTCCCAGTTACAATCACATGCACTCTTGATGAGGAAAAAGAGGGTCATCTTAATGGATGGTCCCAGGCCCTTGAGCTTCTTTACAATGCATTCTAGTTTGCCCCTCTTTGATGTCCCTTCAGTAGCAAGCTGAAACCTTTCTATTTAAACAGGCCTTTGGCCACAGACTAAGTCCTGTTAACGGCAAGTGCTGTTTTTGTTGTTGCTGATGTTCTGTTTAAAATGAGGTATGCTCATTTTAAATGGCTTTAATTATGTCTTTCTTTTAATCTGATAATTTATTTAATATTGGGCAGAAACCACTTGTATATTTCCACCGTTGTAACACCGTGGCTTATGTTTCAGTAGCAAATTACCCAAAATTAAAAAGGCACAGTTGACATTTTCTATTGCACTCCAAGTCACCTGATTGGTGTGTGGTAGGAAATGTTTATGCAGACTTAATTAATGGCAACTGATGCTGAATGTTGCACTGTTGGCATTACACTAGAAGGTGTAACTTACTTACACTATACCTGAAATCAGTGAAAAAAAATTAGTCATGCTAATGCATTTATGGTCTAGACCAGTGGTCCCCAACCTTGGGCCCCAGATGTTCTTGGACTCCAACTCCCAGAAGCCTTCACCAGCACCTCTGCTGGCCAGGATTTCTGGGAGTTGAAGTCCAAGAACATCTGGAGGCCCAAGGTTGGGGACCACTGGTCTAGAGCAGTGGTTCTTTACCTTTGTTACTTGGATGTTTTTGAACTGCAACTCCCAGAAACCCCAGCCAGCACAGTTGGTGGTGAAGGCTTCTGGGAGTTGCAGTCCAAAACTCCTGAGTAACCCAAGGTTAAGAACCAGTGGTCTAGAGTCAACTGAGACATTACTGGGCTTAAAGTTGTAATGTTAAATGAACTTACTAAATTAACCCCACAAACCACAGAGACACAGACTTCTGAATAAGAATATACAGAATTGCATTGTAACTGGATTTAATGCCACGTATTATTGGTTTGTGGCCAAAGCATTTAAACAGAGTAACACAATCAGCTTTGAGTCTGTCAGTATTCAGTAATCATAAATGACAAGGAGCAAGGTCATGTCTATGTGTATCGTCTGTAAAATTCAGACTACAAGCAGAATAGAACATTTTTAACATAGAACATTTTTAACAGTTTTAGATATATTGGTAAAAATTTTAAGTGTCCTTATAAAAGACTGGAGGGAAATATACTTTCATTGGATTTTCAGGTAATAAGCCAATTGTTTGAACATAAAAATTTGGAAGTGACAGTAAATCAAACAGTTTGATGGATGATGCTAAAAATAATGTTCTGCTACCCTTGTGTGAAAGAAGTTCCTGCCACACCTCAAACCAAAAATTATAGAAAGAGAGCTAAACCACAACATTTCACCACAGTAAAAGTATACCCTTACTGCAGTAAACTGTTCGGTATAACAAGCATCATTTCAAATGTCTCCAGAGCCTTTTGCAACAGATGATATTCCATTAAGTACTTAAATCCAGAAGAAGAAGTAGGTATTGTCACTTTTGATTCCAGAAGTATTGCCATCTGACATTCTCTAGACCTTATGGGACACTCATTGGCTGACTACTAAGCAATTTTCAGGTAGGAAATTATTTAATACTTTTATTTCTTCATCTGTAACATGCTTCAGATTATGATGCAAATTTATTGGCCAGAATCCTAATGGTATTTGCACGACGTTTGCAGAAGCCGCCACAGCTAATTGATGAGGTGACAAGATGCATATCAATTGCATAAATAAGCAAATGACTGAATAGAGGACAAAGATGTGCCCCATCAGGAAGATAATGTGAAAAGATATTCAAAAATTGCATGACCACCAATAGTCCCAATTTATCAAATATTTGCTGGGTAATTTTGTTCTTTGCAACATACTATGGGATTCATCCAAATGCATAACTCCAAATCAAAGAAAATTAAGCAATGTAAATAATGTATACATTAGTCTGATTATTAATTAATGCAGAAAGTTATATTAACTTGCAGCATTATCAATGACTACTATCACAGTGCTCCACACCATTTTACATAGGTATGTAAATTAATAGCAAAAACATGAAATGTTACATGTGTCTTGTGCTACCAAGTAATTCTGACTAAAGGCAACCCTTGTAGGGTTGCCAGGGTATGTGAGATATTTAAGCAATGTTTTTACCTTTGCCATAGTCAGTTAGTTTCCATGGCTCAATTTTGAACCCAGGTCCTCTGAATTCTAATCTGACATTTTACCTATCACACTGCACTAACTCTCACAATATGAAGCAGTCCTTAATAATAAGTATGTAATCTGGCCTCGTGTTCTTATGCCCTAACAAAAGCACAGCATAGGATCTGTAGCACTATGACATCGCCCCTTTTCTTAATTATTCTAGGTCACTAGTATCAGGAATTATGGTACACACTATAGGTGCACCCACAAACGCTTTAGTCACAAGTAGACAAGGAGGTGGTTTAGAAAGTAGTGATGCTGAAGATTCATTGCATATATCCAAATGACTGCTAATTACTTCTTGTTTCTTAACTTAATGACTACTATGGTACAGTATATCCATTCCAGTGATACTGGCATCATAATTTAGTAAGACATGAAAAACACAAGTAAGGCATGTTTGAATGGCACTGCTTTACTTGACCTGTGTGTTATTAGGTAGATGAGGTGGGCTTAAACTATTATTTTATTATTTAAAAATTAGTAATTTTTATCTAATGATTAAAAAAATGTAACTTCCATCAATGTGGATTTTAAAATTTCACAAATGTATTGAAGAATTTTATTTAAATCATTACAATTCAAGATCAGAAATGCACAAAGAAGCATAAGCAATGGAAAATGCATGAAGAGATATACAGGGCTAAAAGCAAGACCAAATCTAGATAAGGAAAACATGAGATGTGAGTTAACTGGAATTGATCCAAGAGAGTGTGTGGGTGGACAGTCCCTTTAGCAACAAACTGGGAAAGAAAGAAGGACCATCTTCATCTTCTTGCTTTAAATAAGACGTATAAAAAAGTAAGCATTTAATTGCATGTTCTTAACAATTTTTGGAAGGGTTTGGAGGATGTAAAGTGGAATGCAGAAAACACAGGAGAAATTAGCCAGGCAGAAAAGGAGAATATTTCTAGAAAGAAAAAGTTCTATAAGCTTTTACCAGCAGAAGTAATACAGTGGGTTACATAAAAAAGGGAAAGCACAGTATGTTGCAAGTATGAGAAAAGACTCTTAAAATAGGTTTTAGCATTATTTCTCTGATTTTGCCATAGCAAAACCTGGCAAATATTACAGAAGTGACAGTCTACACAATTGAAAAATAGTAATATGGTTTATTGACACTTTATTTTATTTTATTTTTTGCTCTGATTCCTCTTGCTCCTTGAAGAAGTGTAGTGGACATTTACTTGAGAACAGAATAAGGAAGATAAAAATAGACTTTTTGTGGTTCTTATATTGTTTCTAAATAATTTATTGCATGTTGTTTTATGATGATTTAGTTTCTTAACCTTCAACAGTACAAGGAGACCAAAGGGTAATCTCCGTTAAAAAATTGGATTCTAAACCCACTGTGCTGCCAAGAAGGACAAAGCAAAGCTATCTGTTACTTCCTTGCTTGTATGCAGTACCTGTTGAGCCATTAGCAAAACTTCTTAGGCTGAATTCTCTAAATGGGAAACTTCATATAATCAGAAAGAACAAGGATGAATGTGGATGATATCCTTATTTATTTTAAAAGCCCAGAAACAGCTATTCCATAACACAAAACAACCCTGATTACATTGGAAAACACAACTTGATTAAAAATAAACTATTAAAACTATTAAAAATAAAACTAATGTATTCGCGAAGGCTTTCATGGCCGTGTTCTAATGGTTGTTGCGGGTTTTTCAGGCTCTTTGGCCATGTTCTGAAGGTTGTTCTTCCTAACGCTTCGCCAGTCTCTGTGGCCGGCATCTTCAGAGGACACACTCTAAATTTCTATGCTTACATACCGTATTATCATTACAGAATAAACTGCAAATAGAATAAGAGTCAGTCCTTTTGTTCACTCCAGCTTTAATCATTAGGGTACTGAAATAAACAAGGACTTGAAACAACATTATAATTTATGAAATAGGATCATAATTTACAGAAATTATAACCCTTTAATCTGATGGATTAAGCAAAACCTTAAAAAAGGGAAGATTACTAAATCATTTCTGATAATGAGTACATACATTTAATTGGTTACATGTAATGTTTTGGAACTATAACTTGTATAAGGACACCTGTTCAAACTGGAAATGTTCTGTAGAGTAATGAAACCAAACCTTATGAGGATAATTTAAGCAAAGCTGCAGCAATGAATTCTGTGGACGTGTTGATACTGCTGTAACACTGCCTGTTTCAGAGGCAAGTGAGAAGACTTCAGTGCTAGTAGACTTTGTGGAAGGAATGGAAAGAATGGTTTTAGCTTGGTTCAGTAACTAGTAGGAAGAGGTGTGGCCTACCTCAGAGACAATGACAATATAGGGACAGGTCTCCTTAAGGTCAGATATTGCACTTTGTTCCAGGAGGTTCAAATAAATATTTCAAAATAGTTAAATAGCGCTGTTCACCATATATAAAAGAGATGCAATAGGATAAGTAAAAATGGCTGACTCTGGCTTGAATGAATAGGAGAATGACATCAATTCAGGATAATTTAACAGAACTTTGGTTTTAAAAAACAAATTGAGAAAAAGAATACCCTAGTCTCAAGCTGTACAAAGGAACTTTCATTTAAAGTATCAGCATTTGGATACAAATGATGTAATGGTGGCAATGCTAAAAATCCAGCAGTGAGACTTCTGAAACAGGGATTGCACAATAAGAAGAAATTTAATTATAGAAGCTGAACATAAGGGCTCTACTGAAGGAGACAGACAATATGTCCGAAAAGACAGTGAAAATAATCACCCTTAATTCGTCCTTGGCTATGGATGATTTGGGAGGAAACATTCAAAAGGTGACAAGACCTGGCTTTCATAGAACTGAACAATCCTGTCTAAATTCAAAAACTAAAGTTTCAAACCAAGAATTAAACTCCTGATCATTAAATGCAAGGAAACACCCCCTCAGTCTACATCCCAATCCCAAAGAAGGGCAGTGCCAAAGAATGCTCCAACTACCGGACAATTGCACTCATCTCACACGCCAGCAAGGTTATGCTGAAAATCCTACAAGGCAGGCTTCAGCAGTATGTGGACCGAGAACTCCCAGAAGTACAAGCTGGATTCCGAAGGGGCAGAGGAACTCGAGACCAAATTGCTAACATGCGCTAGATTATAGAGAAAACCAGAGAGTTCCAGAAAAACATCTACTTCCGCTTCATTGACTATGCAAAAGCCTTTGACTGTGTGGACCACAGCAAACTATGGCAAGTCCTTAAAGAAATGGGAGTGCCTGGCCACCTTGTCTATCTCCTGAGAAACCTATATGTGGGACAGGAAGCAACAGTTAGAACTGGATATGGAACAACTGATTGGTTCAAAATTGGGAAAGGAGTATGACAAGGCTGTATATTGTCCCCCGGCTTATTTAACTTATATGCAGAATACATCATGCGGAAGGCTGGACTGGATGAATCCCAAACCGGAATTAAGATTGCCGGAAGAAATATCAACAACCTCCGATATGCAGATGACACCACTCTGATGGCAAAAAGTGAGGAGGAATTAAAGAACCTTGTAATGAGGGTGAAAGAGAGTGCAAAAAACGGCCTGAAACTCAACATCAAAAAAACTAAAATCATGGCCACTGGTCCCATCACCTCCTGGGAAATAGAAGGGGAAGATATGGAGGCAGTGACAGATTTTATTTTTGGGGGCTCCATGATCACTGCAGATGGAGACAGCAGCCCCGAAATTAAAAGACGCCTGCTTCTTGGGAGGAAAGCAATGACAAACCTTGACAGCATCTTTAAAAGCAAAGACATCACCTTGCCGACAAAAGTCCGAATAGTCAAAGCTATGGCTTTTCCTGTCGTGATGTATGGAAGTGAGAGCTGGACCATAAGGAAAGCAGACCGCTGAAGAAGTGATGCCTTTGAATTGTGGTGCTGGAGGAGGCTCTTGAGAGTCCCCTGTACTGTAAGGAGAACAAACCTATCAGTTCTAAAGGAAATCAATCCTGAGTGGTCACTGGAAGGACAGATCCTGAAGCTGAGGCTCCAGTACTTTGGCCATCTCATGAGAAGAGAAGACTCCTTGGAAAAGACCTTGATGTCGGGAAAGTGTGACAGCAAGAGGAGAAGGGGACGACAGAGGATGAGATGGCTGGACAGTGTCTGCGAAGCAACCAACATGAAATTGACACAACTACGGGAAGCAGTGGAAAATAGGAGGGCCTGGCGTGCTCTGGTCCATGGGGTCACGAAAAGTCGGACACGACTAAACGAACAAACGAACAAAAATGCTAAGGAAAATATTTTGAGAGTACCTAGAAACACAGTTCATTTAAATATTTAACACTATAATGTTTTTCTACTTGTTTTGCATTTCTTATTCTTTGTTGCTCCCATTGTTGTAAGATTATTATTAAAACATACTGAAAATAGAACTGAGGAGAAAGACAGTACATTGCATCAGTTGTCTGAAATTAACTTCTCTATTATTCTCAGTTCAACTGTCTCCATATTTGCTTTAATTTTGCCTCCTTATCTGAAACCAACTCTTCAGGCATATAAAATCATAAATCCATACAACATTTACTCACTAACACAGATGTAAAGATAACTAGATCAACAGACTAAGATAAATAATTTCAGGCACTGTTTTAAATCCAAAATTGCACTAGCTAATATAGATTCTGCTTGCAGCATAATGGGTCTTTCCTGATCTTCTTCATGCATGAAAATCTGTGGTGAATTTCCAGCTTGCTGAAGCAGATTTTGAATGGTGTGTGACTAGCCTTTTCCTGTTTTCCTGACACACGCTGTCTTGTGTGCAGAATTACACACCTAGATTCTGCCACAATGTCTGTGTTGATTGTGCTTTCTTTTTTCAGCTCCATGCCTTGACCACCCATTGCTTCCTCATTCCCAAATGTCATCTACTTTATTGTCCTTTCGGCAAAATGATATCCAGCCAATGATATCATATAAAATCTTACATCATCCTGGAGATCTTCTGCATGATATTTTCTATATGCCCATCTTGTCATTAGCTCCTGTCTTCGTTATCTCCTGTGTAAATTGGCATTTTTATTTCATAGTTATTCTAGTAATTCTAGTAAAAAAGGGACATGGTGGTGCTGTGGGCTAAACCGCAGAAGCCTGTGCTGCAGGGTCAGAAGACCAGCAGTCCTAAGATTGAATCCACGCGACGGAGTGAGCGCCCGTCGCGTTGTCCCAGCTCCTCGCCAACCTAGCAGTTCGAAAGCATGCAAATGCAAGTAGATAAATAGGGACCACCTCGGTGGGGAAGTAAAACGGCGTTCCCTAGTCATGCTGGCCACGTGACAATGGAAAACTGTCTTTGGACAGGCGCTGGCTCTATGGCTTGAAAAGTGGGATAGGCGCCACCCCCTAAAGTTGGACACGACTGGACTGAAAATGTCAAGGGGAACCTTTACCTTTACCTAGTAATTTTATAATTTCATTATAACAATGTTTGTTTATAATTGTGAGAAATATTTCTTCAGTGCTGTACACTTCCCATTGAGCATTGATAATAATGGTTAAAGGAAACATACATAGAATGAATAAATCCTTACCTAAGCTTCTCTGTCTCATTTACCTATGCTTTCCTGAGATGCATAAGATGCCATATGCTGATTCTCATCACTAATCTCTCAACCCAAAGTTTCCCTGTTTCTTGAGATCTCTTTAAACTTACCGCTTCAGTCTTTAGCTTACTATACATGACTTCTCCCTAGCAGCATGGAATTTTAAACACATCCAGACAAATAATTTTCCCTTCCATCACTATAGTTAAAGTATGAATATTCCATTTGGTATTTTTTTTCTTGTTGTGTATTTATATTTCTCTTTATTCCATAAAACCAAACTACACTAAAATTTTGTGGCATCTTTTGGAAAGGCTTCTTGTAGAAATGGGTCACACCAATTACGTAAATGCTACTCAAAGGGCCTAAATCTTCCTTTGTGGCAAAAGGTTCTCTATTTTCCATCCTTTTCAAAAGACACCGCAAAATACAGTGTACTGTAAATGTTTGCCCTATTCTTATTTTAGCCTACTCTTCTGAAATCATCTATTCAATAACTTTTGCATTTTCAATTTGACTCTTTGAGAACTTGAATAAATGTGGAATATATTCTTACACTTTGAAAGGTGAAATACCTGGAGGCTTTTACAAAGCCAAATGTCAGAGAGAAAATGTTATAAAATGCTTGCTTATTTACCCAAGGTTTATCACACAAACAAATTAAGCATAGCACAGTAAATGCTTTATGAATTTTCATTCCTATAGTTACCCTTACATAATTTACAGATTTTTCTGACACATTGATTTTGACACATTACATGCACTGTTCTCTATAAATATAGTAAAAGGTAAAGGTTCCCCTTGACATTTAGTCCAGTCGTGTCCGACTCTAGGGTGCAGTGCTCATCCTCGTCCCCAACCTGTAGAGCCAGCGTTTATCCATAGACATTTTCCCTGATCACGTGGCCAGCGCGACTAGACACGGAACGCCGTTACCTTCCCACTGTGGTGGTACATATTTATCTACTCGCATTTACAAGCTTTCAAACTGCTAGGTTGGCAGGAGCTGGGACAAGCAACGAGAGCTCACTCCATTGCATGGATTCGATCTTACAACTGCTGGTCTTCTGACATTGCAGCATAGAGGCTTCTGCGGTTTAACACACAGCACCACCACGTCCCTACTTCTATAAAGATATATTTATTTCTATAACTATACTAGCATGCTAATAACCAGGTTCTTATTGCACTAAAAAAAATGCTTAAGATACAAAACAGCACGGTTTAGGCCAGCACACTGTCCCTTCATGCTGCAGAGGCAAGTTAGCATGAAGATAAAGAGAGGGCCAGAAAAGGCAGTGAACTGAACCACAAATAAAGTAATTTAAAATTTAAAAATATGTTGCATTAAACTTTAAAATATGTTGAATTAGTGAAATGTGGGTACATACTCAAATTGTTTAGTATGGAGGCTTTGCATCTTATCTAAAACACTAAAATGTTGCAGATAATGAAAGCAACTGGAGTTCTCTGTTACCTCAGCTGCAAATGGCTGCAAATGGCTGCTCAATACATTATTTGTACGTAGCAGACCTCTTCACTGCACTAATGCAGGTTGTTTTCACAAACCAGGAGTTTTTGCCTCCAAGCCTGTTTTAGCTTCCAAACATGTACATTTTTTCACTCCTAGACAAAACATTTTTTTAAAAAAATTAAAGCATGCTGCCAATTGAGCAAGCAGTGGTATTTCCTGAACACAGCCTTATATATTATTATCAATATATTTCATGTTGTTTTCTTCCTTTCACAGGCCGCCACATCAAAGCTTGAACATGGGAATCTTAAGTCAACTGTTGATCATCTTTCTTCTCTTTGGAATCACAGTGTTCTGCCAATACGAAGCCGATTTTGAGGATGAATATGAAAATGAAATAGATAATGAATATCCATCCATTTTTCATCACATTCCTAGTGTAGAATATGTCTTTCCATACTCTACCATATCTACAGAATGTGCCAAAGAATGTTTCTGCCCGCCTACTTACCCAGTAGCTATGTACTGTGATCACCGTAAACTTCAGACCATACCAATCATTCCCTCTCATATCCAGCAACTGTATCTGCAGTATAATGATATTGAAGCTCTGCCACTGGAATCCTTTGCTAATGCTACTGCTTTGAAAGACATGAACCTCAGTCACAACAAAATCAAGTCACATATGATTGATAGTGGTGTCTTTACCAAACTGTCAAATTTAGTGCAACTTCATTTAGAATACAATCAGTTAGAAGAAGTTCCATCACCTCTACCTAGAAGCTTAGAACGCTTGATCCTAGGTTTCAATCAGATTTCCAGACTTCCCAGCCAAGCAGTAGAAGGTTTAGTAAATATGACTATGCTTGACCTTTGTAACAACTATCTTGATGATTCTCAGCTCAAAGGAATACATTTGTCAAATCTGGGAAACCTAATGCAGATTAACCTCTGTAGCAACAGACTACAGTCAATGCCTCCTGAACTACCAGATTCAGTTATGTATCTTTCCCTTGAAAATAACTCAATTTCTTTCATCCCATATAATTATTTCCAGAAACTTCCAAATCTTATTGCTCTAAGAATGTCATACAACAATCTAGAAGAAGTTCCTTATAATGCCTTTAACCTTCCTCATCTTATAGAACTTAATCTTGGACATAATAAACTGAAGCAAGTCTTCTATATTCCAAGAACCCTGCAGCATTTGTACATAGAAGATAATGACATAGAAGGTTGGTCCATTTTTTAAAAAAAATTCTCTTTATCTTATATGCCAGTCATTGTTAGATTTGAAATAGTTCTTAAGACTACTGGGGACAAACTACATATGATACATTATTAGCAACATCAGGGGTTTAAAATCAATATTAGGTGCAGTCACTTCCTCTCCATTTTCATTCGTACGATGTATAGTATACAGGGAGATTTAAGCCTTCTATTCTCAGTTTTGAACACAAAATTCACCATTTTGCAATTAAACTTACAGGAAATTTTAAAAACTCACCACCCAAAATTTCCAATTAACTTTTATAGTCCTAAAGATATCAGCAGCATGGGTGATCAATTGCTACTGGAAGGGAAGGGAGTGGTTAATCAATCTCATGGATTGTGATTGTGAAGAAAATAAGCCCATCCCTCATCACTATTTTTTTAAAAAAAATAGTACACAGCTTTATATGACAGAAGTTACCAATAATTAAGATGGGATCTTAACCTGAGATGGGCCATCACTACCTTAGTAGTGTAGCAGTCTCCTCTAGAAAAACAGAACAGTCAAATTTTTACAAAGACAGGCCTTTGGCATTTAAGCTGCACAAGGCAATTTTTAGCAGTTGGGGGACATTTATTTGTTTTAATTTATATATTTTAACTAGGTTTTAGTCTACCTTTATACTTTGATAGCCCTTCTGTTTTTTAGTATTTTACTATTGTTAGTCACCTGGGATGTCCCTTTTAGCAAAAAAGGTGGGGTAGAATTAAGAAACCTTGCAGTTTTAAAAGTAAAGGAAGAACTGAAAAGCAGAGGGACTATGCTAGAAGGAATGAAGCTGAAGCACAACCACAAGAAGAAAGAAGTAGTTTGGAGAAGAAACCCAGTGATTTAGGAGAGACATCAGTGTCTACCAGATCTTGCAGTGTGGCACTGATCGCAAGGTCAACTCCACCACTTGACAAGCAGAAGCTTTTTATTAGGCCCACCTGAGACTGCTCCTTTCCTTAGATATAACCATGACCGTTCCTACATACGTAACGTCCACAACTGATACTCATATGCTCTTGTGGTGAAACATCTCTTAAGTTTGGAAACATTTGCTAATAGACAGTATAGCAGTCCATCTCCAATAGGTATACAGGGTGAAGAACATATAGAGCTAGAATTGCAGTCTTGACCTAGCTTCCAATGAACCTCAATGTTGGTATTTCTGACTGCATGTATCAGAAAACACCTTTTCTCATATGACTTCTCCTGCATTGAAATGGTCAAGAAGATTAGCACTCAAAAACTGATCTATGGGAAGAAGCAGGGTTTTTCTGTAGTAGTCATGAGGTTTTAGGAAAGCCTTGCCAGAGAAAATTTACCAATGCTGTTTTCTGTTTAGTTTGAAACAAATGTCCAGCTATATATTTTGCTCATGTCAGAGCAATGCCAGGATCACAGACTGAAATTATATTCAACATTCACTTTCACGTGTTCACTCTTGCTTTCATTTGTTTAGCAGCTTCTACAGAGAAGCCCCCAATTGTGAGTTATCAACTCAGCACATTATATTAATAAAAGCTGTGGTTTGCAAACCCACTTCAAAATTCTTGGTTGGCAACCAGCAGCAACTCGTCCATTCAGACATGAAAGTAGCCCTGCAACATTTAATACTTTAATGGTTAGATAAATTAATTTGAAGAGTTGGATTAATTAATTTATATCATTTCCCAAGTCACAAATATTATCAGTGAAGTTATTTTTTTCATATACAACCATTCCTACTCATACAAACTTAACTGTATGTCTTAACTGAACTGTAGCCTTATATGAAACTACAATTAAGTTTCTTAACTTGACTTTGACATGATGTTTAAATTGGGTTCATAGTATTACTTCTCTTTGCTAGTTGTTCTTATGTGCTGTCAAGTCGAAAGCGACTTATAGCAACCCTGACAGAGTTTTCAAAGTACTGTAATATGTTATTTAAGAAGTAGTTTTACCAGTTTCACTCCCCCAGTGAGTTTCCATGGCCAAGCGAGGAATCAAACCCTGTTCTCCAGAGTCTGTTACTTTATCTGCTACACTACACTGGGTACACTTGCTAGTAGGGAAGTGTTTTTCACCTGTCATAATTCTGATCCTATGGCAAAATGAACTGTGCCAATATACTATTGAAAATGAAAATAGAATTTTACAAGAAACATGAACCTACAATGTTTAATTTTTAAAAAAATATATTAGAATTGCATGGCACACTGTTATTTTAAATAAAACAAGAACAACATTACTACAAGCATAGATATATTCAGATGAACCAGCAGTTCATGCTGGTTCATTCACTGGCCCAACAAGTTTCCATGGTTCAGCAGGTGCACATTTGGAGGCCCCACCCCAGCTTCCATGTCCCACCTCCTCTGGGCACTGCATCTAAGTGGGTACTCAGTAGAGGGGGCGGGGTACTGAAACGTGGAACACCTATGGGGCTGGTAAATTAACTTGCAGTTCCTTCCATTTCCATTCAGAAGTCCCATTTATTTCAGTTAGGCTCAATTCCAGATAGGTGAATACAGAATTTTTGTACTGAAGTGAACCAACAATGACTGAAAAATGTTATCAGCTGAGTTCTTTGATACCCTTTTGCATTTATAATGGAGAGCCAGTATTTCGTAACTCATGGGATGCATAATTCCATCTTTATAACACTTTCTTTTTGTCTTTTTACAGTTATGAACATTACATTAATGTGCCCTTCTATGGATGCACTGAATTTCAGACACTTAACCTATATACGAGTGGACCAAAATAAGCTCACAGCCCCAATAAGCACATATGCTTTTTTCTGCTTTCCGCACATACGCAGCATTTATTATGGTGAACAAAAAATTCCTGCCAATCAACAAACACGATTGAGAACTCCAGTGTTCCGAAGGTATCTAACACCAGAAGAATTTGATGAAATGGAAGATGACTATCAAGAACAAGATCAAGATCACAGTCTCAGAGGAATGGATGAAGATGATGACTTCGATCCTTATTTTTATTAAGTGATCATAATATGTAGTGACGTTTCTTTAAACTGGGTAATATGCTGATTTTAAAGCTAATAGAATAATTTGGTAGATGTAAAACATTTGTAATCCATTCAGAAATGGAGCTTCTCAAACATTTCTAAATATTACACCAACACAACTAGAAGTATTCATTTATATAAAACAAGCATAGTGACCACTATGCTTGTATAATGTTTGTCTGATACAACTATCCAATAGCAAGCAGGAAAGAACAGAAAAAAGGAGTTTCTGCCTACAAACATTTCATTTATTATTATTCAATATGGAATGATAGTGTCAGGAAACATAGTTGTAGAACAGATAGCTGTGTTAGTCTGTGGTACTATATCAGGCAAAACCAGAAGAAGAATGAATAAAGAAGACAAAAATGTTGTGGCACCTTAAAGACTAACTGGTAAATTTTAATGTGAATTTTCCTGAATAATAAGAAGTGGACTTGTCCACAAAATTTCACATTAAAATATAGCAGTTAGTCTTTAAGGTGCCACATTTTTGCCTGATAAGAACGCACATTATTTGTAGCTAGGTATACAGATTCCATAATGCCAAAGACACATTCAAAGGTTCAGTGGCAAAGCCAGTACTGACTTTAAAGGACTGGATTACACTTTAAAGAAAAATGTTAGTATTTAAGTATTCACATGCACATATATATGTATGTGTATCTATGACAACCAACTAAAAATAAGTGTAAAACCATGAATGCATTAGTTTCTGCCAAAATTCACAGTTTGTCACTTCATCTATATGAAGTGACTGAAGTAACTGTCCAACAGCTCTGAAGAATAAACTGCAACAGTAGTTTTAAAAGATGGCTTGTAGATAGCAGTTTACCTACACAATATGATAAAACATGTTTCTTTGAGGTGAAGTTGAAGATCTGCTGCCACTATAAGTTTTCTAAAATGTGTCAAGTACATTTAATGTAAATACTGTATAACAGAATATCATAATATGAATGGACCTAAAAAGTAATCTACATTAGTATCTACCAGTCTCTCAATGCTTAATGTTTTAACCACACAGGAAAATGGGCTACGTGGGTGGAGAAATGGCTTACAACCAGATTTGTGACAATATGCCATACTTTTCCATTTATAAGATGACACAAAGTATAAAATGACCCCCCCCTTTTCTAACCCCAAAATAGTAAAAGCAGGGATTAAAGGGCTCCCTTTTTGCTAAGCCCTGTGCCTTGGCAAGGCAAGTGGCTGTCAAAATGACTGCCACTTTTCCTTGCCTTTTGGGAACATTCAGCTTAGCAAAAAGGAAGGGAGCCATGGCTCCCCTTCCTTTTTGCTAAAGCTCCGTCCCTTCGCAAAAGGCAGTGGTAAAGAGCTGCCTTAACGACCCTCAATTTTTTCTCAAATTATTTAAGGAAAAAGTGTCATTTTATACACGGAAAAATACAGTACGTGCATGGTAATTCTCTTCCTTGCTAATTCTTTCCACTGTACACATAGGGTTCTTGTACACATAGAGTTCTTCAGGAAAGAGGAAAAGTCCCCCCCCCCACTGCCCTTTGTCACAAATGGCTGGAGGGTTTATCAAACGTACATCGAAACTATCCTGGGCAAAACACAAGCACAAGATCTCAGGTTTAACCCCTGGAATGTACAGCTACCAGCATTTAGAATGACTTCTGAAACATTAGGAAGGATGCTGCTGCCAATCAGAGTAATTAAAATGTGACAATGGTGGCAGCAGCACAGTTTCTTCACTTTACTCTCATGCTAGCCTGTATGCTGCCCCTACTGCTACTGTGGTTGGGCTGAGCAGATGGAGAGAAGTTACAAGATATGGAATGAGTTGGATGCTTGGGTTCTTGGGCACAGATGGGGAAAGCAAAGCAAAGTGTGCTGCTCGTATACTGTCCCATACTGCTCATATACTGTCCCATACTGGGAGGTTTGAAATTTTTTAATTATACAGGCTACACATTGCCCACCCACCCCTGCAAGCTGGGTATTCCGTTTACCGACCTTGTGTGGGTGGAAGGTTGAGTCAACCTCAACACGTCTGTCAGATCCAATAGTATGGAACACTGACCATGAGTAGAATTTTGGCTGTATTACTACAGTTTGATCACTGTGCTACGGGGATCTCAAGCAAGGTGGGGGGGGAGGAAAGATGAATGGAGGCTAAGAATATTTTATGGAGACTATTTCAAATAGTATTTTAAAATATGTTTTGAAAACCATGCTGTGCCATTGCACTAATGTCTGCATCTCAGGAACAAACAAAAAACAACAAAAAACACCATGACTTCAAAGGGAGGGGTCACAAAATCATGGATTTTGTCACTGTTTGGAGACAAGCCTTAAAGCATGTAGATAGTGGGAAAAATATCAATAAAATCTGTGACAGATCAGATGCATTTTGGCAAACAAGTGCTCCATCTGGAAGAGCCCATACTTTCATATCAAGAAGCTAACATGCAAGATTAATACTTTTAAATAAATGCAATTACTGGGTTAAGAATTTTAATCAGTTAGATAACATTTCATTATATATTACTTAGAAAAGTAGATCAGATAATTCACAAATATACAATCTAATATAGAAATGTAGCTGATTACTGCTAACAGATGTTTTTATATTAAAATAGCATATAAATAAATATTGATGCACTGAAAATGCAGGATTTAGTTTTGATTCCCTTTTCCTTTTAAAAAATCATTTCTTCTACTTTTCAAGACACTGAACATTCTGTTTTTATGGCATTGTCTTCAGATACCTAAGAAGAAATACCAGCTTATGTCAAGGAATTGACATTTAATTGTGTGCCAGCAAGTAAATTCAAATGGATGGCAACCTTTTCCAGGGTATTCTAAGTCAAAGGTCCCCAACCTTTTTGGGACTGCGGACTGTCTGAGCCTCCGAGGGAGCCGGGGACCCCCTGCAGGTGCGCGCTCTTGGGTGCATGCGTGAAGCAGTGGGGGAGCGCCCGCCCACCTGCCAGTGCCGGTGTGAGTGCTCCCCAATCCCTTAGCACATGCGCAGGGGCTCCTGCACGCACGCATGTGCGCACACTCACCCCTTTGTGTGGACACACATGCGTGAAGTGGTGGGGGAGCCCTCACGCCGGCGCTGGCACGCGCGCATGTGCACAAAGCAACTGTGGGAAGGGGAGTGCATGCAGGAGGGGAAGTCTGTCTTTGCAGCCTGGTCTGCCTCAGGCCACGGACCAGCACTGGGCTGCAGACCGGGGGTTGACGACCTCTGTTCTAGGTAAAGTACTCAGACGTGGTTTACCCATTCCTTTTTTCTGGGGCCAACCTGGGACTCTGAAGCTCACCCAAGGCCACACAGGCTGGCACTTCTCTTGGGAGGCACAGTGGGTAACTCCCAAACTCTGACTATACAGCCAGATACCTAAATGAGTTATCTAGACAGCTTACAGTATTGACATTTAACTGATTTTTAAAAAATTCTCAGTGTTCTATTTGTAATGTGTTAGCCCTAAAGTACAATATCCTTTCTTTTACTGTTCTGAATAGAAAAACAAACAAAACATCCTATAGGAAACATTTCAACAGATACTTTGATGAACTGAAATCGCCAAGTCCATTTTGGGAATATCGGACCGCATACTTACCATATTTTTCTGTTTACAAGATGACCCAAAGTATAAGATGACTCCCCCCTTTCTAACCCCCAAATTAGAAAATTTCCATGCTCACGCCCCTTTGATCCTCCCGCCCTTTCCCGTCTATGTTTCCCGCTTCCTAAGCCCTGCAGAGCTTAGGAAATGGGTAATGCAACCATGAAAGGGCAGCGCGCTAGTGCCCCTTTGATCCGGATGCCCTTTCACGGCTGCATCAGGATCAAAGGGGTGCGAGTGTGATGCCCTTTCACAGCTGCTTTACTCTGTGGCTTCGCAAAAGGCAGGGAAAGCGGCTGCTTGCCGTGTATAAAACAACCCTTAATTTTTAGTCTAATTATCTAAGTAAAAAGTCTTGTTTTATACACAGAAAAATACGGTAAATTTTATGAAACAAACTAGCCATGTATCGGCAGTTACATGTATTGGTCAAAGACTTTAAGCCAGATGTCAATATTTGTAGAATACTAAATACTATAAAATATTAAGCCAGTAGAAGTTATTGCTATGTAATTTGAAGCATAATTAGTATTATTTTCAATTTTTAGACTATATCTTGGTTTTCTAGGAACCTTTTCAGCCCATCTTATACATCGCCAAAGTAGAGTTTCAACTAAAAAAAAAGTATCACAGTTTTCATAGCTATGAAGATGATGCCTTTTTCTCCCTCTCGTATTGTTAACTTTGTGTAATGTTTTTTATTTAATAATTGTTTTATATATCACTTTTATTGTATCACTAATGTTGTTAGCCGCCTAGAGTGGTCCTGACACGACCAGATAGGCGGGATATAAATTAAATAAATAAAATAAAAAATAATAATAATAAAATAAAATTACAAGGCAAGATAATGGGGGCACTTAATCCAGCATCCTTTCTGTAATTCTGGTGAAGTGATGACAAGCAAGAAACATTGGGTACAGTCCTCCTACCCCTCTACCATTTAAAATGCAGTATGTTTTATTGATTTCAGTGTTCTCTGTCTCCACATGAAATGCATTTTCACAATAAAAACAATGTCATCATTTTTGAAGTTTCAGCCTTTATAGCCAGTTAAATGTGTTTAGCTCATCTACTATACTGAGCTGCACTCTTTCCCTCAATTTTTATATATCACTTAGGCAATATCCCTAAGGCAACTCACATTTTACATGGCAATGCTGCAAAATGTGAAAGCAAGGAATGGGTCTTTGCATTTGGAATGAACACAACGGGACAAACTTCTGCAGACAATAGTCAGTCCTGCTCATGAGAAGTAAACTTATGGAGTTAATTTAGTTTCTGTGTCCTATGCTAAAACACTACTAGACATACAAGAAGATTTCCCCCTAACCTTCTTGCTTGCTGCAGCTAGCAGACTGCTGCTACAGTTTCTTCTCTTGAGATTTACTTCTTGCATCAGACCAAAGGTCTTGATTGGCATTTTGTCTCAAGCAACAACCAAACAAATATAGCTCACCATTAAAATACAGTGGTGCCTCGCTTAACGATTACCTCATTAAAAGGCGACCGCTATCGCGACTGCAAAACGATGTTCCTATGGAGAAAATTCACTTCACGACATTCGGTTCCCTGCTTCAGGAACCGATTCTTCGCATTATGACGATCTAAAAACAGCTGATCGTCGGGTTTCAAAATGGCTCCCCACTGTGTTAAGGACGGATTCCTTGCTATGCAGGCACCAGAAAATGGCCGCCCTGTGGAGGATCTTCACAGCACGATAAGGTATTTCGCCCATTGGAACACATTGAACGGTTTTCAATACATTTCAATTGGTTTTTTAATTTCGCTTGATGGCGATTTTGCTTAACAGCGATTTTAACGGAACACGTTATCATCGTCAAGTGAGGCACCACTGTACAATGGCAACACTATTCACTCTTTTAACTTGAAGGATTACTATTCATTATTCAAAAACATAAAAAATCTAGTAATGCTGCACATAATGTAAAAACAAGCAAGACAGATGCATGCACACCTCTGCCCACACGCCCCCCACATGCACAGGGTGAAGGGAATGGGCTGGCTAAAATGGAAGGCGGGCCAAACATGGCCCAATGACCATAGTTTGGAGACCCCTACTGTAGACTATTCTTGCTACAACTAGGTAAAAATACAAAATATAGCATTACCCGTATTAGTTCTCAGCTACAAGAAGGCCTCATTACTTCATGAGGCCTTCTTGTAGCTGAGAACTAATACGGGTAATGTTATATTTTGTATTTTTACCTAGTTGTAGCAAGAAGCCCAGATTGGAAGTGAAATGCAAACTCAGTACTCAGTAGGCATCCTTCAGTCTCGAAAGACTATGGTATCGTGCTCTGTATGGAGGACTTGGAACAGCGTCTAGTGTGGCTGAGGAGGCCAATTCGAGAGTGACAATCCCTTCCACACTGGAGACAAATCCAATCTGTCCCCTGTCCAGCTCCCTGGTTTTGCTTCCTTTGTGACTTCCTCTTTGCCTCAGCCTGCTGGACAAGGGTCTCTTCAAATTGGGAGAGGCCGTGATGCACTGCCTGCCTCCAGGCTGAACGATCAGATGTCAGAGTTTCCCATCTGTTGAGGTCTATTCCTAAGGCCTTCAGATCCCGCTTGCAGATATCCTTGTATCGCAGCTGTGGTCTCCCTCTGGGGCGATTTCCCTGCACTAATTCTCCATATAGGAGATCCTTTGGAATCCGACCATCAGCCATTCTCACAATGTGCCCAAGCCAGCGTAGACGTCGCTGTTTCAGTAATGTATGCATGCTGAAAATTCCAGCTCGTTCTAGGACTACTCTATTTGGAACTCTGTCCTGCCAGGTGATACCAAAAATCCGTCGTAGGCAACGCATATGGAAGGTGTTCAGCTTCCTCTCCTGCCGGGCACAAAGGGTCCAGGACTCGCTGCAGTACAGGAGTGTGCTCAGGACACAGGCTCTATAGACCTGGATCTTGGTATGTGTTGTCAGTTTCTTATTGAGCCATACTCTCTTTGTGAGTCTAGAGAACATGGTGGCTGCTTTCCCAATGCGTTTATCCAGCTCGACATCTAGAGAGAGGGTGTCAGAGATGGTTGAGCCAAGGTACACAAAGTCATGAACAACCTCCAATTCTTGTGTGGAGATGGTAATAGAGGGAGGTGAGTCCACACCCTGGCCCATGACTTGTGTTTTCTTCAGGCTGATTGTTAGTCCAAAGTCTTGGCAGGCCTTGCTGAAACGGTTCATGAGTTGTTGGAGGTCTTCAGCAGAGTGGGCAACAATGGCTGCATCGTCTGCAAAGAGGAAGTCCCTCATGCATTTCAGCTGGACTTTGGTCTTTGCTCTCAATCTAGAGAGATTAAAGAGCTTTCCATCTGATCTAGTCCGGAGATAGACACCTTCTGTTGCAGTTCCAAAGGCATGCTTCAGCATGACAGCAAAAAAGATCCCAAAAAGTGTTGGTGCGAGGACACAGCCCTGTTTCACTCCGCTTCGGATGTCAAAGGGATCTGATGTTGAGCCGTCAAAAACTACAGTGCCTTTCATTCCATCGTGGAAGGACCTGATGATGTTAAGGAGACGAGGTGGACATCCAATCTTGGGAAGTATTTTGAAAAGGCCATCCCTGCTAACCAAGTCAAATGCTTTTGTAAGGTCTATGAAGGCCACAAAGAGTGGCTGTTGTTGTTCCCTGCATTTCTCCTGCAACTGTCGGAGGGAGAATACCATGTCAGTGGTGGATCTATTTGCTCGAAATCCGCACTGTGATTCCGGATAGACTCTGTCTGCAAGCACCTGGAGCCTCTTCAGCACAACACGGGCAAGCAGCTTCCCTACAACGCTAAGAAGAGAGATACCACGGTAGTTATTGCAGTCACCCCTGTCACCTTTGTTCTTGTACAACGTGACAATGTTTGCATCCTTCATGTCCTGTGGTACTCCACCTTCCCTCCAGCAGAGACAAAAGATTTCATACAGTTCGGTGATGATGATCTCCTTACCGCATTTCAGCACTTCTACAGGGATGTTGTCCCTTCCAGGTGCCTTGCCAGAGGTGAGGGAATCCAAGGCCGCATTTATTTCTCCTAGGGTTGGTTCGCTGTCCAGCTCTTCCAAGACAGGCAGGCACTCAATGTTATTTAATGCTTCTTCGGTTACTACATTCTTTCTGGAATATAGCTCGGAGTAGTGCTGCACCCAGCGTTCCATCTGCTGTGCTCGGTCCTGGATGATCACACCTGTAGTAGACTTCAAGGGAGCAGATTTCTTCTGTAATGGATCTAAGGCCTGCTTGATACCATCATACATTCCTTTGATGTTACCTGTGTCCGCTGCTATCTGTATCTGAGAGGAAAGCTGAAGCCAGTAGTCATTGGAGCATCTCCTGGCAGCCTGTTGGGCTTGGCTACGAGCGGCTCGAAGAGCTTGCAGGTTGTACTCGCTAGGACAGGCTTTGTATGCTGCTAGAGCTCTTCTCTTATCCTCAATGGCTGGCATTAACTCCTCCGAATGGGCTTCGAACCAGTCAGCCATCTTTCTGGTCTTCTTGCCGAAGGTGGACAAGGCAGTGTTGTAGACAGTGTTCTTGAAGTGTTCCCATCGTTCAGGTGCATTTACATTTGCTGGACCTGGAAGGGTTTCCTCGAGTGCTTGGGCAAATTCCTTCACTTTTCTTTGATCGCGAGTCTTGTTGATGTCAATACGTGGTCTTCCTTCCTTTTTCATGTGATACAATTTCTTTGTTCGCAGTTTTACTCTACTACACACCAGGGAGTGATCAGTATCGCAATCAGCACTCTGGTAGCTGCGTGTGATCGTAACACTAGGAAGGCTAGAACGTCTAGTGAGGATCAAATCGAGCTGATGCCAATGCTTGGATCTTGGATGTCTCCAGGAGACTCTGTGTTGCAGCTTCGTATTAAAGAATGTGTTGCTGACACAGAGACCATAGTAACAGCAAAACTCCAGTAAGCGTTGGCCATTTTCGTTCATCTTTCCAATGCCAAAACGGCCTAGACAAGTGGGCCAAGAATTGTGATCAGCACCAACTCTAGCATTAAAGTCTCCAAGAATGAACAGTGACTCTCTTTCAGGGACTTTTTTGATAGTAGCTGCCAGATCGTCGTAGAATTTGTCTTTCACTTCTGGAGTGGATGACAGTGTTGGTGCATATGCACTGATGAGGGTTACTGGTCCTGCTGATGAGTGGAGCTGCAGAGACAGGATTCTTTCACTCCCCACAGTGGGTGGAACAATGCATCTCAGGAGAGTGTTTCTGACTGCAAAGCCAACACCATATTCCCTGGTCTCATTCGATGGTTTTCCCTGCCAGAAGAATGAGAAGTTTTTTTCTTTGACAGATCCCGAGTCTGGCAGTCTTGTCTCTTGCAGGGCAACAATGTCCATCTGCAGTCTACTCAGTTCCATGTCAATGACAGCTGTCTTGCGCACATCGTCTATTTCTTGCAGGTCGTTAGGAAAGCCATAGTCAGGAAAGCCAGGGGTCATTGTCCGTACATTCCAGGTGCCCAGCTTTAGGGCAGAAGTTTTCTTATGATTGTTGCATGGTGCACGGTTGTCGATCTGCTTGTCGGGTTTCACCCTAAACCCCACGCACCCCATGAGGTTAACAGACCGTGGCGAGGTAGCACCTTACTGGCTGGGGGCTGCCCAGCTTAAGGCGGGCGGTATCTACCTAGTGAGGTGCAATGACCTCTCCCACCGTCAGAAGTAGCCCCTGGCGTCCTGCTCTACGCCAATTGAGCAGAGACTTATAACCGGTAACTGCTACTTCCCGTGTTGTTTCTTTTTACCCAAATTTGGTAAATAGGAAAACCAACTAACATCTCGTACACCTGGGGGGAGTATACTTTTAAAGGTCAGATCATACTTCCATATCATTAGAGATCAGGCCGGGTAGGTGGGGCTCGTCAGCCCTGGAAGGCAGCCCATCTAGGAGAAGGACCACTCCGAATTTAAACCTCCACTGCCTTGTGGCTATATCCACTTATGGAAAGGGCTTCAGGAGATAACCTCGAGGCAAAATCCGGAGCCGGAGTCCCGGAGGCATTTTCTTTCATTCTGCCAACTCCTGCGACGTTGCTGGAACCAGTTGTATTGGCTCTTGCCTTTCCACTGGACCA
Source organism: Pogona vitticeps (assembly GCF_051106095.1). Lineage (NCBI taxonomy): Eukaryota > Metazoa > Chordata > Lepidosauria > Squamata > Agamidae > Pogona > Pogona vitticeps. The sequence goes on along the minus strand of NC_135784.1, from coordinate 75,010,542 downwards.
TTTCAGCGATGTGGAGAGGGGGGATTTGCTGCTTGGGTAACAGCCTATCCTCCATACTATTTTACCCAGGCTTCGTGCTCTGGAGAGGACACTCCAGCTTCGCATACAGCGCAATGCAAACAGAGGTTGGCAAAATCACACCAACGTTTCAGGCATAATAGAAGATTGATTCTACTTATTACACATACTGCTACACTGTAGTAGCTACAGTACAGTATTTCCCAAACATTTACCATTTAAATTGAAATTAGAATTGCATCTTAATCTTACAGGTGAAAAAAAATAATACTTTTGAAGTATGCAAGAATTAAAACCAGCATGCCACAGTAAATATATTGAAATTTATGGTACTATTAGCGCTAGACCATACTACACCCCACACAGATCTTACCAATGTAAGAGTTCTTCATCCAGTTCTTATCAACCCTCTGAGAGCTTTTAGGAGAAATAATGTAAAGGAAAGAAACACATAATAGTGATGTATACACAAGGACAACAAGAGTCTTTCAGCAGGCATATCTTTCTGTACCGTCTCTATATCAGAAGAAGGGAATGGAACTTGTGTTAATACAAATGGGGAAAAACATGAAAGAATCTCTTATTTTCATTTTCATGTTTTTTCTTCCCTTCCAGACATACAATCTTTGAAACATGAAGGATTTCTGTTAATGAAAAAGGGGAACCCAGGCACGTAGTGTTATTTTGGCTTTCTTTTCTCATTTAGCCTTTCTTTGTTCTTTCAAATGTATGTGTCTGTCAAACTGCACAGTAAACATTTAATACATTTAATAATGTATCAAGAACTGCTGTCAGCACCCAATCAGAATGTTCATAAATAGAGGAGCGGGAATTTTGAAAGTGTAGAAGACCCTAGACTGGATGGAGGAACTTAGGGGAATGTGTTGGCTTCATTGTTGGGTCTTGGTTTGGTTGTTGTTTGCCTGCTTTTGTTGTCTGCATTTGGAACATACTGATTCTCTGTTGCCTGGCCCCTGCTTTTTAAACTATTTTTGTGCATTCTTGTTAGTGTCAGAAAAAGAACAAATACAGTAGGAGAAATGAAATGGAAGTGCATGAAAAACTCAAGCCCTTTCATGTTTAATGAAAGAATTAGGGCACAAAAGACCTGAAAAAGAAGAAGGCACTTATCTGAAAGAACTCAAACACAAATGGTTTTTCCCGTGTACATCCCTATCAATCATATACAATTCAGACACCCACCCCTAGTTGAGTCTGATTTGAAGAAGGCAAAGCCAGAACAATAATTTAAAATGAGACATAGTTTTCAAAAGCACTTTTAGATTCACTCCAGCTACAGTTTTTTCTCCCAGTGGTACACAGCTATGGTTCTGTTATGCAACAATACTATGCCCTGGTGCAAACTTTTGAAATTAGTGAAGCATTTTGTTTGTTTTAAGCCAACTTTTATCACTACAGCACATAAAAGTACAACCAACATTTTCTTACATTACACAATAAGGTAACAAAGAAGAGGTGACAGATGGGAAATGAGCTATGAGCAGAGCAAACAGGACAATGAAAGTTGCATAAGTAAAACTGCTGATTTCCCGAAATGTCACATCCTTGTACCTCACATTTCTTTTTTGTTCCCTGAAGAGGTCTGGAGATGTGTCCAGGGGTTGCAATGGCCTATGTGCATTTACGACCTTTGTTAGTAACTTCTATACAGAAGATGAGGAATATAGAATCCTTTTACAGATATAGACGTTTAAAATACACAAAAATTAAGTACTTCGGAAACTGGTTAGAGCGGTTATGCATGATCAAAGCATTTTTCATAGGCAGAGGTCCACAAATGAGGGCATAAGAACCCCGAGAGTAGTCTGCAAAAGAGGAATTCAATTCAGGAATAGAAGTGCCTGGTCAAGCAATGTTAGAGTCTTGTATATCAAGGAACAAAGCAAAATACTGTATGATGAGTCATGTCATTATTTAGTTCGTAACTACAGATGAGGGTATCCCCGTGCAGTCGGACCATCCACTCATGTGTCTGGCGGTGGCGGCAGCCTCGCTCATCCTTCCAATCACTCCCAAAGCCCTGCTTTATTCCTGCTTGGCTAAACACTCCAGGCAAGAGGGAGAAGGACAAGTCTCCATGCACGGCTGCCAAGTTGCTAGCCAAACAGGAACAGAGTGGGGCTCCGAGAGCAACTGGAAGGATGAGCGAGGCCACCACTGGACACGTGAGTGGACGATCCAGCCCCAGAGGGTGGACTCTCATTAATTCCAGCTGTGCGGGGATATTCATATTCATATACAAATACCTCCATCTCTATTCATAACCAAAACAAACAAGGATCTTTTTCATTGGGATATCCACAGCACAGCTTGGAATGTTAAAGTTTAAAATGAACTTGTTTCCTTACTCATCACTCCTCATCAACTGGTTATCATTCTACATACCAAACACTGATTTGGAGGTCACTAAAACAGATAATATTGGGCATCTGGTGACTAAAATATAAGTCATATAAAAACATATATCCTGGGGAGAAGTCAAATGTGATTTTCTTAGGTAGAGGAAACAAGATAAAGGCTTTAACAAAAAACTTTTGAATTAAAAATATGATAATAAGCTGTAATAGAAAAGCATGTATGAAAATGTCAATCACATTGGGCAAGGCTATTATCCTCTCTGCCCGCAGTCTGCCAGAATACAAACCTTGTCTAAAAAAATTCATACATCATATCATAGTAAATCTAATTTTTTTCACAAATAATCTTAATAAGTTTTAGATGATTGCCATAGAACAGCATAACTGCTGGTCTTCAGAGAATGAAATGATAATCCAGACTTAAGAAGGTTTTTAGTGAGGTTTTGTGCTTGTTTCACTTGACTGATCAGAGTGTCTGCCATTGTATTTCAACAGATTTACAATTCTTTCATAAAATTCTCACAGTACACTATCAACTTAATGCAGGGAATTCCTACCTTTAAATCAGGAAATTGGCTGAAATGCTTCTTAAAGTGTCTCTGTCAGATCATCCAGATAGCATCTGAACCTAGTGTCTAGACTTGGAAATAAAGGTGCTTCAGGATTGGGCCATATTTCCTGGCAAGAGTGGATTGGCTAATAAAAAAACACTGTTCTGGATTTTTCAGCAGAGTCATGGCATAACAATCAGGCAGTTGCTTCCATGACTCCATAGTTACAGGAGTACAGTATCTTCTTTGATTCAATCAGTGGCAAATATTCAAGGTGACTGTGCATCTGTCCAAAGAATTATTGACAGCTGCACTTAGCAGCCTTCCAAGTTGCAAACTGTTAGTGATGCCAATTGAAAACATAATATGCATGTGTTCAGAGAGCTAGCATAGGTAAAGCTGCATGATAACAAAGCGGGGGTGAGGAATTTCTCTTGCATGAACACTGCCTTGGATGTACTGTACTTCATCATATTTATTTTGGATGTTCCATTAGGGAGAACTGCAAGAATAGCATAAAAACAAAGACAATGCTATCACTGGTAATAATTGAATTAATGAAAAGAAAATGGAACAGAGGACAGAAACAATTAGTCCTTCTTATGCAGTACTATTCAAAAACAAGATTTACATATTTCCCTTTTTCCCCCAGGAGAACCTTTTGCAAAAAAAAAAAAAAAGTTTTGTGACAACTTAAAGAGACTGAGATAAATTTTTGTGGACTGCAACCTACCTCAACATTTAGGTCCATGCCAAATCTGCATGGGTCTCAATTTTGCATTTGACAACCACTGTTCTCCAACTGCACAGTGAATGCAAGAGAAGCAATTATATTCAGGACACATCAAGATTCAAAATGAAGAATTATAAGCACAGATTGTACACTAGGAGATGTACTAAGCCAAAACATCCAACTCCAGCTGTGAGGGGAGTTCCAGAGCAAACAGCTGGTTTCTGAACTTTGGCTTTTGTGAGGGCAATAAACATCCTACAACACTCTACATCTGAACTAAAAAAAAAACTCAGAGGTTTAAATATTCTCAGATGATAATTTTTTTTGTTTCTTTGTTTAGTGACTTACACAAAAATACCATAAGAAAATCATAAGATATCAAAACAGCTGAGCTTTTAAATTTACAAGCTGTATATTTTATTAATTTTTACTACTTCAGTATAAGACAAAGAGAATTCTTTTAACAGAGATGCAATATTAGACACACATTTCATGTCAGGACATTAATCTTAAATAATTTTAATAAAATGCCTACATATTCAAACCTGCTTCTACTACAAGTTATTCAAATGAACATGCATTACAGTGTTTTCTATAATGAGCTATTAAGGCTGGAATGCTACTCAGCCTTCCAAACATTTAACCCTAACTTTGCTAACAAAAGGGCTGCAAATAAGCAATGGAAAATACTGTCCATGCTGCAAATGTAAATCTTGCGTTTCTTCTGTGTGTATCCTGAGTCACAATGTTTTACAGCACAAAAAAGTGGAATGCACTGTTTCATCTAAAACGGAAGTCAGCTTCTTTGTTTCCCATTAAACGCTAAACTAAATGAAAAGCACATGACTATGCTTAAGTCTTTATTGCATGAAACTGCAGTTGTTCCAGTAAAAACTTTCAACGATAAGAGCAACTAGATTAACATATTAAGCTGGATCTATTCCAATATATTAGCTGAGCAAGGCTGATTTATTATTTAACATTATTTTGCATGTAAGACTGCATGGTGACGCAGTCTTCCTTACCCCAGAGAAAGTACTTTTACAGGCGGCCAATTTTTGCAGTAGCATCATTTTAGTCTGTTGAAAATATTCTTTAACTTTTCTCTGACCATTTGGAGCTAATTTACAGAGCATTATATTGAAGACAATCATAAAAGAGATCGCCATCAGCAAGAACGGTAGGTATTATTTTCCAAGAAATTATTTTAATACAATCATAATAGTTTTCTATTATATATTATTTAGGTAACAGTTGGTTTGATTTTAGTACTTTTCTTCAGTTTCAAGAATATTTAAATAAATATTTTAAATGCATGTTATTTCTTTGTTACACATTTCAAAGTTTATGTTATACAGAAAGATTTTTGGAGACAAAGAAAAATATTTCTTTTCACTCTTGAGCTTGCACTCAGCCCTGTTGCCTTAACTATTTCTTCTCTGTACAATTCAGATCTCAAAAATATTTTGAAAATATTTCTAATTAGCATTAAACGCACAGACATCATACTCTGAATATTTTTTTTTGCTGCTATAGACTTTACCAAGTTTTACATTTTAGGAGAACTTAAATAAAGAACACAAAGAGTTAAATAATCTTTCCATGTTCCTTGAGCACAGGAATATCGCTGCCAACTACTCTTCTAGGCTTTAAATATTGTTTTGTCAGATTGCTTTTTTATTTCCAGTCACAAAGAAACTATTCTCCTTAGTTCTTCCAGCTCAATACAAGCCTGATCTTCTGAAATGAAGACTTTGCAGAAGCTTGGTCTGTTTTTCTATTTTTTTATGCCCTTGGTGAAGTTAGCACCACCTAATCAACAACACACAACCCCGTTTTATGACCATGGTTTGGCCCCTCTTGAAGATCCAATATTCAAGCAAGGTAACGAAGACATATTATTTGAGGAAGATTATGAAGACAAACCACAGGATGCTGTGTACAAGGTAGTTTATAAGTTCTATTTTCCTTTTTCCATTCTGTCAATGTATGCATTAGCCATATATGCATGTGTGTATGTTCTATGTTTCCCCCCCCAAAAAGCAAAAGCAATGAAGATAATGATGGTAACCCTAAAATAAAAACATAACAAAGTTACAATATTGTTTCAACATGCTTTGTCCCTTTCTCCTAAAGCAAAATTGTTTGGGCTTATATTAGTATGCAATATGGCATACTATGTGAGAAGAACCTAGGAGAGTTACTTTTTTGGACTACAACTCCCAGAACACTCAAGCAAGCACAATCAGCAGTCCATCTGGCTGGATGTTCTGAGAAATGTAACCCCAAAAGTAACTTTCCCATGCTCTTTATAAAGCCACAAACTACAGCTAGTCTAAGTTGACATTATTGTTATTACACTTTTGTTCTTAAAAGTTCAATTTTCCAAAAATGTAATACATGATGGTAAAGAATTATCATTCTATACCCATACACAGAAAATCCAGTGATGTCCTTTGATTAAATATTCATTGACAAATCTGGGAAACCTGCCATCATGCACTTCTTTTGTGGCCTTGGCAAGTCATAAGCTTAGCTCCATTCACACCCCCTTTATAAAACAGATTAATGCTAGTATATTTTATAAGGTCAAAAAGAAAAACTATCAGGAATTTCCCAAATTAAGGCTATAATCTTATGATCCTGGAAATGTGTCCCAAGGGCCATTGGGAAGAGTATGTCTTCCTTCCAAAACCTACAATGAAAGTTGATTTTGGACACCCTATCCTAGCCTCTCTCAAACACTGCAACTTTTGATGGCATCTCCTTCCCCTGGTTGGAATTCCAACCTTGGATGTTATGTAGGGATGTGTGCAAAGTTTCCTTTAAGCGCTTGCTCTCTCTCTCTCTCCCTCCCTCCCTCTGTGCGTGTGTGTGTCTGAATGCGCATACACACACAACTCCACCTCCCTCTATACAGCTTTCTTCCTCCTCTGCACAGTGATCATGTTCAACCCCTTTGGTTCCAGTCATGATGGAACTTTGAAAGCAGGGAAAGGTGGAATCCCACCCAACAGGGTTGAAAATTAGAGGGTACACTGCATGTGTGTGTGTCAACCTGTTCAGTCCATGGACCATTCTCATGCACCCAATACAGTGGTAGACTGGAGCACCTCCAGGTCTAGTCTAACTCCTTTCCATCCCACTGAAGGTCTGACAGACTGGAGGTCAGAGTGTCTACTGGGCGTTGTCATCTTTAGGTTTGCTCCCTGAGTAAATTCCTAATATATAATATAATATATATCATAAGCAGCAGTATTTCTATAATGAGATTCTCATTGTTCTGAATGAAACATAGTTCTGTAGCATTAACAAACTTCATTAATTACAGATGCATTTAGTCTGAGAGTTAACAATGTACTGTACTACTGTAGCATCCCTAATTACCAGCATTCAGAATGTTATTGTTCAGAGTATTAAGACACTGCTGGCAGAAACCCTAGGGCACTGATGGCGAACCCTTTTGATCTTGATGCCCAAACTGAAAAAAAAAAAAAAAACAGTGGGCGGCAGTGGTGGAAGCGGCGGTGGAAGGGGGAATCGTGGGCACAGAGGTGCCTCCAGACCCCACTCTGGGTCCGCCTCCTGTCATGCCTAACCCCACCACTGCCTATAGCTTGGCCAGCCCGCCGCTGCCAGCGCCAGCTGCTCCGGATCCTGGCCCACCACCTGTATGGGCACTAGAACCACCGCTGCAGCCGCCTCCTCGTGTTTGGCTGCTGGGGGTAGCGACCCAGCAACTTATGGCTTGTGTGCCCAAAGAGAGCGCCCTGCGTGTCTGCTGTGGCACAGATGCCATAGGTTCACCATCGCTGCCCTAGGGTATATCAATAAACTTATGACAATGAAGAGAGCCAATAATGAAAGAAAGCAATACACAGAATTCTTCTGGTTAATTACAACTGCATAAATGCAAAGGCCTAAACTGCAGTGGTAAATTGCCACTAGGAAACACATCACACTTGTATCTATCCTTGCATGCCGAGCAATATAAGCAGCAACTTGTTATAGTGGTGCCTCGACTTAAGACCATAATCCGTTCCAGAAGATGGGCGTATCTTGAAATGGTCGTACGTCAACACACCATTTTCCATAGGAATGCATTGGTATGCGATTAATCCATTCCAGCATTTAAAAAAAATACAAAAAACAACAACAAAAACAAAAACACTACAGCCAGCCCCATCGGAACACGATGGGGCTGAAAAAAAATTCAAAAAGCACAAACAGAGCAAGCCCCATCGGAACGCGATGGGGCTGAAAAAACACACACACACCAAAACACGAAAAAACATCACAGCACAGAAACATTACCCCCCCAACCCAAACCCACCCTGCAAAACAAAGTAAATGTACTTACTCAGAAGCAGAAAGCAGCACCAGGCAGTCCGAAGCCTCTCTTCAAACGCACACTCTCTAAGCGTTGGGGCGAAAGAGCTACAAAGAAGCTCTTCGCCGACCAACAGTTAGTACTCTAATTTGAATTCCCCGCCTTTTTCCCCCTGCCCCCCCTTTTGCAACTCGAAACTCCGGCCACAAGTCAAAGCAAAATTTTGTGTCCGGAGCTGGTTGCAACTTGAAATGGTTGTATGTCGGGACGGTCATAAGTCGAGGCATCACTGCAATTAATGACATTTCACCTCTGCAATCTACAACATTGTGTGTGTGTGTTCAGTCGTTTAGTCGCGTCCGACTCTTCGTGACCCCATGGACCAGAGCACGCCAGGCCCTCCTGTCTTCTACTGCCTCCCGGAGTTGTGTCAGGCTGATGTTGGTTGCTTCGCAGACACTGTCCAGCCATCTCGTCCTCGGTCGTCCCCTTCTCCTCTTGCCATCACACCTTCCTAACATCAAGGTTTTTTCCAAGGCCTCTTTTCTTCTCATGAGATGGCCAAAGTACTGGAGCCTCAGCTTCAGGATCTGTCCTTCCAGTGAGCACTCAGGGTTGATTTCCTTTAGAATTGATAGGTTTGTTCTCTTTGCAGTCCAGGGAACTCTCAAGAGTCTCCTCCAGCACCACAATTCAAAGGCATCAATTCTTCGGCGGTCAGCTTTCTTTATGGTCCAGCTCTCACTTCCATACATCACGACAGGAAAAACCATAGCTTTGACTATTCGGACTTTTGTTGGCAAGGTGATGTCTCTGTTTTTTAAGATGCTGTCAAGGTTTGTCGTTGCTCTCCTCCCAAGAAGCAGGCGTCTTTTAATTTTGGGGCTGCTGTCTCCATCTGCAGTGATCATGGAGCCCAAGAAAGTAAAATCTGTCACTGCCTCCATATCTTCCCCTTCTATTTCCCAGGAGGTGATGGGACCAGTGGCCATGATCTTAGTTTTTTTGATGTTGAGTTTCAGACCGTTTTTTGCACTCTCCTCTTTCACCCTCATTACAAGGTTCTTTAGTTCCTCCTCACTTTCCGCCATCAGAGTGGTATCATCTGCATATCGGAGGTTGTTGGTAATTCTTCCAGCAGTCTTAATTCCAGCTTGGGATTCCTCCAGTCCAGCCTTCCGCATGATGTATTCTGCATATAAGTTAAATAAGCAGGGTGACAATATACAGCCTTGCCGTACTCCTTTCCCAATTTTGAACCAATCAGTTGTTCCATATCCAGTTCTAACTGTTGCTTCCTGTCCCACATATAGGTTTCTCAGGAGATGGATAAGGTGGTCAGGCACGCCCATTTCTTTTAGGACTTGCCATAGTTTGCTGTGGTCCACACAGTCAAAGGCTTTTGCAAAGTCAATGAAGCAGAAGTAGATGTTTTTCTGGAACTCTCTGGCTTTCTCCATAATCCAGCGCATGTTGGCAATTTGGTCTCAAGTGCCTCTGCCCCTTCGGAATCCCTCTTGTACTTCTGGGAGTTCTCGGTCCACATACTGCTGAAGCCTACCTTGTATGATTTTGAGCATAACCTTGCTGGCGTGTGAGATGAGTGCAATTGTCCGGTAGTTGGAGCATTCTTTGGCACTGCCTTTCTTTGGGATTGGGATGTAGACTGATCTTTTCCAGTCCTCTGGCCACTGTTGAGTTTTCCAAACTCGTTGGCATATTGAATGTAGCACCTTAACAGCATCATCCTTTAGGATTTTAAATAGTTCGACTGGAATGCCATCACCTCCACTGGCCTTGTTGTTAGCCAGGCTTTCTAAGGCCCACTTGACCTCACTCTCCAGGATGTCTGGCTCTAGGTCAGCAACTATATTGTCTGGGTTGTCCGGGATATCCAAAACTTTCTGATATAATTCCTCTGTGTATTCTTGCCACCTCTTCTTGATGTCTTCTGCTTCTGTGAGGTCCTCATTGTACTCATGCCAATTCTGGCCAGCAGGATGAACAATTGTGTGGTTGCAGCTCGGCGTGTTCAGAGTCAAAGGTCCTCTGACTCTCTGCATTCAGAATAATTGCTAGGTGAAAGAGTGATACAGTGGTGCCTCGCTTAGCGATTACCTTGTTTAACGATGTATTCACTTAGTGATGAGGTTTTAGGAGCAATCTTGCGCACCGTTTAGTGATGTTTCCAATGGAGGAATTTCGCATAGCAATGTTTGGGACTTTGCTTCGCTTAGCGATGACAGTTTAGGTCCCCCTGTTTCGCTTAGCGATGTTTTTGACAGCTCCGTTTTCACAATTTTAAAAGGTGTTAAATTGTTTTAAAAGGGTTTAGAGTGCACTTAATAAACCCTTTGTTAAACTAATTTGGCTTCGTTCTGGCTCTTTTTGAATTTTTGGTGATTTTTTTTCTCCCCCATTGAAATGCATTGAAAAGGTTTCAATGCATTCCAACGGGGAACCGTGTTTCGCTTAGCGATGTTTCCTATGGCGATTTTCGCTTAAGGACGGCAATCCTTTCCCATTATCTGGTTTTCAATGCATCTCTATGGGAAAACGTGTTTCGCTTAGCAATGTTTTCCCATAGCGATGATTTTTTTGGAACCAATTAAAATCGTTAAGCGAGGCACCACTGTATACAGTAGGACCCTCATTTTCCATGGGGTTATAGCAGGAGAGACAAGAGGGCCTTCTTAAATGAACAGTGTAAAGAAATAGCAGAAAATAATAGAAAGGGAGAAATCAGAGATCTGTTCAAGAAAATTGAAATGTTAAAGGAACATTTGTGTCATTTTCATACTTTCTTCAGTTTAAGCTTGAGTTTTGCTATGAGAAGCTGATGAGCAGAGCCACAATCAGCTCTAGGTCTTGTTTTTGCTGACTGTATAGAGCCTCTCCGTCTTTGGCATAAAGATACAGTAAAAATAAAAATAAAGCATAAAAATACTGTAACATAAAACATTCAAGACATTTAGCATTTAAGATGGCAGACTTGATCAGGCAGACTAGCTAAACTCAGCTGATTTTGTGGATATAACATTTTCATTTATGACCACCATAATTGAATATTAATATATTAATACCTGCTGTTATTTTATGTGTTTTCATAACTTTCAATGTAAAAGGGAAAGAATGGCATGATCGTTTTCCATGAAAATGAAATACAAATGCAGGGAGATGAAGAGGCAACTGGAGAGGGATCAACGAATTATACAGGTAAGTTTTAATTCTTTTTATTTAAAATCAACAAACTAGTTCTAGAAACATTAGATAATGTATGCATCAAGCACTATTGTTCAGTTTGTCACTTATATGTGGGACAAGTAACAGGTACCTTGGATAAGGATAAACAGAAAGCATTAAATATCACACTGTTCCTCACCTACCTCTCTCATATCCATGACATCTCTCCAAGAGAAACAAGTTGTGGCAACTTTGTACATCTCTTGTAGATTTTCTGTAAGCCGTTTAAAATCTAAACATCAAGTATATTCTCACAGAGAAGGTGGTGGTTGGCAACTACCAAGTAGCTGCATTTCCCCAAACAACAATGGTACATGGGATGCATCCGAAACAAAACTCAGCTCTGAGTTTTAGTACTGAGTATATGAAGCACTATGCCTAAAATTCAGTTATTCCCAACCTTAGGTCTTCAGATGTTTTCACCTGCAACTCCCAGAGATCCTGGCCAACACAGCTAGTGGTGAAGGCTTATGAGAGTTTTAGTCCAAGAACACCTGGGGACCCAAGGTTGGGAACCAGTTGCCTAGATAGTTCAGCATCATTGTTATCATATTTCAGCTAGTGATGGTTAACAATAGGCAATGATGAAACAGATAGGAGTTAACATACCCTCCAAAGATATTTGCAAGACTGTAGGAACATATTTTGTAATCTCCAACAAGAGGACAAGTTCTGCAGTACAGTATGTATAAAATAGAAAAAAAATGTTTTGGCAGAATGTACATACCCGTATTTTTCTGTGTACAAGATGCCCCCATGTATAACATGACCCAATTTTGACCCTTTTGAGCCTGAGTGCCCAAATCAGCAGGCACCCTCCAGGCCGGTGCATCCTCCGAGGGTGGACAGGACGCTTTCCCCCTCTCCCCAAATATAGTCAGGGCCTTCATCTAAGCTTCCTACACTTTGCTGCGCTGCGTTCTGCCCTGCTCGCTTTCCTGCGGCGCCGGAGTCACAGTCAATGGGCAGCAGCGATTTCATGCTGAGGGACGGCCAGGCACAGCTCCTTCTTTGCCTCCTCCTCCTGCTGTCACCACCTGATCACTGCCTCCAGCACCACTCACAGGCTGCTTTCGGGCAGGGGACGAGGCGGTGGTGTGAGCTCAAGCTGAGCCCTAGCAGCGACTGGCGCGACACCCTGCACCAGGCTGGCATGGGCAGCAGCATGGCTCATGTGCCCACAGAGAGGGCTCCGCGTGCCAGCTGTGGCACACGTGCAATAGGTTTGGCTTAGGTAAAGGTAAAGGTTCCCCTTGACAATTTTTGTCCAGTCGTGTTCGACTCTAGGGGGCGGTGCTCATCCCCGTTTCCAAGCCATAGAGCCAGCGTTTTGTCCGAAGACAATCTTCCGTGGTCACGTGGCCAGTGCGACTTAGACACGGAACGCTGTTACCTTCCCACCGAGGTGGTCCCTATTTATCTACTTGCATTTGCATGTTTTCGAACCGCTAGGTTGGAGGGAGCTGAGACAAGCGACAGGTGCTCACTCCGTCGCGTGGATTCGATCTTATGACTGCTTGGTCTTCTGACCCTGCAGCACAGGCTTCTGCGGTTTAGCCCGCAGCGCCACCACGTCCCTTTAGGCTTACTTCCATGTATAAGACGAACCTCAATTTTTACTCTAACTATTTTAGGAAAAAGTAGCATCTTATACACAGAAAACTACGGTAGCTCAGAATCTGCTGGTAGACTTCGGATTAATTTGAAAGAAACATCTGCAGCCCTTGTGTCACCTGCCTATCTCTCAGCCATACCTCTACTCTAAAATAGGAGTATTCTTCAGTGGCCTTTACAAAATCTTAACTCTATTAGCCAGTTTTAGAGTTATGTATTGCAGTTTTTTATTTGCAGTAACTCTAACAGACTTAGACATATCTTGATTCATGAAATACAGTAGATCAGTGGTTCTTAACCTTTTTGAAAGAAACGCCCCCTTGAGCCATTGAGGAAGTTATCATCGCCCCCCCTCCCCGCGGTGATGATATCTTATTTATTTATTTATTTATTTATTTATTTATTTATTTATTTATTTATTTATTTACTTACTTACTTACTTACTTACTTACTTACTTACTTACTTACTTACTTTATTTATTTATTTAAGAAAGACACTTAAATCCAATGACCCCTGAAAATAATATTCAATTCCAAGAAAATGAAATGCCCCCAAAAAGTAACATTTAATGATTTAGTTGCAAGCGAATTTTAAGACTCAAAAAGAAATATTAAAAGGGCATAAAAACAAACCTCAATGCAGGAACTAAAAATTTCAAGACGAAAACTCTGAAACTAAATTAAGACTGGAGGAAAATATATATTCACGCACATTGTAAAAAGGCTGCAGCCATCTTCACAGGTTTGGCTTGCTCCAGCGCCCCCCTACCGCCCCCTTCTGCTCCAGTGCCCCCTTGCCGCCCCTTTTCGTTCTACCGCCCCCCTGAAAAATGAAATCGCCCCCTGGGGGGCATTATCGCCCACGTTAAGAACCACTGCAGTAGATGATTGACTCTAACACAACCATACGATTTTATGGCTGCATCTTATTGACTGACTTTGTCATTCTAATAAAAATCCAAAATAGATCCAGCAAAAAAAGAAAAAAAGAAAAAAAAAGAAAAGAAGAAGAAAAGAACCAATGTCACTGCCAGTGGTCATAATCCTGGTAGCAATTCAGCAGCAGTTTTTGGCAGTTAAAACCCTCCTTGTTCCAAGGCTCCAAACAGCTTTTCTCAGAGAGCCTCAGAATCTCAAAAGGGGGGTGGGTTAAACATTTAATTAATTTAAAATAAATTTTACTGGAACTTGCCTTTGATATCATCAGCATATGCTGCACAAAGTTACACAAACAGGATTTGGACCACTATATATGTAGCAATGGCATTGTTCACAATACCTACATTTGGAATTATGCAGTTAAAAATAAAAGTTTTGAGCAATGCATATTTTACATCAATTTATACTGCCTTGAAGGACATTGCACCAATTTTTAAACCTGAAAAACAGAATATAGTACATATTCATTGTAATATTACAATATCCAAGCAAGATAACTGTTTCAAATATGTGCATAGAATACAAGGTACTCATAAAATAGTAGCAATTTGTCACTGTATTTATGCTGTAGTATGCTGGATGAGCAAAAGGAACTAGAAGCCACCTTAGAGGGATGCTGAAACAGGGAATCAGGTCTTGCAACAGATATTAGATGCCAGCTCTGTCTCCATATTTATTCAGGCAATGCTATCATAGGAACTCCAAGCAGCAGCCGATGTGAAACTCTTTTCCCCATATTTTCTTCTGCTCAGAGTGATACTGTATGTATATGCTATTAAATGCTAGCAATGCTTTTCTACATGGAAGAAACAGATGAGATCTAAGCAGAAATAGAAACAAAGCTACCCTAAAAATGCCATATCGCAGATGCCAGTTTGAACACATTCCAGTGTCTCAGTACTCTGCTATCCTGAAAACTGCCATTCTTCAACTAGAGATTTAAAAAATGACTGTGCGATCTAAACAGACTAGAGATGGGGATGAAGCACCAAAATGAACCCCCCACAAATTGCCCCCCAGTGACCCAATGAACAACTAATCAATTCATTTTTTTTTTTTTTTTGCTTTCCCTCGTCTTGCTATGTCTTGGGGCATAGGAAGAGGAGAGAAAGCAGGGATCAAAGTGACTGGGCAGCCACAAAAGGAGGGGGAAAGGGATCAAAGCAATCCCGCAGCGGTAGCTGCGCTATCGCTTTGACCCCTGCTTTCCCCCTTCTTGATTAGGGATCAAAGTGATCCTGTAGAGCTTTGATCCCTACTTTCGCCCTTCTTGCTACGCCACACGCGATTTAGCAAAAGGGGGACAGCAGGGATCAAAGCGATCCTGCAGCACTTTAATCCCTTCCCCCTCCTCTTGCTAAGCCCCACATGGCATAGCAAGTAGAGGGAAAGCAGGGATCAAAGCGATCCTGCTGCAGGATCCCTTTAATCCCTTCCCCTCTCTTCTTATGCCCTACAGGCATAGGAAGAGGAGGAATGGGGAACCAAGTCATTCCTCAGCCCCAGAGGTGGGATTCACTTCAGGCAGGTTTTAGCAAGCAGCCCAAAGGGGAACCCACTCTCTGCTTATGCCTCCAAGGAACAGCTGATCCGCGGGGGCATAAGCATATAGGGAATGAAGGGACAAATATAAAAGGGTTACATCCATTGCTTCGTATTTGTTGAGGTCTCTGGACCACAAGAATACAAAGCAACGAATATCTGACAAATCAGGGATATTTAATGAATATTCTGATTTGTTCTTATATATGTCCCCATGTCTAATCCAGACCAACAAGGTCACTAAGAATGTACAAATAAAGCCGCCTAGAGTGGTCCTCACCCGACCAGGTAGGCGGGATATTAATTAATTAATTAATTAATTAATTAATTAATTAATTAATAAGCTGCTTACTCCTCCAGATTCCTTCACTAAGCAAAAGAAAGTATAATACTTGGAGTTAAGGCAATGTTTGCACTATTTCCCATAATCCCAAGTTTTATGCCATCTTTGTATGATGAAATGTTCTTGGAAAGTGTTTAGCTTATTGTACATGGATACTTAGTGTTGTTCAGTGGATAGAGTGACATAACAGAACTCAAGAGGCCTGGGTTCAAATCCCTGCCATGGAAGCTCAGTGAGGGTGTGGAACTGGTAAAATCATTGCTTAAATATCTTGTGTATCTTGAATTCTTATTAGGGACACTATGGGGGCAGTCTGACTGGATGGCACATAACAATAACAACAAACATGTAACTTGTATTCGCGAAGGCCGGGATCTAATGGTTGTTGTGGGTTTTTCGGGCTCTTTGGCCGTGTTCTGAAGGTTGTTCTT
This sequence comes from Pogona vitticeps, assembly GCF_051106095.1. Taxonomy (NCBI): domain Eukaryota; kingdom Metazoa; phylum Chordata; class Lepidosauria; order Squamata; family Agamidae; genus Pogona; species Pogona vitticeps. The sequence goes on along the minus strand of NC_135784.1, from coordinate 74,994,420 downwards.
CCTAACGTTTCACCAGTCTCTGTGGCTGGCATCTTCAGAAGACAGCAACCTGTGTTCTGGTGTAGTTGGCTTGGAAGTGGCGTATTTATGGCTGTGAGATGGGCTTTTGTCTTTTTCTGTAGATGGGTAATTAGTGTGTCTTGTTGCGGGTGTATTGTTGTGATAAGAAGGAGAGATTCTCTGTCACTTTGGTTGATGGGTGTCATTAGCTGGACTTTTCTGTGTAGTGATCCCCAGTCCTTGTGGCTGGGTAGAGTTCGTTGACCTTTTGCACGCTGTATTTTTGAGAGCTGGGAGCCAGGTTTTGTTGAGTTTCAAACTTTCCTCTTTTTTGTTGAGGTTCTGTTGGTGCTTGTGGGTTTCAGTGGCTTCCCTGTGCAGTCTGACATAATGATTACTGGTATTGTCCAGTATTTCGGTATTTTGAAATAGAATTTCATGTCCACTTTGTTTTAGGGCATGTTCAGCTACAGCAGATTTTTCTGGTTGTTTGCAGTGTTTCTGCAGTGTTTCTCACGTTCTTTGATTCTGGTGTGGATGCTTCGTTTTGTGATTCCAATATATACCTGGTCACAACTGCAAGGTATACTCCTGCAGTGGTGAGGGGGTCCCTTCTGTTATTTGCTGACTGTAACATTTGTTGTATTTTTGTGGTGGGCTTGTAGTTGGCCACTCCCAAGCCAGCTACACCAGAGCACAGAGTGCTGTCCTCTGAAGATACTGGCCACAGAGACTGGCGAAACGTTAGGAAGAACAACCTTCAGAACACAGCCAAAGAGCCCAAAAAACCCACAACAAACATGTAACTTCGTAGTCATCCAATAAAAATAATGCTCAAACGCTGACTTTGTTGAACTTCGAAAAGAAACTTTGATTGACTGATAACAAACTTCTTTATACAGTCAAATACAAAAATTAATATAAATTTGCTGCAAAATGGATACAAATCTAATTGTCACAATTTTGTTCTACAAAACCTTGCCACTAGGGACTGAATATTCCTGCCTTTTACTTAAATAACGTTTAGCCTTATATTTATGTACTTAACAGACTTAGCTACTTGCCTGCTATGTGCTTGTTTAAGCGGTTCAGTTTACTGTGAAGAAACAGATATCGAAAGTGTCCCTCCTCTACCAAAGGAAACAGGCTATCTTTATGCACGTTTCAACAAAATCAAGAAGGTGAAAGTCTCTGATTTTGCTGACATTCGTAAGTATATATTTAGAATTACATTATTCTTTTTAACTTAAAAATATTTGATTATTATTTAATTGTTAGTATTTTAGGAACACATACTGCGAGGAGGTGAATTACACCTTATTGTGAGAAATGTAGTTGCAATCAGCCATCTAACCTGGCATACCTCCACAAGCAAGTTTTCTAGAGCATCACAGCAATCATCGAGAAGGGCCGGTTCCTAGTTATTTTATTATTATTTATTTAACTTATATTCACACCCATTTAGACCGGTCTACTCTGGGTGGCTAACAATGGTATTAAAATAAAATATTACTACACTAAAGGATGGAGAAATAGGTTAGGTATTGAAGGAGGAAAGGCCTGTATGAAGAGCCAAGTCTTAAGCTGGCTCTTAAAAACGCCCAGTGAGGGAGCCAGACAGATTTCTGGGAGGAGATTGTTCCAAAGCCGAGGGACCACTGCTGAGAAGGACCGCTTTCTTGTTCTTTCTCTTTCGGCCTGCCTCAGAATTAGGCCCCTCAGCCGCCACCACCTCCCCCAGGCTAGAGTGAGTGATACAGGCAGATCTAGGTGGGAGGAGGCATTCTGCCAGATATTGAGGTACAGTGGGGTCTTGACTTAAGAACGGCTTGAGTTAAGAACATTTTGACCTAAAAACCACTCTCATAGGAAAATATTGACTTGACTTACATACTTAGATTTGAGTTAAGAACTGAAAAAAACCACATGGGAGGCAGGGAAAGTGCAAAATTTGAACTTTCAGTTAACTGTTGGCCAGTGAAAAGGGTGCCTGTCTGCTTCCTCACTCCTCCCAGCGTTTAGAGAGTGGATTGGGAGACAGTCTTCAGACTGCCTGGTACTGTCCTGCCTGGACTGTATTTTCCCTGCCTTCCCTGAACCTTTCTTGACCTAAGAAAAAAAAAGAAACAAAATATCCCCCTCTAGTGGCAGAAAGCGGAATAGCAGCTTCCCATTAGTTTCTATGGACGGAAAAGAGCAGATACGGATCAAATGGTTTTCAATGCATTCCTATGGGAAATGCAGATCTGATCTGCGGACTTTTTGACTTGAGAACCGCCTTCCAATACGAATTACGTTCTCAAGTCAAGACCCCACCGTATTAAACCGTTTCATCATTAATACTTTGAAATCAATGTGGAAATGAACAGCTAACCAATGCAAGGCCGCCAGAGTGGGGGAGATATGTTGATGTTTTCTCACCCCAGTAAGAAGTCTGACCGCTGCATTCCGCACCATTTGAAGCTTTCATATCAATCTCAAAGGTAGCCCCACGTAGAGTGCATTACAGTAGTCTAAATTCGAGAGTACGAGTGCATGGACAAGAGTGGTGAGGGCCCCAACATCAAGATAGGGATGCATCTGGGCAATTTGCCAAAGATGGAAGTAGGTGGTGCAGCCCACAGACGCTACCTGGGTTTCCATGGTAAGCGCAGGATCAAGATGTACCCCCAAACTGTGAACCTTGGTCTTCATGGTGAGAGTCACACACACCCCGAAAGTGAGAGAGTTTCACAAACCACCAACGTCTGGGCCACCCACCCTCAGGACCTCTGTCTTGTCCAGGTTCAGCCTCAGACCATTTGCCTGCATCCATCCCAGGACAGCATCCAGACAGCGCTAAAGGGACGGAGCGGCATCCACTGTTGTAAGAAAAAAGGAGATGTAGAGCTGGGTGTCGAAGCCCCACACTCCCTGATGACATGACCCAGCGGCCTCATGTAGATAATAGCATTGGGGAGATAATCGAGCCCTATGGAACCCCACAATTAAGATTCTACAGAGCCGATACACTGTCCCCAAGCTGTACTCTCTGAGGACAGTCCTCCAAGAAGGATCGGAGCCAGGCTAACGCCAGACCACTGATTCCCAACTCGGAGAGCTTCCCCAGGAGAATACTGTGGTTGACGGTATCAAAGGTGGCTAGGATATCAAGAAGGACCAACAGAGACATTTTGCCCCTGTCAGCCTCCCTCAGGAGGTCATCAAACAGGGTGACCAATGCCGTTTCTTTACCCTGGCACAGCCTGAAGCCAGACTGAAACGGATCCAGGGCATTGGTTTCATCCTAGTTGAAATTGAGCTGCAGATATCTCTTTTTATTCCCAGCCTGGCATGCTGGGCTAGGTAAAACAAAATTCCCTTCCTAACACTGCCATTTACAGCCACTGTAGGCACCATGAAGTGGCAACGCATGATGGAGCCAGCTCCTGTTAGCTGAACTCCAACTCTTCCCCCCCCATCCCATGGCAGGACAAATTAGATTCAGCAGAAGCTATAGTATATCAATTGTACATGCTGGGAAAGAAAAAGCCAATATCCAAAGCCCATCTATGATGGCAAAACTAGGAACTAATTACAATCTGTGTTAAGTGTGATCAGCAGCATGATCCCTACTTAAAACAAAACAACAACTATCTGGCAGGTACCTTGGTGCGAACATAATATTGATGACAGTTGAGCAAAAACAGACAGAAGGAACCAAGAAGTAAGCAAACTGTGCTCTTTCCTTTTAAAATAATTTATTTATTTGATTTGTTTGATTTCTATCCTGTCTTTAACTCAAGGTGTCCTACCCATTAATGGACTACCATGACACAATTAGAAGATTGTATGGCCTTGCCGCTGAAATGGCTTTAATGACAACTGTTGGTGTTATATAGTACTATATAAGACAGAAGGGAAAGGGTGGGGAAATGTCGTATCTTTAATCTCTTTCTCAGTGCTGAAATTCAAGGCAATTTATTTGCAAAGACTACTGCAACCTAAATTAATACTTTTTCTTTTCAAGCCACCCTACGAAGAATTGATTTCACTGGAAATAGGATTCAAGAAATTGAAGATGGAGCCTTTGCAAAACTCCTATTATTAGAAGAACTTTCCCTTGCTGATAACGCAATTGTCAAACTTCCAGTTCTGCCACCCAAGCTAACTACAATGAATGCGAACAACAACAAAATCAAGAGCAGAGGAATTAAAGCAAATGCTTTCAGGGTAACAGAAACTAGGACAATCATGCAGAGGGGTGGGGCAATTTCAGCAGGGCTGAGGATAATTTTTGAGATTTGCCAAGAGTCTGAGGACTGTATTCAAAAGGGGCTGAGGCTAAATGGTTTTTCTCTCTTTTTCTCTTTTAAATTAAAGCAACAGATAACAAGAATACTTAATAACTGCCTCAGGTTACAGGAAGCCAGATTTCAGTTTAATATTGGGGGGGAGTGGAATTCCTAAGTGTGAGTGTTATGACAGTGGACCCAATTACCTTGAGAAGTGGTGAATACTCTAACACTGGCAGCACTCAAGAGAAAGTTAGGCAACCATCTGTAAGATATACTTTAACGGGCATTCCTGTGTTCAGTAGGGGGTTGGACTCAATGGCCTTATTGGCCCCTTGCAACACCATCATTCTATGATTAAGGTTGCTACAAGGGATTCTTGTTAACTGAAAAAATGGCTTAACTTTTAAATTTGGGTGTTTAAAATTTTAAAAGTCCTCTAGTGACAATTCTTTTTTTAAAAAATTAAGGTGGTGTGAGGTCAGGAGGAAAATTAACCCTCATCCCTAGATGTCACAAGAGGCCTTTCTGAATAGCAAACTCCCAAATTATTATTATTATTTTAGATTTTGGAGCCATGGAGGGTCACATGCTAAGGGTTGAAAATCTGTCATCACAGGCCACATATTGGCCACAGCCTGCAGTTCATGAAAACTTTGGGAAAATAATACATATAATTTATATCCCATTCTTCTCCTTTGCTGGACCCCAAAACAGGTTCAGCCAAAAAAACCAACAAATAAATTAATTACAGTGGTGCCTCGCTTAGCGATGTTAATCTCTGCAGCAAAAATCGCTGCTATGCGATTTCATCACTAAGCGATTTTTAAAAGCCCATAGAAACGCATTAAAACGCGTTTAATGCGTTCCTATGGGCTTAAAAACTCACCTTATAAATCCTCCATAGGGATGCCTCTAAAGCGAGGCAAAACAGCGGGCAGCCATTTTGTTTATCTGCGGCCATTTTGGAATCGCCGATCATTTGTGCGAAAATGGGGACTTTGGGATGATCACGGGGAAGCGCTTCCCCGTGATCACCCCAAAGCCCCCGCCAATCAGCTGTGCGAAAATGCGGGCTTTGGGATGATCGTGGGGAAGCGCTTCCCAACAATCACCTCAAAGCCCCCGCCGATCAGCTGTGCGAAAATGCGGGCTTTGGGATGATTGTGGGGATTCCCGCATTTTCGCACAGCTGATCGCAGGGGGCTTTGGGATGATCGTGGGGAAGCGCTTCCCCACGATCATCCCAAAAATTGGGGCTTTGCGATGATCGCTTCCCCGCGATCATCGCAAAGCGAATTTTCCCCATAGGGGCCATCGCAATGTGAGGCACCACTGTACACTATTAAAAAAGCACTGTATATTGCTAGTTCAGATATCATATCAAGCCAGTTCCGTTAAAAAATAAATAATAAATTCTGACTTGCTGTGAATGAGCCAAACCTCTGGCCTATTCTGTTTGTTTGCCCCCGCTGGGCTATTCTTGCCAGTCATAGTGGCTAACAACCAACCACAGAACTTTCTACCAGTAGTTTGTTTTGCAGAAATTCAAACCAAGCACTTTGGTTTGTCTCTACCCCGACAAAGTTAGCATAAATAAAGAACAAAGCCTGGGCTTTCACTCTGAGGTTTCTGTTTTGTTTTGTTTGGAGGGGCAGTCAAGCCTAGTTCCTGGTTTGGAAATTATGCTAAACAATTGATGCAAAGTTCCTAATTTAGTCGGCTGCTCTAGATGGCCAGACCCCAGTGAGAATGAAGGAGTAGCGTACAATACTCATTGGAACATAATGAACCAGATAGAAGCTGGTGTTTTTTAAATTAAGATTCTGGTTCAACACGGTATGGAAACCAAGCCTGCCTATATAAGACAGCAGCTTCAGTTTGTAGGCTTTATAAGCAAATTGGATATGACTTCCATATTTCTACAGTATCTAACACAGAGATATTAGCACATGAGTTAAATGCTGAGTACCACTACTGATGTTATCACTTTAAAAATAATAATAAACTGACACTAAATAAAAACGTTTTCTAATAGTACAGGCTTCAGACTTCTAGGGAGCAATTGTTGTATACTATAAAGCAGGGGTTTTAAACTCAATTTACCTGGGGGCCGCTGGGGGCAGAGGCTGGGTGAGGCTGGGCTGCATCAGATTTTTCGCCAAGCGGAGCAAGAGCCCAAGGAAGCCGCCCAGGAGTTTCCTTAGCCAGCAGACAGGTGGCCCGGCTGGCGGGCTGCAGTTCTGGATGGAGGGTGCAAGAGGTGCTGTCTTGGGAGAGAGCCGGTGAGCGAGGCAAGGCTTTTTTTTTACTCTTGACAGCAGAGGATGTGTGGGCGCTTTGAGGGGGCAGGCAAGGCGAGGGCCACAAACTATCATCTGGGGGGCCGCAAATGGCCCCCGGACCGCATGTTTGAGACCCCTGCTATAAAGCAACTGCATTCAAACATATTTGTGAATAGCATCTAACCAGTTGTTACATTTGAAAGTCTTTCTTGCAATGGATCATCTTCTGACATAATTTATCTTCCTTTCCTCCCTTTCTCTTTTTCCTCCCCACAGAAGCTGACCAATTTGGCTTATCTCTACCTCGCACATAATGCACTGGAGACTGTTCCTCTTAACTTGCCCGAAAGCCTGCGTATTCTGCACCTTCAGGTCTCAAAACCTCTTTGTTGCTGCTATACAAACTATAAGCATTGTAAATAACTGCCTGTAAAACATTTATTGCAATTTTTAAAACTTTGCTTGTGAGGGACACAGAAGACGTTTCCTCAAATAATGTGAGGACTGTGAATACAGTTGGAGATCTTCTGGGCAACAGCAGCAGTACCTGCTCGCTGATCCTTCCACTCCATAAGCTCCATTGGATTGCTTTTGACATAAACAACCATCATTCACTACTGTTGCTAATTTCCTCTTACACATAAACTGACAAAACAAGCAGTAGTTATGATGATAGCACTAAAAAGTAACATTGCTTCATCTTGTAACTCTATTACCTTTATGACAGAGGAAAACCACTGCACTGAAGAGTGTATGTACTCAGAATTATGCAACACCAGAAATCAGATTTCAGTTTAGACAAATTAAAATGCCAAGGTAACAAGCTATAGAACTACAGTTCTCTACTGTTTCCTAATTCATTCCTTGGAAAGGAACACCAGGATACCAAATTGTGACCTTACATTAGAACTATGAGCTTCCATGGAGAAGATGTCTTATAGCACTTCCGAAGAATATTCACAAGACTGCAGTTCAAGCTAACAGAGCTGGTAGAAAATTCTGGTGAAGAGACATGTTAGCATAGGAACCTCTGTTTGAAGTATACAGAAAATGGTTCTTTTACATTGATTTCACTTTTCATCCTATCAAATTGTTGCATTTCAGAACATCATTCCTGCATAAATACTGTACCAAAAGAGCAACTGAAGAGCCAGACAATAGAGAAAAGATTTTAGGAAAACCATGACTATATAAACTTATAATGGGCATCCTTATAATAATTTTTTAAAAAATGTTAATGATACTTGAAAAAAAGGTGTTTAATAGTTAAAATATTGAAATGAGAATCTATTAATTTACTGGATATTCTGATTTCTCAAATTCACTTTTTTGGTTTGCAGTACAACAACATAACCAGCATCACTGATGAAACATTCTGCAAAGGAAACAATCAGACCCGTTATGTTCGACAGCGCATGGATGAAATAAGAATGGAAGGCAACCCAGTCATTTTGGGAAAGTACCCAAATGCTTATATGTGCTTGAAAACATTGCCTATAGGTACATATTTTTAATTGCAAAAAAAGGTGAAAAACAGGTAAAGATTACCATTATATCACTGTTTAAATATGTCTTTCTATGTTAATATCTTTCCAGTATATCCAAAATGTTTAGCAATTTAATGTATATAGTTATGCCTTAACTTGATGAAACTACAACTTGTATTTTAATAAGCCCAAGCCTTTTTTATTTCCAAAACAGAGACTCAAACACTCTTGATTCAAAAGGACATACTCAATTTTTCAAATGACTGAAGGCAACTTAAAAGAAAAACGTTCACACTGAAAATTTAAAACTTTATGAAACAATAGTTTGGCGTGTTTGAAAGAAAAATACTGGTTTGAGTACATATGTGGCAAAAGAATAGTATAGGGTACGTGAAGCAAACCATATTTTTTGGTTGTGGCCAGAAGATCTTGACGTTTTCAAGGGGCTTACTTTTATAGTACTGTACTTGCTGTCTATTCTGTTCCCAACTGGCAAAAACTGTGATCTCTGCACACAAATCTAACTCAACATCATTATGAAAGTATGTGCAATCAAAAATAAACACAACCAAACTATCTAAACCTGATTTGGCACTGTAAGTACTGGAATAAACTACCCAGGAAATATAGAAAACACAAAATATTCTGTTTCAAATTGGCTGTTTTCTAATACATTATACACTGAAGTAATTGAAATAATTGGAGGGATTTATGACAGTAAGATCAGAGAAAGAAACTATTAGTTCTAGCAGAAATGTTTTAGCTTGAACATTACAGATTAAAAAGAGTCCAGAAGTTGTTAAGCTGCTTAGGAAAGTTATGGAACATTTATTAAAGGTTTTCCTAAGGTGGAGAAATTGTAAGTACTTTGGATGGTTTTAGTTTAGGATAAACTGCTCTGAACAGGAAACTCCCCACTTATTCCACTGAGTTTCTTAGAAAATTTTAACATGCTAAAATAACCAGAAACAGCTAGATAGTAATGTATAATGTTAACTAGTTGTGCATTCTTCTTACATAATATTTGGAAAGTTAAATGTTAAAATTAAGCCTCAATTAATACAACTACTTAGGAAAAGTGGGGACCTAAAACATCAGTATGTGAAATAGAAGCTTCCTTGCAGGCATCTTCTTCCTCATTAAATTCTAATTTGCACTCACTCTCTTAGCATATATTTGGTTAAGATACATATATTCTTTTTGATTTAATTATTCACTGGTACTGAAAACAATTGTAAAGCTAATAAGCTCTACTGTAACTATGTTATCTTAACAATGTAATGTATCAGATCTCAGTTACATGATGAATTTATGATGTGAATCCTTTAGAGAGTTGTTTCATTTTAGTCTGCACTTGCTCCTTATTGTCTACAATACATGTCTAATAAAACCAATCACTAGAAAGAAAAAGAAGTCAAGCCATCCTACTCTTTTGCAATTATCTTATATTACAGCATTGTCCAAGACAGTAAAGCCCTTTTACTGAGAGTCTGTTCTTGTCAAAACACATAATACCATGGCAATGACACCATCCCCAATTCCTGTTCCATCATCTCAACTCTGCTGATGTTGGACCTCCTCAGTATAGCCAGCAATACTGGACGTTTAAGACACTCCCTTATTCCATATATTGATGTCATATGGTTCTCTGCTCCTTCTACTGCATCAAAAAGGACAAAAGAAAGGAAAGAAAGAAAAATCCTAGATACATTCACACTGTTCTTTAGTCTATCTTCAGTATGGAAAAACTTCAGAACACTATGAACAAGTCACCATGAAAATTCCAAGCCATGATTATCTGTTCATTTAAACTGTATCAGCTGGGATACAGGGATCATTAGTTCCCTGACTTTTTGGATCCACCTGAAACATAATCCAATTACTGTAAATGTTTTTTCCAGTCTCATAACACCTAGCTAAGGCTAGCCATAATTCCCACTCTAATCATTTGAAACCTAAAGCTGTTTTAAAGTCCTCTGCTTCCTGTAGAAACCTGGTTTGCCATAATTGCTGTCAACATGGTTGCTAGCATAATACTTACATGGGGTTAAGCTTCACAACTGGAACAAACTCTGCTTCAGAATGAACAGGATCAAGACATTATGTTTGTATTTCTATGTCCCATTTTAAACACATTTTAAACACATTTAGCCATCAAGCAGCCACATAGATACAGTAACTTTTTTGCATAAGTGTTCAACACATCAGAAATAACCTAAAGACATTTATTAGAAAAAAGTTTTATAGTAACAAACAGGCCTTATCCAACAGTGCGCTAGCACAATTTAACTGTCTTCCCCCCTTCTCAGCAGACAAGCACGCTACCTGGAAATGGCTTCAGAATGCTTCCCAGCTCTTTCGAGATGTTTTAGGAGTGCACATAGGGCTGAAGGGAACTAACAGAAGCACTTCAATCAACAGGAAAAACTCACTAGATATTCACTAGTGCTCACAACAGTCAGAAACAGTGGAAAAATCAAGCATTTTCATTACAGTGTAGTTATGTTTGATGCTGTCAGTTAAATTATTTTCTCCAAATCCTTCTATAAACATAAACAGATAGTGATAAGCATTGGTACTACAAGATAATTATCCAGATGGTTCAGCACACAATCGATAACGGCTACAGTAATTTCTTAATTCAAAGTAATTCATTTTCAAAAGCTATACCAGTTGCATGACGCAGGTGTAAAATCCTAAAAGGTCTTTGGCCATTATGTCTTATAAATAAAATAATAAAAGTTCTAAATGATACAAAAGTATAAAGCATCTATCTAAATTTGAAACATACACTTATTTCTCTAAATGGCAATACAGAGGTAAATAAAATAGTCTCCCAAACTGGGATAGTCACAATATCATTTCACTGCCCTAATATTTTGCTACACTGGACAAAGTAGAAGTATTACCTCAATTCATTGTTCTTTTACTCTACAATTGTAGCAATTAATACAGCAACTGGAAATAAAACATTTAAAAACAGTACCTTGAAATAGTTGAAGGTGCTTTTCCGATGTTCACACCACTTGGAGAAACAAGAGAGACTTTTGAAGAACATCAAGAGATTCCCAGTCTCCTCAACCCTAAAATAGAAGATAAACCATAAATATACATGTTAGTTTTTTCTACTAACTAACAAGAATTGCTTACTTGGCTTGACTCTGCCATGCACATTTAAATTTATTTATTTGTTTGTTTGTTTACTATCATTCGCATTGTACCTTTCTCTGTTCTGGAATGCAGGACAGCCTAGTACCGTATTTTTCCGTGTATAAGACAATACTTTTGTCACATCTTTAGACTAAAAATTGATGGTTGTCTTATACACGGAAGCTGAGAAGAGAACAAAACAAGTGGAGGGGGGAAGGGATAAAAGCAATCCTGCCGCACTTTGATCACTGCTTTCCCACTCCAATTGCTAAGCCCCACAGGGCTTATCAAAGGGAGGGGGGAAGCAGCGATCAATGGGCTGCAGGATCACTTTGATTGCTGCTTTCCCCGCCACTTCCTAAGCCCCATGGAGCTTAGCAAGTATTTCCCCCCCCCGGAGGGGGAAAGCAGCAATCAAAGTGATCCTGCAGCTCTTTGATTGCCGCTTTACCCCTCCTTTTGCTAAGCCCCATGGGGCTGAGGAAGTGAAGGGGAAAGCATCAATCAAAGTGATCCTGCAGTCCTTTCATCACTGCTTTCCCCCTCTGTTTGCTAAACTCCAGGCTTAGGAAGTGGCGGGAAAAGCAGCAATCAAAATTTCTAATTTGCTGTTAGAAAAGTGGGGGTCATCTTATACATCGGGGCATCTTGTACACAGGAAAATACAGTAAGTTTGCTTGGAAAGAGGATCAACCAAAAATACAGTGAATTGCCGTATTTTTCCGTGTATGAAACAACACTTTTTCCTAGAATAATTATAGGAAAAATTGAGGGTCATTTTATAAATGGAAGGCAGCAGCAGGAGGCGGAGGCTGAGGCAAAGAAGCAGCCCATTGACTGCTACCACCGCTATCCAATTGCCGTCTCCTCCTGCCAAGGCTTACCTCCAGCTCACGTCGCCACCTTGTCCCCTGCCCGAAGGAGACAATCGCTGGAGGAGGTGATCTAGTGGCGGCGGCAGTCAATGGGCAGCAGCAAGAGGCAGCTGAGTGTGGCTGCTTCTTTGCCCCCATCTCCGCCTTCTGCTGCAGTCTCCTCCAGTGCCACTTGCAGGCTCAGCAGGAGGAGGAGGAGGCGGAGGCGGAGACGGGGGCAAAGAAGCAGCCACGCTCGGCCACCTCTTGCTGCTGCCCATTGACTGCTCCTCCACCTCCTGCAAGGTTAATAACTGGTGGGTCATCCTATACCTTTGGGGAGTCATATACATGTACAATACAATACAGTGGTGCCCCGTATAGCGACGTTAATCCGTTCCGGATTAACCATCGCTATGAGAAAACATCGCTATACGGATAGAAAAATGCCATTGGAACGCATTAAACATCGTTTAATGCATTCCAATGGCTTCTACACTCACCGTAAAGCGATGTTTCCTCATAATGGCAGCCATTTTCGCACCCTCGTTAAGCGAGGGCAGGGCGCGAAAATGGCTGCAGCCACCGATCAGCTGGCCGCTGGCCGAAAATGGGGCCGGCGCTAGGGCAGGAGGGCGGGGGAAGGCTCCCACGCCCTCCTCCCCAGCTCACCCCTGCTTCTTCAGCCGGCTGACCGGCCGGCGATCGGCCAGGAGAGGAAAAGAAGCCTCCTTTCCCCTCCTGCCGAGCGCGCAGGGGCGTCTGTGCCAGCGATCGGCCAGGAGGGGAAAGGAAGGGTCCTTTCCCCTCCTGCCGAACGCCCTTCTGGCCGGCGATCGCGATCAGCCAGGAGGGGAAAAGAAGCCTCCTTTCCCCTCCTGCCGAGCGCGCAGGAGCTTCTCTGGCCGGTGATCGGCCAGGAGGGGAAAGGAAGGGTCCTTTCCCCTCCTGCCGAACGCCCTTCTGGCCGGCGATCGCGATCAGCCAGGAGGGGAAAAGAAGCCTCCTTTCCCCTCCTGCCGAGCGCCCAGGGGCGTCTGTGCCAGCGATCGGCCAGGAGGGGAAAGGAAGGGTCCTTTCCCCTCCTGCCGAACGCCCTTCTGGCCGGCGATCGCGATCAGCCAGGAGGGGAAAAGAAGCCTCCTTTCACCCCCTGCCGAGCGCGCAGGGGCTTCTCTGGCCGGCTATCGGCCAGGAGGGGAAAGGAAGGGTCCTTTCCCCTCCTGCCGAACGCCCTTCTGGCCGGCGATCGCGATCAGCCAGGAGGGGAAAAGGAGCCTCCTTTCCCCTCCTGCCGAACGCCCTTTTGGCCGGCGATCGCGATCAGCTAGGAGGGGAAAAGAAGCCTCCTTTCCCCTCCTGCCGAGCGCGCAGGGGCGTCTGTGCCAGCGATCGGCCAGGAGGGGAAAGGAAGGGTCCTTTCCCCTCCTGCCGAACGCCCTTCTGGCTGGCGATCGCGATCAGCCAGGAGGGGAAAAGAAGCCTCCTTTCCCCTCCTGCCGAGCGCGCAGGGGCTTCTCTGGCCGGCGATCGGCCAGGAGGGGAAAGGAAGGGTCCTTTCCCCTCCTGCCGAACGCCCTTCTGGCCGGCGATCGCGATCAGCCAGGAGGGGAAAAGAAGCCTCCTTTCCCCTCCTGCCGAGCGCGCAAAGCGATTTTTCCCCATAGGAAACAACGTTATGCGATCGCAAAAGCGATCGCAAAATCTTCTTCGTTAAGTGAATTCCTCGTTAAACGGGGCACCCGTTAAACGAGGCACCACTTTATTTAATACTATTCCTAGAACTGCAGACTTGGAAGGGACTGTATGGATCATTTAATCCAGCTGTCAAGAACCCACAGTGGGGATTCAAACTCCCAGCCCCTGGCTCCGCAGGCATATGCCTAAACCACTGAGTTATCCAGAAGTTCTATCCAGCAAATATTTAATACTGTAATTAAATGACATAAATTTAATATGGTAATTAAATAATTAAACAATCAGATTAAAATCAGTAAACAATTAATAAAGTCTAACATAAATTTAAACTATTTTAAAATAGCAGCAGCAGCGGAACAAAACACCTTCCACTGAAAGGTCCAATGAACAGCAAAGGTTTGCTTAAATGAAAATATCTTGGCCAGCCAACTAAGGATCATAAAGGAAAGGCTAGTGAGCCTTCCTCAAAAGAAAATTTCTTAGCTTGGAAACAGCCACCAAGAAGGCTCTCTCTCTCTTGTCCTCACCAACTGCCTGTGAGGGTGATAGGACAGAGAAAAAGGCCTTTCCTGAGGATCTGAAGACCCCAGAAGGCTTATATAAGCAGCCATCGTATTTTTGCTGTTGTTTAGTCATTTAGTCATGTCTGACTCTTCGTGACCCCATGGACCGGAGCACGCCAGGCCCTCCCGTCTTCCACTGCCTCCCGGAGTTAGGTCAAATTCATGTTGGTAGCTTAGATCTCATATATAGAGATTTAAAAGAATATAGTTCCCCCAGATTCAATTTTTGATTCAATTGTTGAGACTAGTCATAATAGAAACATTATACATTTTAACAAACATGTTTTTTAAAAGTCTATCAACTACAAGCTACTTGTGATAACTTCTTTTTCCCATTTTTAGAAAATTAAATAGGTAAATAGTTCAGAACTTCTGTTTACTAGCTTTTGTTTGTTACAAAAAATAGTTCTGAGAGTTTAAAAAATCTTATTTCACAATCAGATTAATAAAAGAGAAAAAAGAATGACTTTTTCCAGCTATGGCAAGAATTGCTTCATGTTTTGCCCTATTCCACTCCAGACAGATGTTAAGAGTCTTGCTATGCCTAACTGAATCCAGATGTGGTATAATACTCATTTTGGCACACCAAGAATAGACCAAATGTCAGCTGACAAGTTGACAAAACTCAAATTAAAATACTTCAGAAGTTTTTAAAAAAACTTTTAAGAATAATTATGCAAGGAGTTAGCTGACTGTGTGATTGTGATACAATAAACAAGCTGAACATAAATTTCAAACACCCACATATGAACCAATTTTTTTTGTATGCACCATGAGATACATATACTGTACTAACACTGGCATGCACATATGACAATGTATCATCTACAATTAATATGATAAAATCACCTGATAGAAAGTAAACAGTGGCTGAAAACCTATTGCACAGCTCTATGTTCCCAACAGTGATACCATCAATACTGGCAAATTTATCACCAAATTTGAGTCTAAATCAGAAGTATCCTTAATCAGCTGCGATTTGCCTTTACTTGCTCGCCATTTACCACTGATAATGATGGCATCATTGTTGCGCACCCGGAGCTGCACAATCAGCTTTCAGCCAGTATGTCATACAAAGAATTGGCTATCTTTTGTTCAGACATACCTCTGAAGATACAAGCAGCATGTGGACAACCCTTTTGCCCATTCATGCAACCCTTCTGGCCATCTCTTCAGTATCAGACAACAATTGTGTTATTGCATTTATTATTATTACTAGCTTATTCCTTTTGTTAGTTTCTTTGTTCACCTAGACATGTACTCAAGGAGTTTACAAAATAGTTAAAAAAACAACTACGGTTAAAAATATAAAAGTCAGCTAAACACATATTAGAACACCAGTAAATTAAAAACACTTTAATAATAATCATGTATAATCAAGTCATTTCTGATTTATGGTGACCTTTTAAAGGATTTTCTAAGTAGAGAATACTCAGAAGTGGTTTACTCTTCCCTTCTCCTGGGGGCACCCCGGAACTGTGCAGTTTGCCCACACCAACACAGGCTGGTTCAGTCGGGAACTGAACTGCAATGTTCTGGCTTCTCGGCCAGATACTTAAACCACTGACTATCCAGCCAAAAGAAAAAACACTTTAAAACACTTTAAAAGCTTTTAAAAAATTAAAAACAGTCCTATAAAAAAAGGAAAAGAAAGCACAGCATCACCCATAAAAAGTCTGTTCCTAGTTAGCCTGTTCATTTCCTCAGAAGCCTGCCTTGAAAAGCAAGGCCTTTTCCTGCTGGCTGAAGGAAAGCGAGAAGGGGCAAACCTAGCTTCCTTGGAAGGGAGCTCCACAGCCTGGGAACAGCCACAGAAAAGGCCATTTTTTTTCTGTCCTGAGCTCCTCAAAGTTCTTAGAATTTGGCAAGGTTCATATGTGGAAATGCAGTCATTCAAATAGCCTCAGCCCAAACAGCACAGAAACTGACCGGTAGCCAGTGAAATTGTGGTAACAAGGAATTTGTGGTCCTTATAGCTGGCTCCAGACAAGAACCTGGCCAAGTCATCTCGGACCTGCTGAAAATTAAAAGTATTTTCCAAAGGCAGCCCTGTATGAGTGAATTACAGCAACCCAATTAATGTGTAACTATGGCGTGTGTTACCATGGCTAGATCAAACTGCTCAAGCAACAGGCACAGCTGGGTTCCTACCTTCAACTATGCAAATTCATAAGCCACAGCCAAAAATGGGGCATTCAGATTCAATGCTGAATCCAACACTACACACAAGCCTGAGTTCTCAAACATAACAGAACCCCATCCAGCAGAGTTTACTATTCCTTCTCATGCTTTTTGACAGATACGGAACATTTTTGTCTTATTGGGATTTAGCTTTTACTCATCCTCGTTCATCCAGTTCCTGGCACAAAGTACAAGCCTAGAAATAAAACAGCTTTCTCAGGTTTAGGTGGAAGGAGTTATTTATACAGTGGTGCCCCGCTTGACGACGATAATCCATTCCAGCAAAATCGCTGTAGAACGAAATCATCATCAAGCGAAAGTAAAAAGCCCATTGAAATGCATTGAAAACCACTCAATGAGTTCCAATGGGCGAAATACCTCATCGTACAGCGAAGATCCTCCATAGGGCGGCCATTTTCTGGTGCCTTTAAAGCAAGGAAACACAGCGGGGAGCCATTTTGAAACAGCGGCTGGCCATTTTGAAACCCGACAATCAGCTGTTTTGATTATCGTAAAGCGAAAAATCAGTTCCTGAAGCAGGGAACCAATCGTCGTCAACCAGATTTTCCCCATCTAAACATCGTTTTGTGATCACAATAGCGATTGCAAAATACTCATTGTGAAGCGATTTCATTGTCTGCCGGCATAAGCGTCTAGCGGGGCACCACTGTATTGGTGGCATCATACCTCAAAACACTGGACAGCCACTCACAGCACTTTCGTGTACATGTTAAATAGCATGTAGAACAGAACAGAACCCTCAGACACCCCAAAGACCACATCTGAGCTCACTTCTCTAGAAAAGACTGGAGCCACCATTTCTAAATCTTGCCTCAGAAGGGGAAGTCAGAGGGAGATTATGGTTGACAGAATCAAATGCCTCTGACTACTTAATATGTTTATTCATTTTAAGAGCGTATTTTATGTGTGTGCACTGTGAGGGTTCAACTTTAGGCCCCTTCCTTTGCGCAAAGAAATCAGGAGATTTTTGTTGTTTGGAAACAGGTGTGATATTTATTGGGGTATTCAACAAATGACCCATGTCAACGAAATGGTTCCAACATCTTTCTCCTTCTGACAACGGGTCAGCCAGGGGTTTCCATTCATTGTCCAGGAACGGGTTCCTTTCATCAAAGTTAAATGGACCTGGCCAATCTATTGATAAGCCTGTCCCACTTCACCTTCCAGCAGGGGCACGGTGTAGTCGTCCAGCCATCCACCCACACGGGACATCTGACAGGTGTGAGGGTCTTCCAGGGTCCTCCCTGTATCCCTTCTTCCTCATTTTGTTCACCCTCCATTCCAGCCTCCCCCTCCTTTCTCTACTCTCTCCTTTTCTTCTCTCAGCTTTCTCCTCCACTCTCTGGCTTCTGCATCTCCCCAATAAGATGGTCTCAGGGGGATCTCTCTTCTTTTCCTATAGTTGGCCTCCTCCTTCGGCACTCTCAGTCTCTCCCATGATCTGGTCCAGGGATCCTCCATCCAGGCCCACTACCAACCTTGTGGTAACTGCTCCTCTCTCCTTTTTATATCCACTGTCCCCGCCTCTATCTCCACCCTCTTATTCCGCTCTATTCTCGCCATTTTCCCCTGAGTCCCTTCAACAGTTAGCTTTTGCATTTCTCCTTCTATTTCCTTTGTTTTTGTCCCTCACTGCTCTGTTCTTTTGGGGGATGAGGCAGGCTGGGTTTGTACCTCCTTCACTGCTGTATGGAGGAGGGATGGCACTCTGGTGAGAGAGATACCACTCTCACCCCGTCTCACATGCGCATACACACAAGCACATGCGTATGTAAGTATCACAATTTTTAAAAACTTTTAAAATCAGTTATAAGCTATCCTGAGTTCCACTACAGAGACAAAGGCAGGGTAGAAATTAAATAATGAATTAAATACATAAAGATCCAACAAGAATAATAGGGGCACACTCCCCTGTCTAGTTTCCAGAACAGATCATATTGCAAAGTGACCAAAGCCATCTCTATCCTGTAACTTTGCCTGAAGCTTGATTGAAATATACAGTGGTGCCTTGTATAACGAGCGCCCCATTTAACGACGAAGCCGCATAGCGATGGCTTTTTACCATCTCTTTTGTGATCGCATTGCGATGTTGCCTATGAGGAAAAATCGCTTTGCGATTTTTCCCCATAGGCCCCATTTTCCCCCAGCTGAGCGGCGGGAGCCTCCAAAGGACCACTCCCACCACTCAGGTGGGGGAAAATGCCGGCGGTGGCCTCAGAAGGACCCTTCCGAAAGGTCCTTCCGAGGCCACCACAGGCATTCCCCTTCGGAGGGGGCATGTTCCCCGAGCTGAGCGGGAGCCCAGCCGCTCAGCTGGGGGAAAATGTCGGCAGTGGGCGGCGGCCTCGGAAGGACCCCGAAGCCACCGCCAACCGCCGACATTTGCCTTCCGAGCTCTCCGACATTGGAGAAAGCCCTTTGAGAGCTTGGAAGGCTCTCAGCAGCGGCGGAGGCAGGGTGGATCTGGATGGCTTCCAGGCAAAGCACTGGAAGCCTTCCGGACCCCACCCACCCACCCTGCAGCCGCCGCTTGAAGTCTCCCCGCGCCGCCTAACCCAGCCATGGTCGGACTCCCGCTTAGCTCGGGGAAAATGCCACCTCCAAAGGGGAATGCCTGCGGTGGCCTCAGAAGGACCCTTCGGAAGGGTCCTTCCGAGGCTACCGCCGGCATTTTTCCCCAGCTGAGCGGCGGGGGAGACCGGCCTCGGCGGCGGCAGGGTGGGAGGGATCCGGATGCCCGGAGCCGCTCCGCGCCCAGCTATCCCAGCCGTGGTTGGACTCCCGGGAGTCCGACCATGGCTGGGGTAGCGGGGTGTGGCGCGGATCCAAGCCCGGGATGCCTAAAAGGCACCTGGATCCCTCCCATCCTGCCCCCGCCGCCGGGATATGCGCTGAGGAGGCGGCGGGCGAAGGGAAAGGGCCGGGCGCCTGGCTCCCCTTCTCCCGCTCCACCTCCTCTTCCTCTGAGGAGGAGGCGGCGGGCGCTCAGCCCAGGGCCAGCGGCGAGCAGTGCTTTGGCCGGCTCGCTCCTCCCGGGGCAGCGGAGGAGGCGGGAGAAGGGAAATGTCCAGGCGCATGGCCCCCCGACTCCCCCTTCACCTCCTCCTCTTCCTCCAAAGGCAGGCCACCGGCCAGCTTGATCTTCCCGGGGCAGCGGAGGGGGAAGGGGGAAGGGAACGAGCCCTGGCGCGGCCGGGCGCCTGTACCCCCGAC
The DNA here is from genome assembly GCF_051106095.1 of Pogona vitticeps. NCBI lineage: Eukaryota > Metazoa > Chordata > Lepidosauria > Squamata > Agamidae > Pogona > Pogona vitticeps. The sequence goes on along the minus strand of NC_135784.1, from coordinate 74,974,694 downwards.
TCCCCCTTCACCTCCTCCTCTTCCTCCAAAGGCCGGCCACCGGCCGGCTTGATCTTCCCGGGGCAGCGGAGGGGGAAGAGGGAAGGGAACGAGCCCTGGTGCGGCCGGGCGCCTGCCCCCCCAACTCCCCCTTCACCTCCTCCTCTTCCTCCAAAGGCCAGCTGCCAGCCGGCTTGATCTTCTCAGGGTGGCGGAGGGGGAAAGGGGAAGGGAACGAGCCCTGCCGCAGCTGGGCGCCTGGCTCCCGGACTCCCCCTTCACCTCCTCCTCTTTCTCCATAGGCCGGCCGCCGGCTGGCTTGATCCTCCCGGGGCGGCGGAGGGGGAAGGAGGAAGGGAAAGAGCCCTGGTGCGGCCAGGCGCCTGCCCCCCGACTCCCCCTTCACCTCCTCCTCTTCCTCCGAGGAGGCGGCGGCGGGCACTCAGTCCAGGGCCGGCGGCGAGTGGCGCTTTGGCCGGCTCACTCCTCCCAGGGCGGCGGAGGCGGCGGGCGAAGGGAAATGTCTGGGCGCCTGGCCCCCCGATTCCCCCTTCACCTCCTCCTCTTCCTCCAAAGGCCGGCCGCCGGCCAGCTTGATCTTCTCAGGGCGGCGGAGGGGGAAGGGGGAAGGGAACGAGCCCTGCCGCAGCTGGGCGCCTGGCTCCCGGACTCCCCCTTCACCTCCTACTCTTTCTCCAAAGGCCGGCCGCCGGCCGGCTTGATCCTCCCGGGGCGGCGGAGGGGGAAGGGAAAGAGCCCTGCCGCAGCCGGGCGCCTGGCTCTCCGACTCCCCCTTCATCTCCTCCTCTTCCTCCGGAGGCTCCTTCCAAGCACCCGCCGGCCAGCTGGGGGAAATGCCAGCTGATTGGCGGTTCCAAAATGGCCGCCCGCTGTTTTCTGGACGGATTCCTCGCTTACCGAGGCGGTGAAAATGGCCGCCCCTATGGAGGATCCTCGCTGAACGGTGAGTTTTTGCCCCATAGGAACGCATTAAACAGGGTTTAATGCGTTCCTATGGGGTTTTTCTTTCCATTTAGCGATGTTTCCGGATAGCGACATTAATCCTGGAACGGATTAACGTCGCTATGCGGGGCACCACTATATATTGAAAATGTATCTCACCCAAAAACATTTGGAGCTGAGGAGCCTCTAGAACAGGGGTCTCAAACATGCGGCCCAGGAGCCATTTGTGGAGCCACACTTCCTCTGCTGTCAAGAGTAAAAAAAAGCCTAGCCTCGTTCGCCAGCTCTCTCCCAAGACAGCACCTCTTGCACCCTCCATCTGGAACTGCAGCCTGCCAGCCAGCCTGCAGTTCCGGATGGAGGGTGCAAGATGCACTGTCTTGGGGGAGAGCTGGTGAGCGAGGTGCGCTGCCAGCCCTTTCCCCTGAGCCGCCACCAAGCGATGCCTGAGAGCGGAGCTCACTCCCAGCCTGTCCTCGAAGAACGCCTCCAACAGTGCCACCAACAGCAGCTGCCGCCTCCTCTTCCAGGCAAGCGGCTCTCTGGCTCTCTTTCTCTCTCGGCACCCCCAGCACCAGCCTAGCCAGCAACCGCTGCTTCAGCCACCTCGGCTCTGGAGGCTGCCTGGGCTCGCCTCGCAAAGTTTGCTCCTCTGGTGGGGGTAGCTGCTGCTGCTGAGTGCGCCTTTTTTTTGAGGGGGGCCGTCAGAGGAAGGTTGCCAGACCTCCGTGTGTGTATGTGTGTTTGTGTGCGCACACATACACACAAGCACCTATGGGGCCCCGCCCCATTTTGTTTAATTTTGCATGTAGATGTTGTCTAGAGGGGCGGGATAAAAATCGAATAAATAAATAAATAAATAAAAATCAATGTACCGAGAGGTGCTTTTTTCCTTTGGCAAGGTGATTCTGTGAGGGCTTTTTAAATTTTATGTCATGCCCTCTTCCCCCCCCCCCCGCAGCTAGGCAGTGGCTGGTGCTCCCTCCCTTCTCTGCTTCTTCATCCTGCTGGTGGTGGTGGTGGTGGTAGTGAAGAAGGAGCCAGAGGAGGTCGTGGCCGGCGAGGAGGGCTCTCGCACCCATCCTCCTCCTCCTTGGGGCCCCAGCGGCTTCCTTGGGCTGTTGCTCTGCTTGGAGGAAGATCTGATGTGGCCCAGCCTCACCCAGAATTTGCCTCCAGCGGCCCCCAGGTAAATTGAGTTTGAAACCCCTGCTCTAGAACCTTACACGACAGTACAATATCAGATGCTAGCCAATAATTATCTAATTCAGGGGGGTTCAAGGATGGATATTCTAGTAAAAGTCTTACTACTGTTCCTATTAGGCAGGTTGGAATTCTGCTTTGTAATATAATAGCAGCCACGACTCCTCTTCACCTCTTGTCCAATCCTCCCGGTTCATTTTTATGAACCAGGAAAGGCAAGTGCATCCATGTAAAGTGTGACCCTCACCTGTCTAAGAACCCTGTGCATATCTCAGGCTACACAAACCAGGAAAATCAGGGCCAAAGTTACACCCCCTGCTAATTGTAGCAGGCATGCCAAAGTAGATCCACAAGGTTTCTCTTAGAAAACAATGTGCAAATGTTTCAAAACAAGCTAGTGAGTGGGTTGCATTCTCCTTTTGACAGCCAGAGAATAATACAGCATTGATTAATCAAGCCAGCTTCATTCAATGACTACAGACACAATGGAGGCAGAGAACAGTAATTCCCTCACTGCCATGCCACCACAGGATAAGACTTTCAATAATCAACTCAGTTCTTTGGACTTCAGTCTTCCACTATCACCACTCTAATCTCTGTCCTACTCTTTCTATCACTGTCAGCTCCCTATTAAAGCTGGCAGCTAGTTTAACTCCCTTCACTGGCAGAAACACATGCCACTTTCCACCTCCCAACCATTTACTGGATACAGTGGTGCCTCGTTTAGCGATCGCTCCGTTGAGCGATGAATTCGCATAGCGAGGGGGTCCGGGCCATCGCTGGAGCGTTCGCTCAGCGATGGCCCCTATGGCGTTTTTTCGCTGTGCGACGATCGCTAAGCGATTCGCTTAGCGATTTTCGCACAACAAAGCGGGGGGAAACAGCTGATCGGCGGTTCCAAAATGACCGCCGCAACTTTTCCCACCGTGCCCTCGCTTTGCGAGGGCCCGAAAATGGCCACCCCTATGGAGAAGCTTCACTCAACGGTAAGTTTTGGGCCCACTGGAACGCATTAAACCAAGTTTAATGTGTTTTAATGGGTTTTTTTGTTCCGTTGAGCGATGTTTCTCATAGCGATGGTTAATCCGGAACGGATTAACCTCGCTATGTGAGGCACCACTGTATTTGTAAGAAACAGTTCTTTGCGCATTCACAAGTATGCAAAGAGACCTCTTACACTTGGGGAGGATGCCCGATTGGGCAGTGTCCCTCTCTCAAGCGTAGAATTCTCTTTATGTATATGAATAAATATACATATGTATTCATAAAACTTCTTCATAAAGCTCAACAGATTAGTCAGGTGAATTAAAGGCAGCACACAATTACAACAGTGTGAGGGCTAACCTCACTACCATTTCAACAGTTGAGGGGAAGGGAATTAAGCTGACTGAGAAAAAAGAAGGAAAGAGGGCTAAACTGTCAGGAAATCTGGCATCTATGAAGTGCACAAATATGAAAATTATTTATTGTAAAATAGCCAGATTTTAGCCAAATATATTTGCAATGTATTAGATACTTTTAAAAAAATTCAACATATTTAGGTTGCCTGGGCATGTGTTGTGCAGGAGAACCTCTTTTTGAAAATTATATTTTCAAGAGAATAGAATTTTAATAGTTACCAATTCTAAGGCCTTCCTATGACACAGTCTCATGGCATTTTTGAGACTATTGTTGTGGACTATAATTTATGAAAGCTCTTTGTTGTCTTTACGTGATGTCAAGTCATTCCCAATTTATAGTGATCCTATGAATGAGCAAACTCCAAAATGTCCTGGTCTCAACAGCCCTTTTCAACTCTTGCAATTCAAGCTTGTGGGTCCTTTTAGGATAGAGTTGTCCAACCTTTTGGCTTCTCTGGGTCACATTGGAAGAATTGTCTTGGGCCACACATTAAATACACAATGCTAACGAAAGCTGATGAGCGAAAACAGGTCTGTGCATAATTTTCAGGCTATCTGCCACCATGTATTTTAAAAGGAGTCTTTTAAAATTGTCGAGCAAGTCCCAAGTTTGCGGTCATTAATATAGAAAATGAACATATTGAAAAAATAAAGTTTCACTGATTATTTTAAATATTTTTTAGTTTTAAAAGAAAAGAGGGCAACTTAAAACAAGTGGGATATTTGACATCGTATTTGAGAAACGAATGCATCGATATCTGGTTTTATGGAAGTGGTTGCAATTCTCAGTGAGTTCTCAGGGTGCTCACTGAATGTGTTGGTTCTAATTTTACTCTTCATGTTCTTCATTCTTGAAAATAGTTGCTCACAAATGTAAGGTAAAGGTAAAGGTTCCCCTTGACAATTTTTGTCCAGTCGTGTTCGACTCTAGGGGGCAGTGCTCATCCCCGTTTCCAAGCCATAGAGCCAGCGTTTTGTCCGAAGACAATCTTCTGTGGTCACATGGCCAGTGCGACTTAGACATGGAACGCTGTTACCTTCCCACCGAGGTGGTCCCTATTTAACTACTTGCATTTGCATGCTTTTGAACCACTAGGTTGGCGGGAGCTGGGAGAAGCGACGGGAGCTCACTCCGTCGCGTGGATTCAATCTTATGACTGCTTGGTCTTCTGACCCTGCAGCACAGGCTTCTGCGGTTTAGCTCGCAGCGCCACAAGGTCCCTAGGCTCACAAATGTAGGTGCTGCCAAAAAGCGATGACATGAACAAAGCATGATCGTGAAGCAAGGGGTATATGTCTCTGGCAAGATAGAACCTATAAAAGTGCAGTAAAGAGACATGATCATTTTTTCCTTTAAGTTGAATGCCAGCATGCAGCTATGCATTCCATTCGAAAATCGGCAGTAACGTATTTATGTCAACTGAAAGTGGAGTGGCAAATATACCAAAATATTGATTATTTTCCTGAAAATCTTGAAATCCTGTTTTCAAATTCTTGTATCAAATTGAAAAGCAAGGCTGCATATTTTTCACTGTTCACAGAACTATGTTTAGCCAACGTGTTGAAAGTCATAAAATTGTTAGACTTAATTTAAACTTGCCATAATTTCAGTTTCATCTGGAATGCTGTTACAGTTTGAAACAATGTATTGATAAATTGTTTTTCACCTTGAAGATGCATGTTTAGCCTGTATAATTAAAATTGTAAACCGCCCGGAGAGTGCTTGTAGCGCTATGGGGCGGTATATAAGTCCAATAAATAAATAAATAAATAAATATTTAAAGGAGTGGTTCAATCCACTAAAAATGCTAAATCTGTAAGCCAATTTTCATCGTCATGTTTTGACACAACTTTTGTTTTTGATACCATAAACGACTTAATAACATGTCACAATTCATAATCTTTTTAACATTTGGCCTCAACTTAGCTATCCTATTTCTGAAAAGTAAATGATGTCACCATAGTCAGCATCAATATTTTTCAAGAATTCCTGTAATTGGCAATGATTTAATTCTTTGGCCCTTCTGAAATTCAGTCTGATGATTTGCATGACGTTATCCATTTTTAAAGCTTTTGTGCATAAATTTTCTTGATGTATGCAATGATACTTCATGAAACATGAGTTTTGGTGGCAATTACATTGTCTTCTATAAATTTTACAAGTCCCTCTTTTTTACCTGCCATCACTGGGGCACCATCAGTAACTATACCAGATATGTTGATAATGGACAAAGAAAATCACTTTAACATATTTGTAGTGCTTCATATAAATGTCTTACTTGAGTCGTGTCTTTTAATGGCACTAAAGAAGCAATTTCTTCAGTGTTATTATATTTGTCATCAATACGCTAATAAAAATGGCAAGTCGAGCTATATTTGTAGCACCAGTGCTATCATCGATTGCCAAATTTAAAATTAGTAGCTTTGCTCTCCAAACTTCTTTCGATAGATTTTCCAGTTTCTTCAGTTCGCCTACCTATAGTCTGGTGAGACAAACTGATTTTAGAAATATCCCCCTTTTTTCAGGGCAAATTATATCTGACACATTTTTCATACATTGCTTAATAAATTCATGGTTTGTTGAGAAATTGTTGAGAAGACAGACTTTTTAAAGTTCTGCTATTACGACACAATCCTTGATATGAGCCAAATTTGGCAGAATGTTTTTGAATATAATACCTTTTCAAATTGCAGTCTTGCACAAAAAACTTGCACAAATTACCTACAAATTAAGCAATACATTATTTGCCTCAACAAAAAACTAGTAATTGTACTTTTCATTCAATGATCTTCCTTCATCTGTATTTTTTCTTTTTGGGGGGTTCTTTTGAGATGCTGTAGAAGCCATGCTTGGATTAGAAAAACAATAAAAGGGACTATATGTACTTTTCTTTTGAAAATTAATTGACAGGAAAATACATGTGGGCCCTTCCACATCTCAGATGCCAATGAAATGCGAGGCAGAGGGCTGATTGTAAAGCGTGGCAAGAGATGCATGAGATGCCGCCAAGGTGTGAAATTACCCTTAATAATCAAATAAGAATGCTTATCTGTCTTCTAAATAACATTAAATGCACATTGTTTGCAATGGTAGGTCCCACAAGCAAATGGTGTCAATTTGACTGTCTGAGTTGGGGGAAAAACACTGGAAGTCGCACACAGCTGTAAAACTGAAGCCGTGCATATGTACAAAGAGCAAGAGTATATGTACATCTATTTTACGTGACATTGTGACACAATGTTGTCATCTACAAAGTTCATGCTCGAGAACTGTGCAATCAAGTTACAAAAAAAATTCTCATAATGTTTTACTGTAAATAAGTTTACGATTTTGTGTGGGCCGCATTCATAGCCATCCTGGGCTGCATGTGGCCCGCGGGAAGCAGGTTGGACACCTCTGCTTTAGGAAGTCAATCCAGCTCGTATTTGGTCTTCCTCTTTTCTTGCTGCCTTCAACCTTTCCCAGCATCACTGTTTTCTCCAGATACATTACTGCCTTTTCCAGAGACTTTACTTGATATTAGAGATGTCATGAGGCTCTTCTTTATTTAGCTGCAAGAACTAATATGGCTACCCCTTTGGAAATTATGTACAGTGGTGCCTCGCATAGCGATCGCTCCGTTTAGCAATGAAATCGCTTTGCGACAATGTTTTTGCGATCGCAAAAGCGATCGCTTTGTGATGGTCCCTATAGGCTATTTTCGCTTTGCGATGATCGCAGGGAAGAGATCATCGCAAAGTCTCCATTTTTGACCTGCTGATCGGCGGTTTCAAAATGGCTGCCAGGTAAACAAAATGGCCACCCGCTGTTTTCAGGCATGGATTCCTCGCTTTAGAGGCACCGAAAATGGCAGCGCTATGGAGGATTTTCGCTCAAAGGTGAGTTTTAAGCCCATAGGAACGCATTAATCACGTTTTAATGCATTTCTATGGGCTTTTTTTATTTCGCTTAGCGATGTTATCGCTTAGCAGTGATTTTTTCAGAACAAATTAACATCGCTAAGCAAGGCACCACTGTACAAATAAAAACTCACAAAAATTCACAGAAACTTGAGCTTACATGTTCTGTTTTCTTTATACAGTCGCAAACAGACTTCTTTCACATATATTCTCAATGGCTAGGTTTTTTCAGCTATTTCATCCCTCCAAATATGACAGGAAAGTCCACTGATAGCTTCAATAAGACAGCCAATTTGACATTTTTCCAATCTCTATGCTTTACAAGGCAGTAATTATCTCTAACTACACCAGCCACTAAACAGGACTGGTTTGTTCTAAATTCATTCATGTCTCCACTCCACATACAAATGCCTGAGAACTTCCAAAATATTTTCCACCCCCTTGATGGCTATCCACTAAGAGATACAAATACCTTCAGAGAAGCTCTGACTCTCCAAATTCAATTCCACTAATAGCAGATAGGCCCTTCAGACCCAATCAAAATTTTGTTCAGTGGTGCCCCGCATAGCGACGATAATCTGTTCCAAAAAAAATTGTCGCTATCCGGATTCATCGCTATGCGGGGCAAAAAAGCCCATAGAAACGCATTAAAACACATTTAATGCGTTCCTATGGGCAAAAAATTCACCGTTATCCGGAAATCCTCCATGCGGCCGCCATTTTCGCTGCCCGGTAAGCAAGGAAAGGGCACGAAAACACTGTGGGCGGCCATTTTCTTTACCCAGTGGCCATTTTGGAACCGCTGATCAGTTGTGAGAGAAAACATCACTATGGGAAAATCAGTAAGCGAAACGCTTACTGATCATCGCAAAGCAATTTTTGGCCATCTAAAACATCGTTATAACACGACGCTATGCAGATTCGTCGTTAAACGAATTGCTCATTATGCGGGGCACCACTGTAATACTATAACCCAAATAATGCCCATTCAACTTCCTCTGCTCAGTATCTACTTCTCTATAGATCCCATTGCACTTTTAATGTATCCTTTCCCCCACTCATTTTTTCCAGACTTATCCAGACCCCTTGTTGCTTACCAAAATTTCCTTTTCTTTCCTGCACAATTTCCTCCAGTTCCAGATAAAATTCATTATAAATGCACACAAGAACTGATTTTAGAAGTATTTTGTATCCCTAGTTGTATTTTCTCTGTGGCTTATTCTATTTGCTTTCTGTACTATATTTAGTAAATGTCTAGTAACTGGATCATGCCTCATTGTACTCTCTACTTATTGATCTTTATCCTGAGAAAAGAGCTACTTTTGGAGTACTACAAGATTACATCACAAACTATTACCCATATTTCCTTATTTGGAGTACTAACAAAAATGCTGCCTCATAAAAATATATATAAGAAGGAAGAGACTTATTTCAGATGCGAACAACTAATTTTTGCCAGATGTTTTCATGCTACAAAGTATTTATTGCCAAACAGTGAATCAGAAAGCTACTGGTAGTATATATAAGACAATATAAAGGATAATAAAGGATAAAATTTTATTTATTTATTTATTTATTCTATTTATATCCCGCCCATCTGGTCTGGTCGACCACTTGACCAGGATATAGTCTATGTTGTCATGATATCTCTACACTCACAGCAATACTTTTCTTTCGGCTCTCATCACTTTAAGAGGCACCCAGACCACACCAAAAGCAGCATGAAATCAAACATTACACTTTCTCACTAGCCTAAAACTTCAGAGAAAGGCCAAAGTTACAATGCACTTTAGGAAAACTCAGAACATTTCCAAAATGTACCATAAAGCCAAAAGGCACTCGGAGAACTATCGAAGTGCAGAATGCCTTAAATATCTGAGCATCTTTAATCTGGAGAAGAGAAGATGGAGAAGTGATAGCAGCAAGATAGTTTTCTAAAAATGGCTTCAAATGGCAGGTCCTGAAATAATGCATTTAAATTACAAGAAAGAAGATTTTAACTAAACATCAGAAAGAAATTCTTGACAATTAGGGATGACAGTGAAATGGACTTTTTTTAAAAAAATGTGGACTTTCCTTGCCTGAAAGTTTTTAAACAGAAGTTGGATAGCCATCTGTCAGGGATGTTATGGCTGCAGATTTTCTTCAGCAGAGGGATGGATTTAATCACCCCTATGGAGTCCCTTTCAGCTCTACAAGTCTGTGATCTTGTGATAAAACTAAATGATGATAGCAACAGCCTTCATAGATTAATCACATAAAATAAAATGAACTCCATTTAACAAATAAGATAGCATTTCTCTACAAAATGAACTATAAACAGCATTTCTGGATAGAAATTTCTAAATTTTCAAGCATGTCCAAAACTCAAAATCTGAATAAGCTAATAACTAACATTTTCTTTCAAAAATCACTATTACGACAACAGTGCTGAATAATGCCAATGATAAACCCACACTTGGACAACAAATTAATTAACAGAACAGCTTAAAATGTATTGCTTGATATTAATAAAAGTCTCACCTGGATACAAGCCTGCTTAAATCAGAATGTTCCTCAGATTCTATGATAATGTTAAGATCAGAAACAATGGCTGAAAAATTTTTGCTATTCTGAAAAAAAAATTGAAATGATCATTAAACAAAGCTGAGATAGAAAATATTCAAATTTCTATGCAAATTAGAGTAAAATAACATCAACTTACATAATAAAACGGTAAAATAAACTGGATGTTATCCTGAGATTTGGATGTTTCAACATGATTGTTCAACTGGAAAACTGAATGAAATAGATTTAAAATTCTGGCTACTTGCTCTCAAGCCTGCAGTTTCCTTAGGCTCAGGGTATTTGCAGGGCAATTTTATACCTCATGAAGAAAAAGAATTGTGATCCTAATTCCCTGTAAATATGAAAGATTTACAATTTTGGGGCATGTTATATTATGTATGATGCCTAGTACCAGCGACTGCATTACAGTAGCATGCCACAGCATAGCGTGTAAGATAATGGAAACATTAATTCTAGTATTTGACCTGACCTAAATAAAGAAAGAAAGGGCAAGAAACTACCAATCAAAACACCAGAACACAGATGTCCCTAAAAAGTCTTTCCAGAAGAGAAGTTTGTATTATAATGTAGGAGTGTTGGGACAGTACACATGTTCTGAGTATCCATTAGCCCTCTCATAATAATTCTGCTAAACAGTGGAATCCTACATGAGTTACTACCACTGAAGCTAAGGACACTAAGAGTGCAGTACCCTTCTTTTTTAGCACACAAAAAATGCCATACTGGCAATTTCCTGATGGTAAGTTACAATTTAATACTTCTTACTACTGGAACTCACACACAACCCTATCTACCTTGAAGATTCAGCATGAACTATTAGTGTTTCTCTTAGCACGTCTGGAAGAGAAAGCACGAATGGCTGGGAGTATAATGTAGTTAATTCTATTTTCTTGGGTAAGGTCTGCCATCTGTCTTTAATTTACAAAGGACCATTAAATAACCAAGAAATAATACACTTCCTCCTTTGCAGTGAAACAAAGACACGGTGGGTTATTCCTAAGGAAGTAGCAATAAAACACGAAAGGGATGACCTGCATTATCAGAGCAAGTTGATACTGTTTTAAAAAAACTGTTACGTATGTTCATCTTCTATCTGACAAATGTGTCATATCTTCAGCAAAATCAATCTAAAAGTCAAGTTTGCACATTTATATCAAAGCACCCTCTGGTGGTCAAAAGAGAAAATTATAAAATTTCAGTTACCAGATAAGGACAATTTAGTTTAGGTCTGCTGTCTGCAAAGCAATTCACAGCTTATTTTAAGCACTCAAGAATCAGAACAAAACAAGCTACTAACTCACCTTTCATGTGTTTTGGAATAACATAAACAGAACAAAGAGTCCTGTCAGAACTATCTTCTGTCAGAAAGCATTATAAGAGATGAGGGAAACACTTTGCGTGACTACTTTGTCATCTCTATTAAGAGACCCACTCTGCTTGGTTTCCTCCTCTCACCTGTTTCCCATTAGAGAAGATTATCATAAATGTTTGAGACCATATTAGATGCTCAGTTTCTTTTCCTTTCCTTCCTCATTTCTTTTTCCCTTTGTATCTTATTTTATACCTTGCAACTCTGTGGACAAGGACAATCTTGTTTCTATTCATACTTATATTTACCCACTAATATTTACCCTTCTATTTGTCTATTTTATCATGTCTATTTTTATGTAAAATTGTTTTATATATATTCACTGTTCTATTTTATGCTGTTAGCCGCCTAGAGTGGTTTTAACCAACCAGATAGGCGGGATATAAAATAAATAAATAAATGACAATTAAAATAATAATAATAATTGTTGTGTACAGTTAAGTCAATTAAGATTTATAGTGACCATTTCCAGGATTTTCCAGGTAACAAATACTTAGGAGTAGTTTACCATTCCCTTCTTCTGGAGCATCCTGGGACTATGCAGCTTGCCCAAGGCTACACAGGCTGGCTCTTATCCCAGAGGGCACAGCAGGTAATTTAAATCCTAACCTATGACTCTGTAACTAGATACCTAAACTATTGAGCTACTTAGCCAGCAAGGAAAATAATAGTTCAATAATTTTCTTTGCCATCAAATCTACTAGGTTTTCTAGAAAAAAAGGATTGCTAAAAATTACCTGATTTCCTCCCAGAAGTTGAAATTCCACCTGAAAGGACACTGACTGACAGTTTCCCGATAACCTATACTTATGTGCAATTTTAATTCCACCTGCAATGAATAGAAATTTGAAAAAATATATGATAATTAGAGACGTCAGTTCTTCCTTGTCTGTATCACAAAAATATCTGAAATACAGATGGGGGTATTCAGGATCTGAAGGCGTTAGGAATGGACCTCAACAGATGGGAAATCTTGACATCTGAGCATTCAGCCTGGAGGCAGGCGATACAGCATGGCCTCTCCCAATTTGAAGAGACCCTTGTTCGGCAGGCTGAGGCAGGCCCGAAACCAGAAAAATCAGGGAGCTGGAAGAGGACAGATTGTATTTGTCTTCAGTGTGGAAGGGATTGTCATTCTTAAATTGCCCTTCTCAGGCACACTAAACACTGTTCGAAGACCTCTATTCAGAGCACGTTACCATAGTCTCTTGAGACTGAAGGATGCCTATATTTGTATATGAATATCCCCACACGGCTGGACTTAATGAAGGTCCGGCCCCATCCACTCATGCATCCGGCGGCCTCGCTTATCCTTCCAATCACTCCTGAAGCACCACTCTCTTTCCGCTTGGCTGGCCACTCAGCAGCCATGCAGGGAGACTCATCCACTCTCCCCCTGCCTGGAGTGGCTTGCCAAGTAGGAAGAGATCGGGCTCCAGGAGTGGCTGGAAGGCTGACCGAGGCCGCCACCAGACGCATAGGTGGACGGGGCCAGACCCTTAAGTCCAGCTGTGCATGGATATTTGTATTCATATACAAATATGAATACCCCCATCTCTAATCTGAAACCAGTAACACTAAAACATAGCTAAACATAAGTAAACACTAAAACCAAGCAAATAATAACATTAAAAGCACTAACCTATCTAACAAAAAGCAAGTTGCTTATATACCACCCTATAGTCCTTAAAGCATTCTCTCGGTGATTTACAATTTAATTATGCCGGCTACCTGGGATTGAACCTGGTCATGAGTAGTTTTGGCTGCAGTTTAACCACTGTACCACAAGGCTTCAGAAGAGTCCTGTCCTTGCAACCAGAACACTAACATAGTTCCGCAAGAACCTTTGCACCATTATATAAATAAATAATAAGCAAACTTTTAGAAAAATGCATTTAGTTCCAATGAGCACATTTTAAGTTGAACACTATAGTTCACATGCTAGCCAAGAACCTGCTTAGGTTCATGTAAGGTATGCATAACTCGCAGTAGCCAACTATAGCAAACTATAGTTAAAGTTGCCTATATGCCTGTCACATGCCAGCCCGAACAACCAAGATGCACCCCAATAACTTATCAATTTGCTAAAATTAACCACTGAAAGTTACATAAACTGTGCATGAACATCAGTACGATTCTGGCTACTGAATGGAAAAACTAAATTGTGGAGGGGTGGCACCTTATATAGAAAACAAAGTAGCATATTTTCAAAAATGATACAAAGTGATATATGAAAGCAGCTTCCAAAAATTAAGAATGATGCAGAGAGGGAACTTAACTGAGTTGTTCTATCAGAACAAAATAAACACCTGTCAACTCCTAGAAATTTCATTATCTAGTAAAAGAGATTTCATGTTTTTGATAATGAAAGAGATTTCATTATCTAGCAAAAAAATCAAAACCCACCATGCTCCTGTTCACCCCGATCAGAAGCATCTATGTTGCTTTTACAGTAACAGTAATTTAACATGCCATCCTAATCCTGAACTGTTCTTACTCTTCCCCGTGGTTCAATTCAACAAATCAGATTCATAAACTAAGATTTAAAGCTGTCAAATTTTGACAAACCATAGTTAAGGTATCAAACGCTTGTCTAAGAATAGACATCACAATAGTGAATGTAGAATAAAAATAGTGGAAGGGCCTGGTGTGCTCTGGTTCATGGGGTCACAAAGAGTCAGACACGACTTAAAGACTAAACAACAACAACAAAAACAAAAGCTTATGAATTCATTCTATTCCACACAAGAAAAGAGAAGACCAAGGTTAAAGGCACCTTGCCTTCATAACTTTAAGCCATAAAGCTAACAAGGTCTGCATCTGTCTGACTACCAGAGATTGGGACAACCAATTTAAAAAGGTTTCCCAATATGACTGATCTGAGAGTCTATTAGGGCATCTACCCAATACTTTTTGGAAAGCAATATGGTGGATGAGATAAAGCAAAACAATTACTGTATTTTTTTTAAAAAATGTAGTTCCTGCTATTGATTTCTTCCCCCTGTTAAAACCAGGCAATGCAAGACAAAATGTAATTATTGTCTAGATTCACCACCAAAACAAGCCAGAATACTGTAATAAACTGGTTTAAGCCAGTACATCAACGAAGGTGAGTGAATATGCCACTAGCAATCATACATGTTTATGACTATAGCCCCATCTTCCAAAAAGATAAACAATATTTGTGTTCTATACAAAACAAATCTCATACAGAAGCAAGATTTTCTAGGCAAATAATGGCATAAACAACCAAAACACTTACTTTTCTCCACAGGTTGTCTGGAATAATATGTGAAGCAAATGCCTGTAAGTTTCATTATGAAAGAGAGATCAGATTCTAATAAATCAAGCTGAGCTTCCAAGTCTGGAAATGATTCATAGTGCTTAAGATCTTCCTGGAGGTTTCCTTTAAACGACTTCCTGCAACAGAAAACAAGGCAAAATTATCCTCTACATCCCTTTGAAAGCACAAAGATTGGAATCAAAGTGTTTCATAATAGTGGTATTTAAAAAAATCAGGACTACTAGTGCTAAAGCCAAGTGCACAGGGGAAGGAAAGAACAAGTATCATGATTATTGATCATTATGACTGAATCTGATTCATATAAATAATGTTGCCATTCAGCTACAAATTTACCAAATGCAATAATTTGTGTTATAATACCTACTCAACTTCGTGAATGAGTACAACAGAAGTTGACAGCAATGACTTCACACATATGTACTGGCTTTAAAAACGGCAAAATATTGTGGTGCTTTAAAAGCTAACCAATCTATCTTAGTGGGAAGTTTCATGGGGAAAAATTACTTCTTTAAACACGAGTACAAGTACTGCACTCTGCTCATATATTTATGTGATGCTGAGAGTGAATACTGAGAAAACAAAGTGAAAATGGTTCATTACCACAGGAATAGGACTATGTTAATTACATGAAGCAATAGACCAATTCAGAATGATAAGGTGCATACCAGTGGATTTGCCATAAGTTAATAGTTGTTTCTGGAGATGAAAGCAAAGTCTTTCAGGGCAGAAAACAATATTACAAAAAGCTAAGTTATTAATATATAGTCTGTGTTAAGAAAATTTGCTCTCTATTTTGGCCTTCAGAGATACACCGGAACTTATTTATACAGCCAGTATCTCTGCTGTCTTCATGCATGTAAGGTAAAGGTAAAGGTTCCCCTTGACAATTTGTCCAGTCGTGTCCGACTCTAGGGGGCAGTGCTCATCTCCGTTTCCAACCCATAGAGCTAGCATTTGTCTCAAGACAATCTTTCGTGGTCACGGGGCCAGTGCGACTAGACACAGAACACCATTACCTTCCCACCATGGTGGTACCTATTTATCTACTCGCATTTTTGCATTTTGCATGCTTTTGAACCGCTAGATTCGTGGGAGCTGGGACAAGCGACAGGGGCTCACTCCGTTGTGTGGATTCGATCTTACGACTACAAGTTTTCTGACCTTACAGCACAGAGGCTTCTGCGGTTTAACCCGCAGCGCCACCACGTCCCTGTAGTAGTATGCATGTAGTAAGGTATAAACTGAACTCACTTGTTCCCAGTAGTCTAAGGCAGTGGTCCCCAACCTTGGGCCTCCAGATGTTCTTGGATTACAACTCCCAGAAGCCTTCACCACCACCTCTGCTGGCCAGGATTTCTGGGAGCTGAAGTCCAAGAACATCTGGAGGCCCAAGGTTGAGGACCAGTAGTCTAAGGTAAGGAAAAGATTCAAGTCCTTGAAAAATTAGGTACAAGAAACACCAGTACAAACATATATATAGACTCTGAAATTGCATACATATCCATCCTTATCTCCCCATCAGAATAAGCCATTGAACCATGTTGACTACATTCGTATTCTTCTGCCAGCATCTTAATTTCTTCCTCCAAAGATCTGATTTCATCTTTATAAACTTGAATATGATTGTTATCCATTTCTCACATGCTTGAGTTCCTAGAAGAAGAAAAAACCACAGTAACAGCAATTAAGAAAAATATAATAATATTTCCCCAGTAAAGTAATAGTAACAACAACATTCTGTCAAATCAATTCCAACTTATAGCAACTCTTTGCAGGGTTTTCTACGTAGACAGCACTCAGAAGTGGTTTACTATATCCTTCTTCTAGGAGCATCCTGGGACAAAGACTGGTTCTTCTCCAGGGACAAATAGTGGGGCTATGGAAAGGTAACCATTTTTGTACTTTACTCTTTTTAGAAATAAAACAACACCTATTTGCTTTCTTGTCAGATATCTAGAAACTTAAATTGACTTTAAATGAGACTCCCTAGTAAACTCAACATATAAATTAATGCAGAGGAAGTGGATCACAGGCCAAGACACCTTCTAGGAAAGAAATGCCTGATTTTGAAAGAAACCTAAAACACAGATGAGCCATAAACACACTTCATCATGGAGAGGAGCGGTGATGAGGTAAGTTAATTAAATAAAAAAAAGGTCTAGGGTTTCTCCTCAATAAACAAATAATCAATAATGATTCAATTAAAGGGTTTTTGTTGCTGCTGTTGCTTTGAGAGCCCTGAGCCGGGCTGTTAATGACAGAACCTTCTTGAGGTCACTCTTTCAAAGGAACTTGAGGGTTGCACATCAGAAGGACCACAACAAAAAGTCTCTGCCACTTGCGGGGGTCGCCCACAAGAGGAGGACTCAGCGTGCCATCATCAGCACCCACGGAAATCCTCTCTTCCCCACCCACTCCCAGTGGATTTCATGAGGCAAAAGTCTGCCAACTCCCTTGGCCTGAAAAGCCCAATAAGCGGCCAGGGCGGGGGTTGTGTGTGTGTGAGGCAAAAGGAAGACTGTACATGCTCAGAGATATTCTTGTCAAAGCAGCTGGGACCTGGCACTACCGAAATAATAATAATAATAATAAAATAATAATAATAATAATAATAATAATAATAATAATAATAATAATAATAATAATAATAATAATAATAATAATAATAATAATAATAGCAGCAGCAGCAGCAGCAGCCCCTCCTTTTCTTCAAAGAGAAAAAACAAACCAACCGACCCCGTCAGGCCCACCAAAGCGACTCGGCGCCACTCGCCCTCTCTGAACGAACCGCCAAATTCAGTCCGTCTCGGACTCTACCATCACGTTGCATAGGCGGGGAGGAGAAGGCATAGACATAGAGGAAGGGTAAGGGTCCTAAAAACCCAATACCGGACCTTCGGCCTCCCTCTTAGTCCTTCGACTCCGTAGTTTCGCCTGTTTCCGAACAGAAAATCCTTCGCAGCGACGCAAAGGAGAACCACTGCGCCCTCCCTCTTTCCATCTCCCCCGTTTCCTATGCATCAGATAGTTCAGTCCAATAGTGTTCCGAATATACCTGACCGGCTAGGAAACAGTGGTCTCTGGTTGGGGTGTCGAGGAAAACAGGGGCAGAGCTTAAATTTCCGACTGAAAAAAAAGGGGGGAGGGAAGAGGAGCCGCGGGTTGTATTTGCGTTTTTCTGCAGAATTTCGAAATAGCCAACGACTGGAAAGCGATGGGAACAGCTCTATGGCTTCCGCTAAAACGTTGCTAAACAGTATTTGATTCTATGTATTCGCGAAGGCTTTCACGACCGGGATCTGATGGTTGTTGTGGATTTTCCGGGCTCTTTGGCCGTGTCCTGACGGTTGTTCTTCCTAACATTTCGCCAGTCTCTGTGGCCGGCATCTTCAGAGGACAGGAGTCAGAACTCTGTCCATGCTCTGTGTAGCTCCTACCTCCTGTCCTCTGAAGATGCCAGCCACAGAGACTGGCGAAACGTTAGGAAGAACAACCTTCAGAACACGGCCAAAGAGCCCGGAAAACCCACAACAACCTTTAGGATTTGATTCTATTAACCTCTGTACAAAAAGCGGGCTCCCAGGGCTGCTTCCGAGGAGGGCACTTTTTCATTTCTCTCCACCACCACCCCCCACGGCTACGGCGGCAGGTGCTCAGTCGTCAGGCGGAACCCAAGCGTAGAGCCGAAGTGCTGCCGGACGGAAACACAAGCGAGGAACACCCGCCCCCCCCCCGCACGCGCGGCGCCGTGACCACGCCGTGAGTCTTTGCCGGGCGGGGAGACTCCGAGGGGGAGAGAGAGAGAGAGAGAGAGAGAGAGGGAAGGGGGGGGAAGGAGACCGACGGAGCGGCAGGCACGGAACCCCCTGCGGATCTTCGGGTCCGGGTCTTTCCCGCCGGGATCGTGGTGTTTGGGAGAGAAGGCGATCTTTCGGAGCCCAGCGTTGAACTCCTCCTCGTGGACAGCCAAGCCCCGTTGGGTTCAGTGGAATTCACTTTTCCTTTAATATCGGGGGTTAACCGCTGGGCTGAGCAGCTCAGTGCGTGGGCGCGCAGGCACCCGTGCCTCTGTTCCCCAATAAGGTACGTTTCCCGGGGGGGGGGGGTAAGCCGGCTCGTGTCGCCTTGCGCCCCGTGTGGGTGGGTGGGTGGGGGGGTGGGGGTCATCTCACGGCGCCCCCCCCCACCCGAAGGTCTGAGTACTCTGGGACTAGAAAAAGGGCCGCCCCAAGTTGAAGTCAACTTGTCAGCATGTAATTGTTATTGTTAATAATAATGTATTGATTGATTCATGTCATTCGCTGTTGGGTCACTGAAGGATTAACAACATGGCCAGCTTTTCGAGTTCTCCAGTGTACTCCTGTTTGTCTGTGGGGAGGAGTGTTTCCATTTCTTTCCACTATGGATGCATCCCATTATGTGATTCAGGAATAAGGTGTACCAAACAAGCATTACAAGGACTGGTTTTTTTGTTTTAGTAGCCTTTATGGGTCCACTTTCTTGGTGGAATTTGGAACTGCTATATTGCAGTTGAAATCTCCAAGATGTAGGCTAGATTTTTGTGGTATTGTATCAAAAACAGAAGTATACCTTTTTGTGGGGAAGTTCTTTGAAACGTGAATGGTAGCTGCCTACTAAGGGCTTTTAACTATCTTTGAGCTACCTTTTCTGGCTGCTGCTCACCATGGTGTTCTGGTTCTATCTGTTTTTTCATTTTTACAATTCATAGTCTGTTCTGCTTATAATAAAACATCAAATGCACAGTAAAACACCATAAATGCAGTAAATTTCAGTTACAACAATGGAAAAGCTGGGGGAGTATTTGCTTGTAACACAGTTTAGTGCCCTGAATTTAGTTCAGGCTCGTTAGGAGAAGTAGTAACAATACAGTAATTCGGTTCAATTTAGGAGTTTCTTGACTTACTGTTGCCTTTGAACCAGGAATTTTGGTTAAAATAATCAATTGCTATGCAGGCCAACAACAAAACTTGGGTTGTTTAACTGCAATTTCTGATTAGCTCATAATAGCAAACGAGGAGTGTGTTAAAGTGGTAGAGTCTTCTGGCTTCCTTCTCCGTTCTTCTGTATGAAGGAGGCAATACTTGAAACCTATGCTTTATACATGCTGTTTTCTGTTAGTGCCAAACTGTAATAAAGGATTTCTTATAAAAACTCCCATATAAAATTGACCTGGCTACATAACTAAGCTAGGTCAGTAATAGTAAACTGTTTAAAATGTAGACTGTGATGTTAATGTTTGGCATGTCTCGCTTGCTCGTTTGCCAAAGTGCTACTTGTTCAGTATCCTGCACACTTATAATATGTGGCATATATTGTTACAGATTATTTGTGGGCAATGAAATATTGGCTTTGCCTTTCATATATCTGTCGCAGTTGTCTAGACAGGATTCCCCCAAACTGGCAATTGTTAAAACCTCTGTAGATTTGGTTGTTCAGCATTTTCTTCAGGAAAATTTCTTCTTACTTATACTTCCCAAAGTAATTCTGTAGTCTGCTATATTATGTAACATATTCCCAGTGTGGTGTAGCAACAGACTAGGACTCTGGAGAGCAGGGTTCAAATTCCCACTTGGCCATGGAAAGTCACTGGGAGAGTGGAACTGGTAAAACCACTCCTTAAGTATCTCATTTACTTTAAAAACCCTGTTAGGGTCAGTTCTGACTTGACAGCATAAAACACACACAGTACTGTTACATTATAGAACTGCTGCCTATAGGCAAGAGGTTTAGACTTCAGCCTCTGGGCGAGAGAGAGTGTGCTAAGCACTGCTTCTATCATATTCTTTGCAAGGAGAACCACAGTTTTAAGAGGAAAGACTCTACATATGTGGAACCTCTCCACACAGCTGGGAACCCTGATTTTCAGGAGGGTCTACGGGAACAGCAGAGACTTTCCTTTTTAGAATCGGGTCCTCTAGGTTAAAAGCAAGTGAAGGAGAGAAACAGGCAGCACTCTTCCCCAGTTTTCCTGAAAATTTGAATAGGACATTAGAGATACGGGTTCTTTCAAGAGTCCTTGAACAGAACAAAATTGCACAAAAAGGTTGTTGACTAGTTCATACACTGTACTGATATGGCGTATCGGGCAAGTGTGCCTTAGTTTCCTGCTGCTTAAAAATATGAATGAATTTCAGTATTAAATGTCTCATTTTACAGAAAAGGGCATGTTTGGAAAAGGTTGTGACATACCAGAACAATTGTTGGATTTGTTAATATGGAGCAAACGGCAGCTGTAAAGCGACTCTATGTTGGAGGACTTGGCCATACGATCTCAGAAGAGGAACTGCAGGAAAGATTTGGCAAGTTTGGAAAAGTTACAGGAATAGAAATTGTGACTCGAAAAGATGAACGAGGTAACATTTTAAAACTGTTCAAAAGTAGTAATATTTCGTTTGCAATAAGATCTGTAGCCTGTAGTCCCGTATAAACATACTGTACCTTGGAACACTGTCCATTGATCTTAATGGGAGCCACCTCTCCAAGAACATGTGTAGAATTATGTTGTTACTGTAACTTTTTCATTAAGTATTTTTATTGCAGTTTTTGAGTAACTATGTTTTCATTCTCACACAGGGAATCCTACAAAAACCTTTGCATATATTAATGTCTCACTTTCAGAGAAAGAACTTAAAAAGTGTAAGTATATGACACTGAAATGTGTGGATAGAAGAAAGTTCATTCAAGTTTGTAAAATTTTGTCACTTTTTTTCATCAACATTTTTGTGCATGTGTAATGTCTGTTTTGTTCAACTTAATTTTGCGGTAAGCCACTCATAAATATTTAAGTCCCTTAGTGTTTTTGTGTTGACCGTAAAAAAATGCCTTATTGTCACTGAGATCCACTAGTGAAAAGACTTGAAACAAGTGCTGTAATAAAATGACCCTTCAAGGTATCCTGATCGACTCTCCTATCTCACTCGAGGGCAGATACATGACCAGCTTTCAGCCATCTGGGAGCCATTTTTGCCTTCCTTGTAAGAGACCGCATCCTGACTTCTCTGCTTCCCTAAAACACATTGGAGAAAATTTGGCCCCAAAATGCAAATTCTCCCCTCTTCCAGCATCTGGAGGGTGCGAGTTGCTGGGTAAACCAGCAGAAATTCCATCTCTCTGGGCCCTATTTTATCCCATAGAAGGACTTTCTTTTCAAAACAGGAGGTGACCACTGGTTGCTTCCAGCTGGTTAAAACAACATTTTAACCCTAACCCTAAATCAGCCCAAGATGCAAAATAAGTGTACAGTACAAATTGCATACACCAGAAGCTTTGGGGACCAGGATTTGCACGTCTCCCTCCAGAATTTTTTGCAGCTGTTCAGGAGGCTGGGGGGTGGATGGAGCTCATCCCTTTTCTATTTTCACCTGTTCACAAAGTCGTCATGTCATTCAGCTCCTTATTGATGTGCGTGCTCTCTATCAGCGCCAACCTCCAAACATTCAATTTTTCCACTTTGTCTTTGCCTGCTTTAATTATTGGGGTAGTCTTCTTTCCCACTTACTCTAATGTGAAAAACTGTCCATGTAAAGAAGCTAGTTTTTGAGCCTGTTTTTCTGAGCTCCCTAAGCCAAATTGTCTGTCACCTGGACCACAGTAGCACCCATTCTTTTATCTTTTCCAGCAGTGCTTGAGATACTTTGGAAGTAGTTGCAGACAAGGCCCAAACGTGTATGCAAGTTAATAGCTGTCTTTGTTTTCTTTTTGTTCGACAGGTATATCTGTTTTGAATAAGACAAAGTGGAAAGGTGGGATACTACAAATAGAATTAGCCAAAGAGAGCTTTTTACACAGGTAAGTCTTTGCAAACAGGTTTTAGTGAAAACTGTTGGGGTGCTGCATTGCAGTAATTTTTTTTAAATAGTCAGTATAACAAGTGAGCAATCTTGAGGATCTTCACAGAAATAACTGTTTGCATCTGTACAAAGGGAGCCATTTAACCCTTTTATTAAACCTCACAAAGTAATATTCAATTATTTTTATTGCCTGGAAGGTGTCCACAGAATGTACATTGTGAAAAGTTATTTTTGTGACGAGGAAGGAATTTTCATGAACTAACCTCTGTAAGGTTAGGAAGCAGGATCTGCTTTATGTCTGGTGCAAAGTGGTTAGAGGAAAAGAGAGAACATGCATTTAGAATTAAAAACAAAATCCACACACAGAATTCAACTCTTGCTTTTTCTGATTTAGCAGCCTAATACAGTAAAACAAAAACAAACCTACTGACTGTTGGCTTTGCTGTTGCTAAATGGCCAGATGTCAGAAGCCTGTGTTGATTTATAACGTAAAACATAAAAACTTACTGTTGGGTTGCAGCCTACACTACAGAGTGTACAGTCTGTGTAAATTTACATTCTGTGAACGTAGGGGCAACAAGAATACAAATATATAGGATGAGTCTTTACATTTTTTTAAGAGAGATATAGAAAACTGCAATTATTTGCTTTTATGCAGACTGTCTCGGGAGCGTCAAGAAGCAAGCTTAAAAAAGGAACAGCTAGCTAATAATGGCACAATAGATGTTGTAGAATCTATGAAAAAATCTGGAGTTGTGGATTTTCATGTGAAAGCGGTACCAGGAACAGAAGTACCAGATCATAAGGTATGGGCAATTCTATTCAGTTCAGGAATGACCCAGCTGGTTAGTTGCCATCTGTAGCTTAAATCAGATTTTGGTCCCAACTTCAGTATGGCCATTGTAAGAGAGAATGACACCTCTTAGCCTGCAAGAACATTGGGAAATATACTTTACAATTTGTTCCAGAATTGGCATGACTAAATTCAAAGTATTTTTCAGTGATTACATAAAGGTCAATATGAATCAGCCTGTTCTTTTTTTCTTCCACTTTGGGCTTTTTTCCCTTGCCACCAGGGGCTTCTACTTTTTTCTAACCACAGCGATTTGAACTGTGTTTTTCATTCATGATTGTTTATACAAAGTTTCGTTCTACAGAAAGACACAGTGGGCATGACTTTGGGAGGTTTTCTCGTGAAATAGTTTGTTGGGATGTGATGGCCCAACACCGACCCTTGCAGTCTCTCTCGACCACCTTATCACTGCATTGCTTCATTAGTTTAGTGCTAGATCAACTTGGCACTGATAAAAAAGGCCTCAATATAACATCAAAACAACTTTGACAAATTCCTGCAGACTTATTTCCATGGCATATGTGTTTATACTTCCATGGAAAACTTTGGAAAACTGTTGCTTTTTCCTTGCTGCAATGCAGCCCTCTAAACAGTCCCAGTGGCTTGAGAGCAGACCATAAAAGGAAAGAAGGGGATCAACAGGAGGGTGGTATCAAAGGAAGAGGGATTTGGGGTGTGGATCAGATTGTATTGATTAGAGAGGCTAGTGTAGATAGTGGCCTCAAACACCCCAAGGTCTGCATGTAGTCACCTAAACTGAATGCAATTGCAAAAGAGACTGGATCAAACCGATGCGAATCAGACCAACAGCCCATGTAGTCATCGTCTTAGTGAAAATAGATGTTAAGTCCTGTTGGTTTCAGGAGGTCTCTTCACTTTGAGCAGGATTTAGCCCAATCTGCTATTAAGATGATGCTTAAAATGTGCCCTTCACTTCATAACACTAATTTGTTCAAGCTCTTGCATTAAATTTCCAAAGCTGTGGTAATTTTTTTTCTCTCTCTTTAATAGGACTGGGTTGTTAGTAAATTTGGTCGAGTTTTACCAATCCTCCACCTCAAAAATCAACACAGAAACAAGATATCCTTTTCTACAGATGATTTTTAAAAAAAAGGAAATTTATCACATTTTTCATGCTGAAATGGCACCATACTTCTGTCTTGTTAAACTTGGACAATCATTTGAAATAGTTAATCTGGGGTAATGAAGAGTTGTAAGAACCCAAGTATGTCATCCAGTGCTTCTGAAAATATTTCTGTGCTTTGCATAGCGTGTACTGCAGGTGCCTTCATCAGTGGCTCAGGACTGGAGTATGGCAGCCTCAGCACCACCCAGAAAATTTGGATTGAGACTCCCCCTGCCCTGACTTGGTCCATGAGCTGAGCCAGTATCCCTTAAAATGTTATTTTCACTTGAATTTGGAAGATGTGGTGTTAGTGACACATTACTGAGGAGATGGTTTTCTGTGAATGCCTGCATATATTTATTTTCTTGCAACACAGTTTGTTTTGTTGTTTGGTGCATAAGTAGCTTGCTTGTCTGAGAGCATCATTTGGTGTGCCAGCTGTCAGTTTACGACACTTTATAATGTGGGTTGTTATTTGGGCAGCTTGGCAGAGATTAAGCCTTGCAGTGTTAGTTTGAGAACAGTGGCCTTATGGTGTCTTGGCTCCTTGATTTGAACACCATAGAAAACGTGCTGCACATGTTTCTTCTCCTAAATCATATATCTTCATTGGACAATAGCACCCTGCTTATGCAGCACCATATATCCGAATTAAGTGTACAACTACTTTGGTTTTGGACCGCAGGCTCATATGCAGGATTCACTCCTAAGGTGATTTCAAACAAGTTCTATCTCTCCCCATAACGTTTGAGCTTTTTACAGGGCAAAACGTCTGTTTGTTTTTTCCTTAATTCAAGCAATAACATCATTAAGTATGACCCTTCAAAATATTGCCACAATCTTAAAAAACTGGATCAAGATCTTACTGAGCCCATTCCCATTTCCCAGCTCACTTGGCATTTAGAAGAAGAGGGTGATGGCAGCATCAGTAAGAAACGACAAGGACAGTTTCCTGTGACAAAGAATCTGCCTAAAAAGAAAGTGAGAGTACAAGACCACGGCAGTTTAAGCAGGACAGAATTGAATTCATGTGGCCAGTTTTCATTGGGAGCAACAAACACCATCCCAACAAAATTGCAGCAAAGCCACACACCAATCAGCAGAAAGCAGGATAAGGTGCACTCTGATGGTCAAAGGCCTGGGGCTAATTTAACATCTTGCAAGAAAATAAACGGCCTGTCTGAAAGCGATGTGGATTCTGAAGAAGAAATCAGAGCACTAGCAGCAAGGGAAAGGAACATAAACGTAGTGAGCCCTAACGTTGAACAGGAAGATAGCATGGAAATTGTTGGAGGCAACTTTGAGTTGAAATATAGCACTCACTGGTCTTTACAGAGAGCACACGGTGCCAATGGTGTACTAAGGACCACTGAAAACAAAACTGACTATGATTCAGCTGACACAGATGAAATTATAGCTGTGACTAAAACACCAAAAGGAAAGGAGAAAAATGTAACTGTCAAGGAAGCTAAGACAGATAGAGGGGGAAAGGATGTGGGGCCAAGTTCTCAGTCATCTGACTTAAACGGTGCAAGGTCAGGGAAACGAAAGGGAGGGGAAAGGGCCACGTCCAAAAGGAGAGCAGATTGCAAAGCGGCTCCTAAACGGAAGAGCAGCACCAGTCGTGAGAGGCCTGAGGACAATAAAAGTTCTGATTCTTGTTTTGATACCAGTGAGTCTGAAGGGGATGAAAATTATGAGACTATGATGCAAAACTGTTATCGACTAGAGATCACATTAGAGGACTTGGAAAGACTGGCCAGCAAAAACACTGAGAGTACAGATCCAGATCCTGAGAGCAACCCAAGTGGCACTCAGGATGAAGCCAGTGTATTGCCGGTTAATAACACCAGCAGCGTTCCAAAGACACCCGCAGTTACTCGTGTTGCAAAAAAAGGCATTTGCCCCGAAGAAATCATTTCTTCCCTTTTAGAGGAAGATTCTGATGAGGAGACTCCAAAGAGGAAAAGGACAGCTTTCGAAATTCAGCCTTTCAGAGGAATTGGGTCACTTTGTGGCGAGGTGACAAAAGGTGAGCTCGGCATACAAAAAAGTACAGAGAAGGAGGCTTCTTCCGGTCACACTGATCTGGAAGCCTTTAGAAGGGCTTCAGACCCCTGGCACTCAGGCGCATCGGAGAAAAAGCAGGCTTTCAAATCACTTTCAGTAAAAGAAATTGACTCCCACAAAGGGAGTTCTACCGGAAGCTCAGGTGAGGGTTCTGGCTGCCATACATCAAATGAAGGAGACAGTAAGGTGGAAAGCACCAGTGCAAGCGTGGTTTCTCAAAATGAGCCCTTGAAAACCCCCAAATCTTTTCCCAAGAGCACAAAGTTAGATGGCAGCGTTAAAGGTCAAGTGCAGAGCAACAACTCAAGGAGCTCTTGTGAAAGGGAAGAGGCCTCTTTGGATTCTGCCAGAGCTACACACAAGCAGAATATGGAGGAGAAGCAACTGCAGGATAATCAAAAAAGGTTGATCGCTCTCCAGGAGAGGCAAAAAGAACGAGAACAGCAGAAAAAGCTCATTCAGGGAGCTCTAACGAGTCTGGTAGGTCACTGTGTGTGTGTGTGTGTGTGTGTGCGTTTGTGGTACTGTGCTGTGGGAGAAAAGTTTATCAGATACTGTTGGTATGAAATTTGGATGCAGGACAATATCTAAATATCACTTAATAACTAAAAGGTCTGGCATGCTCCCTGTGGCTAGTTATAAAACCCTGAATTTCATGTTAATGGGAAGGAATTTATTCACTGTATTCATTGAATATAATGGGACTTAATAAACACAAATGAGATCCTGAAGATCATCATAGACATCCTTCAATCTCGAGAGACCATGGCAACATGCTCTGTATCGAGGAGTGTCCTCTCCAGAGCATGAAGCCCGGGTAAGGTAATATGGAGGATAAGCCCTCTTCAGTTCAGTGGGGCTAATTGCCAAACAAGTGGCTAAAGCATTATAGTCTCACAGTTGGGAAAGTTGCCTAGACAATCTGCTCCCGGATATTGATAGTAATGCCATAATTGCTTTAGGACCATAGGAACTTTCCTTAAACTGAGTCCGATTATGTTCCGTTTAGACCCCTGTTGTCAGTTTTGACTGCCAAGGATGCTGCAAAGTTTGAGACTGATTTTTTCTCCTTAGCCATACGTATTTGCTAAGGCCGGGGGGGAGTGGTCTCTTAGCCCTTTACAGCAGAAGCAAATTATTACAGCAGTTTTTGCATAAGCTTGAAAGCTAGAATTCATATTATCAGATGCATAAAGTGTAATCCTAAATGGACGGTCTCTGTCACTAATCTTAAATGGCTGTCCTTGAGCAAAGGACATTCAATTGGAAATTCCAAACATAAAACAAAATAAGGAAATTCAGTTTTCTCAACTATGCCTTGAATTAGGATGATAGATTATTAATTCAGTGGCATGTTTATTCATTCATTCATTCATTCATTCATTCTATTTATATACCGCTTATCTGGTCTTGCAACCACTCTAGGCGGCTTGCAGACACATAATACAACAATAAATATAAAAAAGAATTACTACATTAAATAGCCAATTTTTCAAGATGGGAAAGAAAACATGAAAAATAAACCACAAAAGAAAAAGAGAAAGAATCAGATATTAACTGGAGGGAAGGCCTGCCCGAACATCCATGTTTTTTATTGGTTTTTAAAAATATCCAGCGAGGGGGCCGCGCGAATCTCCTGAGGCAGATTGTTCCAGAGGCGAGGAGCCACTGCCAAGAAGGCCCGGTTTCTTGTATAGATCCCTCACACTGCCTTGTAACATAATTTGACCACATTGCTTATGCATTATTGTCACTGTTCATTTTGCATTTGTCTCTGTTTGGCCTGGGTTGCCAGATGGGTGGTATAGAAAATAAATAAATAAATATTTTCACTTCTCATACCCACATCCCACCTCCTTAGAGCCATTATAAATATATTGGCTACCATTTTAGGATTGCACCATGCATATGATTAGTTAGGCTCTATTCCTGAAATGTGGTAGTTTCTAAAGTGCTGCAAAATATCTTGTTCACCTGCAATAAACCAGACTCTGTTCAGCTGATTGGTATTTCCATGTCTACTTGGAATGTTTCATTTATGAATTGATTTTGTAGGAAATTCAGTCAAGAAATAAACAGAAACACATAGTATTTGATTCAGACAGTGAAAATGAAGCTGGAGTACAAGAGGTTGCCAGAGAAGGAAGCTCTAAAAATCTTGGGAAAGTAAGTTGACTTTGACTGTATCCCATGATATTGTCTTGGAATGTCAAACAAATGTCTTGTATACTCAGTCACGGATAGAAGAATCCTGTATACTTGTCTGCCAGGTTGTGTTTTTTTAATGATTACTTCCCTTTTTTAGGGAAACAAAGGTTACTATGTTTTCCATGATGCACAGAGTAACAACAAACACAAAGGAAATGTCTCAGTAAGAAAAACTATTAAAGGCAAACAGTGTTTTTAAAAAACAGACATTAATAAGCTACTGAAAGACACAGGTACCTATTTTACCAAAGTAGCTACTCTATTAAACAAAGATGGGCAAGATTTCTGGAACTCAAGTGAAGCAGAATCAGAAGATGTCTAGTGATCCTTCCGAATTAATCCATGCACGGTCAGGCTGGTCCCTGCTTTGCTGCTTTCTGTAAGCAGGGAAAGGCCTTTCAGACACTAACTGGCTGCCTGTGAGGGGTCTTTTTTTAAATGGGACTGTTGTCCCATTTTAAGGTGTTTTTAGAATTATTCTAAACAGTTTTATCCACTTGTTTTAGCATATCTGTTTCATTGTTTTTAACCCTCTGAATAATTTATTTTACTGCTTTTAATGTTTTTTTTAAAAATATTGTAAGCTGTCTTGGGTCCTTTTGAGGAGAAAGATGGGGTATAAATATTTTAAAGAAATAATGAATCCCAGAGCTTGGAAGCAGGACCTTTAATAAATCCAATAACGTGTGTATTTCTTACTTTACCAAAGGAATTCACCACTAAGACCTCTGGAAAGTTGTTTGAGAGCAGTGAGGATGAATCAAATACTGAGAATGAAGACGACGACAGATTCAGAATCAAACCACAGTTTGAGGGTAAATCTGGTGAAAAGGTTAGTCAACCTACATAGCATGTCACTTCCTCCTGTATTATTTTATAATATTCCTCTGGAATTCTCTGAAATGTTTATATAAGCATGCTCAGAAATTCTCCCCAATATGTATTTCAGTGTTTAAGCTCACTTTAAATCTTTTTCATGTCATCATTTCTTGACCATGGCAATATTTTTCCTGTGAGCTGACATCTTTTTCTCCTTGCGATTATTCTTCAGCAGCTTCATCGCCACTGAATTTACACTTAGTTGTGCTGTTCTTGTATCTGATTCTTATTCTGTCTATAGAATAAGAGTTCTATTTTACATGCAAGACGGTTTGAGTCTCTAAAGGAAGCCACAGGCTTGAGTTTGCAAAGGCTGAGCAGGCCTGTTGAGGACAGAACATTTTGGAGGTCACTTATTTATAGGATCGCCATAAGTCAGAGGCAGCTTGACAGCACGTAAGAACAACACCACCACAATTCTGCATAGTCAGTCATGCAGGGACTGTGGCTTTCTTTGGCACTCTGATGTTGCATAAATGTACGTGTGACAGATTTTTATATTTTAGGATGAGGTTTTACCCAAGATGTGTTATCTGTAGTTTGGATGCTCTGGAGTAGGTAGTTAACTGAATATACTCGGATTCCTTTTGCCTGATAGGCTTTCCCAAGAAATCAGCTTGCACAGTTAAATAATAAGGAATCGCTCTGGGTCCAGGCTTAAACTCATCTCCTTACTGTAAAAATTTTTGGAAAATAAAAGAGTTGAACAAGTCTAAATAGGGAGATACAAACATAAGCATATCTGGAAGTTGAGTCATGGCAACTGGACTTCTTTCTTGTTAGGTTGAAACGTTTCGCTACTCAGCCAAGTTGCTTTTTCAGTCTGAGAAGAGTTTACATACTGTTTGTTTGTTTGTTTGTTTGTTTGTTTGTTTGTTTGTTTATTTATTTATTTATTTATTTATTTATTTATTTATTTATTTATTTATTTATTTATTTATTTATTTAGCTTATATTCCGCCCACTCTAACCAAAGGTCTCTGGGTGGCTTACAACAATTAAAATACAATAAAAAGATAAAACAATTAAAATGCAATTAAAATAGATACTCTAAAAATTGCCATCAGGACCCACAGTTGATATTATTTTAAGCCTTCTGGAACAGGAAGGGTTTGGACCTGGCGCTGAAATGTCATCAGCGTCGGCGCCAGACGAATCTCAGTCGGGAGGGCCTTCCATAGTCTGGGGGCAGCTGCCAAAAAGGCCCTTTGTCTACAAGCCATCCCTCTTACCTCCTTGAGAGGCAGCTCTTTCAAAAGGGCCCCCTGGCTAGATCTTATCTGCCAGGTAGGCTCATATGGTAGGCTCATATTAAATAAATAAAACAAACACAATTCCAAATAATGGCCATAATAATATAAAATCAGTGTAGTGACATGTGTTAACTTTTCTGCAAGGAAGAAGGACGAAGTCACAAGTGCCCTAAGCACATTTCAGGGCCAACCTTGTGCAAGAATATCCCCTGGAGCCTTAGCAGCCTGAAGCAAAGCTGCCCTCTGGCTGATATCCAGAGGTTTAAGGTTATGGGAGCTGAGTAGGAGCTTCCTGTGCTTTGAAGGTCAGAACGCTCTTAGCGGTACTTGTATATTCTGTATGGCACTTATGTCAAAAAGTTACTAGAAGCTCATTTCTAATGCCTAGTGCAAACTTATTAGAATTTCTTGGGAACATCATCCAGTTTGTTCTTGCAGTTACCTCTCCAACGCTGACAGTCTTAATACCATGTTGAGTTTTTTTTTAAAAAAAACTCCTTACATAGTTTGGGCTGTTTGTTTCTAAATTGCTTTAATGTGTTTGGTATTCTTTTCTTTTTTATGACATCAGCCTTTCTGAACATGGAAACAAAGGAAATCTTTGTGATATACATAAATATCCAGAGTATCCAAAGTTGTGTGTGTGATAAAAGTGTGTGCAACTCCACTTTTGCCACCTAGAGATTACTGAAAACAGTGCTCATATCTCATCTAAACTAAGGAGGAATGCATAGGGACATTATCTTTTGTTTTGTTTTTGTAGCTTATGCGTCTGCAGTCACAATTTGGCACAGATGAAAGGTTCCGTATGGATGCTCGCTTCCTTGAAAGTGACAGTGAACAAGAAGAAGGTCAGTTGTTTTCCGCTTTGTTGCTCTGCAGAGTGCCTTACAAAACTGTGTTGAAACAGAACCGTCATACTGTAATTTTGTTGAGTATTTAACATTC
This sequence comes from Pogona vitticeps, assembly GCF_051106095.1. Taxonomy (NCBI): domain Eukaryota; kingdom Metazoa; phylum Chordata; class Lepidosauria; order Squamata; family Agamidae; genus Pogona; species Pogona vitticeps. The sequence goes on along the minus strand of NC_135784.1, from coordinate 74,942,860 downwards.
TTCATTACCTGCTTCTCCTAGATCAGTGGTTCTCAACAATGAGTTCACAGATGTTCCTGAACTAAAACTCCCAGAAGCCTTCACCACTAGCTGTGCTGGCCAGCATTTCTGGAAGTTGCAGTCCAAGAACATTGAGGGACCCGAGGTTGGGAACCACTGTCTTAGGTGACCCAAAAGTAAATTAACAAACTCTGTGTGTATGGTGATGTGGCAGGTAGAAAGGATGGAAGCATATGACACAGTTGGATAAAAATAGGGTCTTTCTCTTGGAACATTGTAATGTGTAATAAAATAATACAAGCAAATTGACTAGCCAAAATCCTGTTGCTTAGCATCATTAAGTCCCACTAGAGTAGGCCTATTGAATAAGTGAAGACTTGGTAAGTACTTCATAAGTTCAAATGGCCCTGCTCTAGTTGTGACATATTTTAACGTTTTAAGTCACAACTAGAGAAGTCCCCATTGAATCAGTGCAACCTACAAAGGACTAGATTCACTAAATCCCCGCTGATTCAGTGGGCTTACTCTAGTGGGACATAACAACACTAAGCAACAGGTTTCAACCCCTGTTTTAAGAGAGGCAAGATAATTTTTATAAATGGTATGTTTTTATATTTTTGTGACAGTAGTAAAAATAGTAATGACAATGATAGTAGCAATAATGTTTCGTCAATTACATTTCAGTTTCTGATAACCTTCATAGAGTTTTGTAAGTATAAAGTACTTAGAAGTGGTTTATCGATCCCTGTTTCTGGTGACCATGCAACTTCCCCAAGGCTGCACAGGTGGCAGAGCAAGTAATCACATCAGTCGTGCATGTTTCAGTAGGTCTCAGTTGACCCCTCTTCTGGGAGGCACAGTGAGCATAGGAGCAAAAATCTACATTACATTTTATTCTTTAAAATGTTCCTGGAAAACCTGCACCACTGTAAATGGGGAATCAAGTATATTTGAAAGCATGTAACTATAAATGTCTTGAATTAACTCTTAAATTATAATTCTTAGATTCTTGGTTATAGAAAACACTGGGCAGCAGTTAAATCAGTCCTCAGTTCTTTTATCTGATATATAGAAGTTTATGTCTAGATTTGTCTAAAGCAAAGATAGTGATGATAGGGGCAAGGGGGAATGGCTGCAGGTGCAAAGGAAAGCTGTACAGCTTTTCTGGATGTAATGCTAGACTATAGTCTGTGATGGATGTTCCTCCTGCTTCCTCCAGTATGCCACAAGACGAATTTGAGAAGTTTTCTATTTTGCATTATTTGCTGCTTGTCATGTTATCCAAATTCTGGTACACTTGGGTTATCTTCACTATGGTTAGTTGAAAGAAGCCAAATTTCAAGCTTTAGTTTCTGAAGCTGGTTTGTTATGACTCATCATTGTTGAGATCTTTACTTAAGAATTTAGAGAACATGGAAGCAGGTCATTTAAAGGATAAAACTAAATGTTCTGATCTCTTCCTAAACACACTGAAGAAGTGGGAGGGTGCAAGAGTCCAGGGCTCACTGCAGTGTGCTCTTCTAGTGCTAAATGTCAGCACAGGCTCCTTTAAAGTTCAATTTATAGTAAGCATATAACTATGGGTTGAACTTGGAACTGTACAACAGACTATTTGTCTGTTCTTTTTTTCTGTCTGCTTAGTGCTCGGCTTTGTAAATCAACAGAACACTGAAACAGCAGACTGTTAACTGTGCTTGGTCTACAAATTCAGTCATCATGGTAAACCACAGAGAATGTAAGCTGAGGATTACAAACTGTTTTCAGCCCATTACATGCCCTGCCTTGATAGCTGTGGTATAATATGTGATATGGGTTCAACAGTAAAAATAAAGCAGAATTTGGTATGATAAATACTAGTGCAGGTAGTGTCGCTCTGTGATAGTGGTTCAATGAAGATTCTTCAAGTTCTTTTTAAATTTTTCTTTCTTTCTCCAATTAGATGCATCCAGGAAATTGGAAGCAAAGGAAGAGGAAGAACTTGCTTTAGAAAAAAAGAAAAATCTTGAGATCTTGAAAAATCTTGTGCATATTGGCGTAGAACCTCCAAAACCTAGCAAGCAGGCTGCAAGTGCCAGAAAATTCAAGTATGGAAATTATGCTTTGGTCTTCTGTATCCAAAAGAAGGAATTAATAAAATGCACTGCTTCTCTTCAGTTTGCTGAACCTGAATCTGATGGTGGCTGAATGCAAACAAAAAATGTGCTCTTGTCTTAGCAGCACCAGGTGATCCTTGCTGGATCAGCCCAGAAGCCTGTCTGGTCCATGGCTGTCTTCCCAGAACTGTCTGTTTGAGTCCCACAAGCAGGGCATGAGCACAACTGCACCTTCAGTCTTGTGCCTCTTTGTCAACAAAGGCTGCACCCCGAAACCCAGTGTTCTCAGTGTATGGCTTATTGAACACCACAGGATTTTCTTCTGAGTAATTGTGTATAGGATTGTAGAACCCCTCTAGATTATTTATTGTATTTTATCCTTTTTGTCTCCAGTCAAAAAGAATGCAAACATGTATGTTTGTTATGTTCATAATACACAGTAGGAGAAAATCATAGGTCTCTTGAAGAACAGTTGAACTTCATCAGTGCCATCTGTGTTGAATAATACTCTGTTCATTTTCTGTCTCTGTAGAGATATGAATGCCCTGCGCTATGATCCTACAAGGCAAGATCATGCAATATTTGAAAAAAAGCTAGAAACGTCTGAAAAGGAGAGGTAATTATTCTTTCTTTCTGTACTTTGTTTCTAGGGCTAACTTGCTATTCACTTTAAGAGTTTATCGCTTTGTCTCTCCGCATTCCAGATACAAGTGGTACTATAAATCTAATTTTGGGGGCATATTTGTACTTTGTGCAGCAGTAATACTGTGATTAGTTTGGTGGTTGTTCTGCTTGCTTTGTTGTTTAAGTAATAAGAATTGGATGAAAGCCCTTGGTTTGGTTTACTTTAGAGTAGGGAAGGGTAGACTAATGGTGATTTCAGGGCTATCTGTTGCTGTAAACATGACCTCACAGAGGATGATGACCTCCCTCAGTTAGAAAGAATTTGTTGAGCCCTCAATTGCTGGGATCAAACAGTACTATTTTTGAATATGGGACATGGTGTAGCACAATTGTTTTACTATATGAAGTGGCTGCCCCGCCTGGCAACCTCCAGCACCCCCTAAAGTTTCAGAGAGGGAAACTCTGTAACCTTTCCAAATGCAAAGGGGACTAAGGGGGGGAATCCTCCAAAAAAGAGCAAAGGCAATATGTTTATAAAGTACCTCCACCCAACTTACAGAGATTCTCTGTGCAACCTTTTTTTTCCCAGGAGGGTCCTTATCCCTGTCATGAGACAGTTAACTTCCTGGAGTTCCCTTATACCAAAGGAATATATGCTTAAAACTGTAAAATGTAAACTGTACAGATTTATTCATGTGTAATTCTTCTAGTAAAGCTAAGAAGAAGAGAGAGGAAGCTCAGAAATTGCCTGAGGTGTCTAAAGAAATATTTTACGATGTCTCTGTGGATTTGAAAGAAGTATTTGGATCTACAAAACATGAGGAGAAGACAGAAGTATTGCCGTGGGATAAGCGTGATGATGCGGAACAACAGAGCCCAGATGGTAGAGAGGCATTAAACTTTAGTGCTGGAAATAACACACAGGAGGAAAGTGGCGGCTTCACATTTTCCTTTTTTGGTGCTGAAGAGGAGAGGCTGCCTGTGAAAGAAGGTACCACTGCATATTCTGAGGGTGTAGTTTTAGGCTCGGAATGTAGGCAGAAGGTTCTGTAACACGTCTTTGTGCTTTCACAACTTTGAAGCATGGGAATTGTGGCATATTTTGTATAGGCCTTCCATTTATACTGTTTTAAAGTAAGTGTGCACTTTCCATTGGTATGTGGGCCAATATTCTGCCTCAGGATCCTCCCGGGACAATGTGGGTTGTCCAAAATGTGAAGAAATGAGCCAGTTTCAACCATTGTCAGCCATGTTTTTGATGGGGATGGGCCATTAACATATCACACCACTGTTCCAGGATCTGTACTGGCCCCCGGTTCCATTTCAGTTGCAGTATCGGCCTCAGTCTTTACCTGGAAAGCACTTACTACAGGTGAACCTAGCATACTTGAGAAAGCACGCCCATACCATGTTCCATTATGAACTGTAAGACTGACTAGAAACAGTTTTTTGCTTATATTCCATCTGTACACCAAGTCATGTCCACAAGGTACAGTACTCAAAGGTAAATTCTCCATAGTTGGCCCACTGAGTTTTACATTGAAATCTGCACTTGCTGGAGACTGACACCGGGCCTAAACATCTATTAGAAGGGATGTCAGAAGTAGGATTATTAACATAAGTGTTTATCATTCTCAAACCTTTCGATGGGACAAGATACAGGCCCCGTTTAATATACACATGGACAGTGAGGCTTTCTCCATGCCTAGAATAGAATATGTCCATTACAAATCCAACTGAGATTTGCATTATGATTATGTGTATGTTACACTTTTAAGCAAGTCTCCAGCTAATGTTCTCTGGGCAATATACAGTATTTTTAAAATGCAAAAAGCAACAATAAAACTGTAAAACAGTGACTGAAGCAGCACCATATAAGCCCGGATAAACTGCAGAGCAGAGCATGAAACATGTTTGCATTTAAAGCCAGCAGGCGAAGGACGTAGGTTGTACATGGTAGAAGTGCTCAAGCAGTCTTAAAATGGATGCAGGAATAAAAGGATGTTCTCCTGTTGGTGGAAAGACTATGACTAAGATGCCATGAGAGTGTCTCTGAAGAGGGTTTTCTACTGCTGGGGTGCCAGCATCTTGCCTCCAGTGAAATCTGATATTAACAGGAACAGGGTTTCAATGATGTCCTCAGAGCTCAACATGGGAAGACACGCTCCTTCGGGTAACCTGGACCCAAGCTGCTTAGAGCTTTAAAAAATACAAAAATAGTCTGACAATGATTTCTGTATTAAACACATGAGCACATGAGGGAAATTATTTAGGGAGTGCTAGTGTTTTGCTTGAAAACAAGACAGCAGCCCTGTCCTGTGCCTCTGTTCTGTATCGTAAACTGTCTCTTGTGCTCAAACAAAGGGATAAACTGTGTTAATCTCTCCCCCCCGCCCCCCCCCCCAGAACCCTACACAACTGAAACAATAAAGCCTGCAAGAGTTGCATGGCAAGAAGATCCACGGTTTCAGGACAGTAGTTCAGAGGAAGAGGAGGAGGATGAACCAGAAATAGTTCAAAGTGAAGATGCTGAAGAAACGTAAGTAACATTTATATATGAGTATTCAGGTTTAAAAAACTTGGGTTTGGGGCTGCAAATCCCAGATTTCCCCCAACCATCATGACTGCTTTTCTAAGCTTTGCGAGTATTTATGAAGAAGTTGTAGGATCAGTAGAACCCAAATCGGACACAGTGGAACAACATTCACTAGACCATAAGTAAGCAAACTGAAGCCAACATAGCTGTTGTGGGGAACACTGAGAGTTGAAATTCAATCAAAATCTGGAAGGCCACATTATACGTGCCCCACTCTAGGCCAATCCCATTATGTTCCCTTCTAAAGTAACTATATTATGTAAATTACAGAGTATCAAAAGCACTTGGCTTAGCCGAAATGCTGGATATTTCTCCTTCTGCAGTACTGTAGTCAAGACTCAAGACTCCTCTGACCTGAGTTCAAATCCCAACAGGTCAGGTAGCTGGCTCAAGGTTGACTCGGCCTTCCAGCCATCCAAAGTTAGTAAAATTAGTATCCAGCTTCCTGGGAGGGCAGAGTCTTCCTTCTATATGTTGTAAGCTGCCCAGAGAGTGCTCCAAGCACTGGGGGGAGGGGGGGAGTATGTAAGTTGAAAGCATAAATAAATAAAATATCCCATTCAGAAGAGGCTTGGGGAGGGAAAGGGGGGGATGTGGCAAGAAGAAGAAGAGGCAGGAAATCCTAATCTTGTTTCTCCTATTGTGAAGTCTGTATGCAGACCTTAATGTTCACTTTCTAAACATCACTGAATAATACACTCTTCAGATTCCATTTTAAGGAAAAAGGTGTTCCAAAAATAGTTTAAATAAATTAATTAAATTGATTCCCTAATATTTTAATCAGATTCTAGTTATTAGATATTTGTTCATTCTTCAAAGCAATCCCTTCCAACAAATGTAATACTAAATAAATCTGTATGTTAAATTCAATTTAGTTTACCCTGTTTCCCCTAAAATAAGACCTAACCTGAAAATAAGCCCTAGTATGATTTTTCAGGATGCTCATAATATAAGCCCTACCCCAAATATAAGCCCAAATTAAGTAAAACCCTGCATGCCATTATTGCGCAGCAACCAGAAGATGACATGACTGTATTTGAATAAATGTAGATTGTCAGGGCTTGAAAAATGCACTTGTCTACTCATCCGTGATGAGTGAAAAATGCTGCTTGATGAACCTCTCTCTCTCTCTCTCTCTCTCTCTCTCTCTCTCTCTAATCCTGCAGTCCTCTCCTCCCCCCTCCCATTACAAAAGGAAAACTGCCCTCTTCTCGTGAGAAGAGAGTTCGAGCGGCACATAGATATATAGCTCTGCAGGAGAATGTAGAGTAGCCCCATCCTGGAGAATATGGAGATTCCCTGCTCCCAATTTCAATCGAACAAGAACACATCCTGGGGTGGGAGGGAACTGTGGCTCCTTAAGAGGCCGGGCGCTTTTGCTTTCAGTTTTTTGTGGGGTTTTTGTTGTTGTTTTTGTTTGTTTTGTTTTGTTTTGCTGGAGACATTCAAAAGAAAGGCATTCAAAATACAAGCTTCATGACCCCACAGGCACGCAGGTGATAAAGCAACCCCAGTCTGAGGGTATAAATCAATGATTCCTGTGTACATAATGCAAATTATTTTGGGTTTGTACATATTGTTATGTAGAAATAAAAGTGAATAAGTGCCTAGTTTAAATTTGTTAACATAAATTGCAAGGCTATAGTTCAATCATACTGACTAGTGAAATTTCTGACTGACTGGTGAGACAGTCTAAAATTTTCAAGCCCTTTAAATTGCTGTACATGAAAAAAATAAAACATCACCTGAAAATAAGCCCTACTGCATTTTTTGGAACAAAAATTAATATAAGACCCTGTCTTATTTTCAGGGAAACATGGTAGTTGTTGGTTTTAAAATCCTTGTTTATTCAAGCTGAAAATCACCTTATCTTTTCACTCTTATTTTCTTGTGTTTCTCAGGTCACCAGTTCAACCACGGTCCAGTGTTAGATTTTTCTTCTTCTCCCAAGATGATGATAGATTGAAAGGTGAAAGCTAGACATTTTTTCTTCATTAAATTAATGTCAAACAAATGTGTCAAATACGTATTCCATCATTAGCTGTATTCCTTAGATGTTAGTGCCCAAGGTATTTCAATACCAGAGCTTCAACACAGCCTGTTTTGACCTCCTTCCCTTGCACATGGTTTTTGAACTTAAGTTTCTGGAAGGTTTTTGAAGTTGCTTTTCATATCTTTGTCTTGGGACACTGAGCATCTTTTAGTTGTTTAGTCAGCAAAACTCACATCACTGGTTTTAAAATAGCATGCTTTATCTGAGGACAGAAGTTGCTGTTTCTGTTTCTTTCTTAGAAGGTGTTTGTTGGATAGTGTTAGGTTGTGATCTCTCCTCCTTGGGTGTTAATATGTTCCTTTGCTGACAAACCGCAATTTCTAAAAGAACGAGCCCAATATTGGAAACACCATATGGCAGGAAGTTGCATATGCTTCAGTTAGGATGTGGACAACCTAGATAATCGTTGTCTTTAACAAGTACATAATTCATATGGAATTTAGTAGGGAAGATAAAGCGAGCCACAGCAGCATTGGGTCAGTAAACACAAGCACGGAAACACATCAGCACCAGCAGGCCTTGAGATCTGTGCCTTGCTGGGATAACATCCTTCTTTCATAGGGTGGCAGAAAGATTAAAAACATAAGATGTTTAAGCTTTTCTTTATCTCCTTTCTTAGAGGGCCCAAAACTCTTCTGTAAATCCTCAGACCTCGATGAAGACAGAGATGATTGGGAAACCAGGCGCCAAATGTTACTTGAGGTATGTGAGGAAGGGAGTTGCAGGTTTGTGTCAGAGATTTTCTAGGTGGCTGTGTGGACTACCAAAACAGTTTGAAATTGCAAGATTGCTCCATTTGTTAAAGTGTGGGGAAGAATCCCTTTTGCAATCTTTTTTTAAAAAATGCAGATCATATTTACATGCCTGCACCTAAAACACGCAGTTTAAACATGATCCTTTAATTTGTTGTGTGCCTATAATAAGTTAAAAAATTTAAATGGGTTTTCAGACTTTCCATTTGTTTCTTTTTAAAAGCCAAAGTTTTGTCATGAAATGTATCTGTTATGAAGTTCTGCAGTGTAGATCTGAAGGTGAGAAAGATGTCTCATCTGAAGCTCTGCTGGGCAGAAGGGAAAGGACGTCTTACCCTTTCCTCTTTTCCTTAAATATTATAATAATTTTCTTTCTATTAATCCCTCCCAAGGATCGTGGAACTTCCACTGAATAATCCATAGCCGGGCCCTGGTGCATGTGAGCAAAATGTGGGGTTTAAGTGTGGGTTTCTGGAGTGGAATTTCCAGAATTGTGCCTGGAGAATACTTGGGGAATTCTGGGAGTTGGAGTTTAAAAAAAAATTAAAAACACATTTCTAGTAGTCAACACAGCTTTTCAAAAGAGATTTTCATTGTGTCTACTGAGTCCAGAATGCTTCTACTGTCTGAGTCCTAAACATTTGTGTAACATCTACCCAAAATAAAAGATGGAAAACAAGCCGTAAAAATACAGAGTGGGCTGAGATATCAATCTCCATGTCATTCTTTGTACGATATTTATCTGGTAATATGGGCTTAAACACAAAGCCCAGTTAAAATGGATCAAGGATGTGCCATGACAAAACACGGTGCATAGTCTAGGAAAAAAGCCACCTTTTTGCAGCTTGGTCATAGGTGCTGATTAACGGCAACACATCTCTGTCTTTCCTGAACAGGGACAATGTGGCATGTATAATTTTCCATTTGTGCTTTTCAAAAAAGCACGTGCTATGAAGTTGGCTGGTTAATAAAGCTGAACATATTTAAAATCATAACTTTAAATGGTAACTTTAAAAATCTGCAACATTTCTAGGATTGTCGAAAGAAACATAAAGATGCAAGAAGGAAAGTTAAAG